>NC_138765.1:28924294-29348104 GCF_965113315.1 Podarcis vaucheri | reverse complement strand
ACCAGGAACTTCCTGGGTGTGTTCAGAAACTCATACAAGGAATGGCTAGAGAAACTCCAAAAATATATATTTTGAAAGAGGGCTAGGCTAGAATGCTTCTTTCTGATGTGCTACTTTTCTGCATGCAAGGAGTTTTGTATCATTATTTGTGGGGAGGAGCAGTCAATAATGCGAAAGATCTTGCCTTGTAATCTGAAGTGGAACACTCCTAGGTTTGCCACTTCAGTGAAAACTAGGCTACATTTCTTCAAGTTTATTTTTAGACATCTTTTCCAAATGATTCTCAAAGTGGCTTTCAAGAGCAGTAAACAGAGCTAAAAAAATAAAGCAGAAACGCTGATATATTGATGACTAACACCTCCATCATATTTCCAGCTGTGTTAATTTTGTTGCAACAAGAACAACAAAGTCATGTGGCACCTTAAACAAAGTTTATGATGGCATAAGCTTTCACGGACCACAGTTTGTTTTATCAGATGTACAAAGTGTTATCCTGAGTTACAGGTGTATATAGTCTTCATATTATATTACTAATGTATAGTCATAATTATCATTATGTCACTTTTATTAGTATTAGTCACTTTTTCTCAGAAAGGAGACCATGAATTGACCTACAAAATTAAAAGCTAGTGTAAAAACAAGAGGAAAAATAAACTGGCTCCGGCGGCGCGGCAGCAGCAGGAGGCCCCATTAGCTAAAGTGGTACTTCAGGTTAAGAACAGTTTCAGGTTAAGTTTCCTTCCACTGCCCCAGTAGCAGCCTTCCAAATAACCCCACTAAAGTTATTAGTCTGCCCAAAAACCAAATGCACACCCTATTACCTTCCTGGGGGTTGGCAGAAGAAAGATGAATAGCTTCGTCCCTCTTGCAGCAACCTACTACATTTCTGTGCTGAGTGCAGAGGAGGGACGGGGGGGGCACTGCATTCCTCCTCCTACTTCATGTGGAGTTCCAGGTCTCCTATGGCTGCTGGGCAAATGTATAAAGACAAGGCACTGTCCAAGAGAAGAGAAACAGCCTTCAAACCACTGAAACAATTGCTGAGAGAAGGCAGAAAGCCTTCTCCCCCTTTGCCCCAGTACTGCTTGAGGGGTTGCTGTAACTGAGGGAGGAGATATGTAACTGACACTGCAGTCCAGTACATATCTATTCAGCTCCATTGAGTTCAGTGGGACTTTCCCAGGTAAGTACTGCAGAATTGCACCCTGAAACTTTCTTTTCCACAGCAACTGGTTGGAGCAACAATAGTCAATTGAACCGTCTTTTGCTTCAGCCTTGCTGGCTGCATGAGGAATTGCTGCTTTGCTGCAGGAGTTAGTTCTGAATTCTTTTTTATTTGCACATAAAGGGTGGCAAAAGCTTTGTGGGCAGTACTGTATAGGCGCCCATGACCCTTGTACATGCCCATGGACTCTTGCACAATTTGCAATTCTAGTATGGCAGGGCCATCCTCTGCAGAGATTAATTTTATTATAGGGTTTTAAAATATATTGCTCTTCCATGAAAATTGCCTTGCATAAGAATACGCAATTGAAACAGAAATCCAAACAAACCTGAAAGCACATAGAGGCAGGTGGATCTTAAAAGCCAGGTTAATAAACAGTAAAGGTAAAGGGACCCCTGACCATTAGGTCCAGTCATGACTGACTCTGGGGTTGCGGTGCTCATCTCGCTTTATTGGCCAAGGGAGCTGGTGTACAGCTTCCAGGTCATGTGGCCAGCATGACTAAGCCGCATCTGGCGAACCAGAGCAGCGCACGGAAACGCCGTTTACCTTCCCGCTGGAGTGGTACCTATTTATTTACTTGCACTTTGACATGCTTTCGAACTGCTAGGTTGGCAGGAGCAGGGACCGAGCAATGGGAGCTCACCCTGTTGCGGGGATTTGAACCGTTGACCTTCTGATCGGCAAGCCCTAGGCTCTGTGGTTATACACTGGGCCAATATTCTATCATATTACAATCAATAAAACTGCAGAGGTTCCTCCATAACTGCTGTGAAACAAGGCATGGTGACCCTGGGGGCCTCCAGATGATGGACTCCCCATTAGCACCAGCCGGTATAGTGAGCAGTTGGCCATGATGAGAGTTGTAGTCTAGCAACAGCTGGAGAACCAGAGAACCTTCATTCCTTCTGTTATGGATCAGTAAGATGCATGTTCATCCAGTGGTGTAGCATGGGGGGTGCGGGGAGGGCCAGCCGCACCGGGCGCAACATCTGGGGGTTAGGGTTAGGGGGCGCAAATCCACGGGTTAGGGGGCGCAAATTACTTGCCTTGCCCCGGGTGCTGACAACCCACGCTATGCCACTGTGTTCATCCAAAGACAACCCTGTGTCCCAAAATTCCGGTGTCTTCAGATTGTATTTTAAAACATACCTGTTCACAAAGGCATTTGATGGCTGAAAGATAACTGTTCCCAGCAGTTAGTTGTTCCAGCTGGCATCCGCCTGTCTTGGGAGACAATGGAAAAGTGCACCTTTGTGGGTAAAGTCAAACCATTGGAGACTTACAGCACTTGCTGTGGCTGTACAGACCAATATGGGAGAGACATGTCTTGTTGAGTAGAGACAGATGAAATTGTCCGGTTGTGCTGCTGCTCCCAGCAGTAATTCTTCCTCTGGTCATTGCTATGGATACACGACCTAATATTGTCTCCTAATAGTGCAATTGTCTGCAAGGGATTCCCATATGGCGGGATTAATGTTGCCAGCCTCCATGTCACCTTTGCAGCCATCTTTGTAACACAGAGATGGTCTGCTAACTGACCTGGTGCCTAAAGCCAGCTCCCCATAGAGCAGGCCCTAGTGGATCTTCCATCTTCCATTCTTTAGACGCGACCAAGCTAGTGTAGATGTCACTGAGACCAGAGTGTTGACATGCTGGGAATGTGGGCTTGGGAGAGCACATCTTTGTTTGAGTCTCTGTCCTGTCAAGTGATACCCAAAACCTTCCTGATGCAGCTCATGTAGAAGGTGTTGAAGCATCACTCCTGGCAGTTGTAAGTTGTCCACAACTCACTTCCATAAAGCAGTGTGCTTAACATGCAAGCCTGGTAGACCTTCAGTATTAACTCGAAGGATATGTGACTGTTTTTAGATGTTCTTGATGTTATTGTTCTACTATTTTGTTTCATTGCTTTGTTTCCCACTCCCACCCCCCAAATCCTGGGCTTCTTTGGGATGAAGGGCAGGATAGAAATTTAATTAATAATAAGGATGAATAAAACTTTTTTTTTCTTCCCATAACTTTCAGGCTCTCCTTTCTCTTCAACTTAAAAAAGTTTGCTTGAAAAGGGAGGACCATGTCTTGGATAAAAGAAGGAGATTTGTCCCTCTTGGAGAGATTCTGTGCCAGTGTGATAAAGGTAAGTGTTACGCTGATGCTATCACAGGTTATTTGACTTGGATGCTTGCATGTGAGTGTTAGAAGTACTGCTGCATGTATGATGCTATAGGGCTTGAAGGGTGAAGAGCTGAATCCTGCCAGCAACCCAGATCCCCTATCTTGTAGGCCATGAGATCTTGCAAAGCACCACACATCGCGATGTCATATATGACATTTAGGTGGGCATGCTTGGTCAGAACAGCCTTATGGGCCAAATGGGGAGGCCTGGCAGGTCTCATTAAGCCCATGAGCCACAGATTCCCACCTCTGCTATAGGGGAACACCTCTGGAAATTCTGGTCCTAGAGGTTCTCCTGGAGAACCCTTTTTCTGCAGTGGCATTCCTTCTCTTGCCAGTGATCTCTCATGGGCCAGAGCTAAATATAGGCAGGGACACCCACCTCTCTTTCCCCCCACCCAATAGTGTGCTGCCGAGGGGACAAACAAATTACTATTCTCTAAGTTCTGTAGTGATCACTTTCAGAACTCCGTATGTTTCCTCCCTTCAGGCTTCCCACCTGACCTGGTATTAGGCTAAGGGCCATGTATTGCCTGACCAAGAGCTGCAGGTTCCACAGCCCCGAGGATAGCTCTTTTGGCCATAGGCAGGAAGGAATTTCAGGCAGATAAGTGAGTGGGATGGTGGAGAAGGGTTGGCTGGCTCTGCCTGTCCTCTGCACCCAGCACAGAAACAATGTGGGCTCCTGCAACGAGGACAGAACTCCCTGTTCCTCCTCCACTATTCCTCAGCAGGTTGGTTGGTGTGTGTGTGTGTGTGTGTGTGTGTGTGTGTGTGTGTATATATATTTGCAGGTTGCCAACCTTTATGAGCATATGAACAAGGCTGTCCTATGGTGCTGAGTTTTGTTCTAAAACTCAGCAGTTATTCTTTTAAAAAAACTGTAATTTGGGGGGGGTAGAGGTGTACTGCTGACTTAATCTGTGTCGCTTTTGTTCCTGCACTCTGCATATAGCTGTTATTTTCGGGCCATCCCCCCCCTCCCCCACTTTGTGCTCACCTTTAGGGACGGCAAGCCTGAGTTCATGCCTTGCCCTGGTTTGGGAAGCCATTAGCAATACATTCTCATTGCGCCCCCCCCTCCCATAGCAAGCCTACCCACTCACTTCTATTGCTGTGACCTATTATTGCTACCACCCGCTTGCTTGCTTGCTTGCCAGACAGAACCAGTGGGCAGACAAGCAGTGGGCAGCAGGTCTTTATTTGCTCATCCCTTCTGGGCCAGAATGACGCACAGGTGAACAAGCAAGAATAGGAGGACCGGGTCCAGGTGGCTCTTGTTTGAATGTGGGCTGTCAGCAGCTGCCTGATTCTGCTGACCTTTGATCTCTGCCCTGGCTCATGATATTTGCTTAGGCTGAAATTGAGTTTGATTATCATTTTTCTGACAGCTTATCGTTTCTCTGCTTTCTCCCCCCCCCCTTTGCATTTAGGCAGGCCCAATGCCTAAGCACATCGCCTTCATCATGGATGGCAACCGCCGTTATGCTCAAAAACACAAAGTGAAAAAAATAGAAGGACATTCACAGGGATTTGCAAAACTAGCACAGGTGAGGAGGACCTTTTCTAGACAAGTGGCTGTTTAGGATGCAAAAGCCGAGATGGTGGCTTCAAGACTTGGTTCACATTTGCCTTGGCTAGGTCACAATGTGTGTGTCTAATCACCCTGTTCCCTGTTCTTTTTTTCTGTCTGCCTGGCCTCAATTTCTTCCTTTTGAGGTCCAGATTAAAATTGCTGGCTTTAACCTTTACAGCCTTAAATGGCTTGGGACCAAGTTACTTTATATACAGTTTTCTCCCCTCTGTACTTACCTGAACCTTAAAAGCTTCAGGGGGGTTGTTTTGTGTTCTCTGGATGAATTGAGGTGGGTAACCTCCAGGGAGAGGGCCTTTCCAGTGGTGGCACCCCAGTGGTCATTGGGGAGATCATTTGATGAGCACAAAGGGAGCAAAAACCACCTATTTACAGATATCCATAAATCAAATGGGGAGAGAGGTTTGCGTGTGTTTCTGTAACCCACCCTAGAGCTATTTGATGAAGGGTGACCCAAAAACAAAAATTTAGTTTTAGTAACTAGTTTGTTGTCACTTTGGCTTTGAATAAATATCTCCTTTTCTACAGACACTGCAGTGGTGCTTGAGTCTGGGTATCCGGGAAGTCACAGTCTATGCCTTTAGTATTGAGAACTTCAAGCGATCCCAGGAAGAAGTGGAAGGTTTGATGGAGATGGCAAGGCAAAAATTTACCCGTCTTCTAGAAGAACAGTAAGGTCCTTCTTTCTAACCTTCTGCCGCAACCTGCAAGTCCAGGGCCGGGAACCTGAGACCTTCCAGTTGTCATTGGACTCCAACTTCCATCAGCCCCAGCTAGCATGGCTAATGGTCAGGGATGATGGGAGTTGTAGTCTAGCAAGATCTGGAGGGCCACAGGTTGCCCTCATTTGCTGTTAAGGAACATGATGTATTTCTGCATGCATTTAAAAGTTAGGCCTGACTTGAGTTATCACTTCTGTCACCAGCAGGAAACATTGAATTGTATTCAACTGACTTTTACTCAGAACAAACCGATTTAAATTAATGGACCTAAGTGAGTCAAAGCCATTCATTTCAGTGGGTCCATTCTGAGTAAAAGTCAGTTGGAAAGAACCCATGAATTAATCCTGCATTAGAGCATGATTTTTGCCCTGGTGGGAGAAATTGCAGTAAATATACTTGATTCTAAAGTAGCTTTTCTGTATTGTCTCAAAGGCAAACTGTTGGAAGCAGGGTTTGGTTATTTGTTTTACATATATATAACTTGCCATTCCCACAAATGTTCCCAAGCCAGATTACCTAAGCAAAATATTCCTTTCATTAAAATAAAAATAAGACCCCACTGAATAAAGGCAATAATAACCTATATAAGCAGCATAAAATCATTTGGTGGAGAGAGAAAGACAGTTTAGCAATTTAAACAAATTAACAGGCCTGGGGAAATAGAGGTCTTTGCTGCTGCCAAAAAAAGACATCAAGGTGGTTGCCAGGTAAACATCTTGGGAAATTATTCAATAATTGAGGTGCCACCACTGAAAAGGCCCCGTCTTCATTGCCTGCCTGCCTGCCACATTTCACCTAGTAATTTGGAGAAAGACCTCAGGTGAAGATCTTTAGAGTCTTGGTAGGTACATACGGAAACAAATGTCACACTAGTTGTCAGTCTCCTTAGTGACTAAAATTTTTGTATAATTCTACAGGGAAATGGCTGAGGTTTTTGTGAACTGGCAGATTAGTAACTGAGGATATGGAATATTGCTGTGCTTTAACTTATTTTTGGAACAATACCTTCCCAAAGTTTCATCCATTTATTTTATTTTCAGTATATAATTTCAAGGGCATAAGCTTTAGCAGATTAGTGTCTACTTTGTGAAGTGCCATAGTAGGCACATTGTGGGGTGATGGTGGATGGAGGTAAAGAAAATCTGGTCAACAGTGACATTGGAGGGAATTGAAATGGGAAAAACAGAGACTGTGGCAATTAAAAGCTTAAATGTACATGCATGGGCCAGTTGCAAAGCAGTGTTGATCACATAAACATTAGTAGGCTAATTAACCCCTGTGGTGACAATATGAGAGCAAAAAAGAGACCTGCATCAAATTATTACAATTTTTGTGATAATTTCTAACATTTATTAATTCATAATTATAAAATGATTTACATACCATTCTCTTGCAACAAACCAAGGGGATGTTTACCAGCAAATCTTTTTTTTAAAAAATGATATTTTATTGAACCGTTTTAAATTATAAAGCAATAAAGTGATACAAACAAAAAAAGGCACAAAACTCTGTAAAGGGGGGGGGATATATGAATATATACAACAATACCCTAACCCATACATTCTTTTATAAATTTGATATTAGTCTAACACTAATGTAAATATTAATAGCCTACCATATTTTATATAAATTCATTCCAAATATTATCATTTATCCAAGCAGAGTCTACGTCTGTAAGCAGTCTGTTCATCAGTTGCAAGTGTTATCATATTATCAAAAGGAGAGCATGTATCCGTATCAGTCTCTTGGCTACCATTAAATCGCATAAAATCTATTTTCCTTGTCCCATTGTTAACTTCCTGCAACAAATTAAGCTAAGAAAGCTGGAGGTATAATATTTATAGGTATATTATTCATATTTCTGCATATTTTTGCACTACGAAATAAAGTAAAACTAGCCTGAGCTTTTAGAGGTCTTCCTGTGAATAGCTGCTGCTTGACTGTATTACAGCTGTTAGTGGGACCAGGATAAAAAGAGAAATGTGGTTGTGTTTTGAATTTTACAGGGTCAAATAGACCATTAGTGTATATTGACAGAGCAGCAGAAAGAAACTAGAGTAGTGGGTACTTACTGGGTTCTTTTCAGTTCTGTGCTGGACTATGGAGAGTTTGGAGGATTATTCCACATCCTTGTGCTATTATCGGGATGAAAACGGCCATTAGGAATCGAGTTTCCATAGGCCGTAACAATGCCTGCTTTCTCAAACACACAGTTGACCTGAAGAAATACTTGGCAGAAGGTCCTCTAGAGATGGTGCTGAACTCTCAGTTCCCTCAGCCCCAACCATTGGTGCCCACAGGGCCTCTGGGTATGGTCTGAAAATACAGTGGTGCCTCGCAAGACGAAAGGAATCCGTTCTGCGAGTCTCTTCGTCTTGCGGTTTTTTCGTCTTGCGAAGCAAGCCCATTAGCGGATCAGCTGATTAGCGGATCAGCGGATCAGCTGTTAAGCGGCTTGGCGGATCAGCTGTTAAGCGGCTTAGCGGATCAGCTGTTAAGCGGCTTAGCGGATCAGCTGTTAAGCGGCTTAGCGGATCAGCTGTTAAGCGGTTTAGGATCAGCAGATAAGCGGCTTAGCGGCTTGGGGAAAAGGGGGGGGAGGGGAAAAACCCCGCCGGAACTCGCAAGACATTTTCGTCTTGCGAAGCAAGCCCATAGGAAATTCGTTTTGCGAAGCACCTCCAAAACAGAAAACCTTTTCGTCTAGCGGGTTTTCCGTCTTGCGAGGCATTCGTCTTGCGGGGCACCACTGTACATGAGGACCACCATCTTGCAGATTCTGAGCAAGGCTCTGATCAGTGCCTGGGTGGATAACCACCTGAGAACCTCATGTATGCCATGAGAAAAGAAAGTTGGGGTTTAAATAAATCTGGAGGGGGACAGGCTTTCCTACCTGTTACTGTTATTGTTATTATTATTATCATCATCATCATTTAATAATAAAATTTATATACTGTCCTTCATCAAAAGATCTCAGGGCGGTTCACTTAATAAAATACAAAATAAAACACAAGTAAATAATTAAACCAAAGTTATTTATCATTGAGATGAGGGTAGCATGATGGTTAAGAGAATGAGCTGTGAACAAGGATATCCCCAGATTAGTCAGCTGTCATGAATTCAGTACCCTATTCCCATTGCTGTTTATATAGGGATAATCGCTGTAACCTATTCCACAAGATTGCGCATAAGGATTACAGAATAATTGTATGTGGAATGTAAGAAAAGTGTCATATGATAGCTATTACATGAATTATAAAGTATGTTTCGTACTGTCCTGTCCTGTACTTGAAGTGAAACTTCAGAGTTTGCCAATTGCTGACTGGTTAACTATGGGAAGAAAGGTTGTTAGGACTGGAATTATTAACCCAACTGGCTGTAACCTGCTAGCTGGTATATAATTTACATTGGGAAAAGTGGCTGGGGAAACCCAGCCAGATGGGCGGGGTATAAATAATAAATTATTATTATTATTATTATTATTATTATTATTATTATTAGGGAATTTTTATATTTCCAAATTATCTGTTGGTATAAAGCAAACTTTATTAATTGGAGCAGTGCTCTCCTAGAGCTAAGATCTGCTCACAACCAAAACTCATTTCAAATGATACCATAACACTGATAAGAGGGACAGCCAGTAAAGGAAGTAAACAGAGACCCAAACAGCACTCTTGGAGCTTCAGTGTGTGTCCTTCCTCTGAAGTGAAACAATTAAGGTGCTTAATTTGTATATTAAATTGTCTAGAATCATGGGGGAGCTGCTCCAATTTAGACCAAGATGAAAGTAAATATAATTCTAGTCTAGGGTGGGTATGAACAGCCTTTTTCCTACTGTAGCGTAAACCTGATTATATGATTTTTTTCTCAGGTTACGTCTAAGAAGAGTGGGCATTCAGTTGGGACCCTGAAGGCAATAATTTTTATTGGGGCTCTTAGCCAGTGAAGCCTGGCAATGGCAGGATTGAGCACCTTTGCCTTCCACCCTAGGCTGAAGCAAAGTGCAACTGTGTAGATACCCTGGTCCCCTCTTGTAAAAGTCAGTAGACTAAATGAATTAATGTTTCCCCATGCAATGGGTTTGAAAAACCAACACCCATACAATACACTTCACTGCTGTTCATTCACAGCTCATTAAAGTACAGTGGAACCTGGGTTCTTAAACTTAATCCATTCTGGATGTCCATTCCAAAACCAAAACGTTCCAAAACCAAGGCGCACTTTCCCGTAGAAAGTAATGCAAAATGGATTAATCCATTCCTGACTTTTAAAAACAACCCCTAAAACAGCAATTTAACATGAATTTTACTATCTAACGAGACCATTGATCCATAAAATGAAAGCAATAAACAATGTACTGCAGTCACACAATCAATCAGTCAATCAATCAATCAATCAATCAATCAACCAATCAATCAATAGCTGAACTGGGTTCCACAAAGTCACAAAAACAAAACAAAAAAGAGCCACAAAAACGCAAAATAAATAGCAAAAACAGACAGACCTCAGTGTAACACTCAAAATGGAAGTGTGGCACTCAAATTAGAATCGTAACGCTCAAAAAAGAAGTGTGGCACTCAAATCGTCAGCATAACACTCAAAACAGAGCATGTTCAGCTTCCGAAAAATGTTCACAAACTGAAACACTTACTTCCAGGTTTGCAGTGTTTGGGTTCCAATTTGTTTGAGTACCGAGGCGTTTGAGAACCAAGGTACCACTGTAAGCTGAAATCATGGCTGCTGGATGATATAGTAAACATCTTTGGAGCTTTTGGCAGGACAGTTTCAAATGTCTTGCTGCCTTGTCATTGTTCACGTGGCCCCAGATCCAACTCTTGCTTACGTGGAAAACCCTTGTGACTTGTATTCTTCTCTCCCCCACTCCTCCATGTGTCCTGTTGCAAGATGTAAGCAGAATCTCTGAATAACTGAGTGGCGGTTAATATTGACTGTATACTGTACGTGCTGGCATTGCTGGGGTTTGTCTTGTCTGTTGTGTTAGTCAAATTCCTCCATCCTCTTCCTCTTCTCCCTTTTAGGGAGAACTTGGAGAGACACGGTGTGTGTGTTCGTATCCTCGGGGACCTGCCCCTCCTGCCGAAAGATATCCAGGAACTAATTGCCAAAGTTGTGCTGGCAACGAGGCACTATAACACGTGAGTCCTGTTGCAAAGTCTTGCCATTTTAAAACATGGTTTTTATTGGAGTCGTCACGAGACCATAAAACGAAACAGAACATCAGTAGGGGCATGCTTGTCAGATGTTTGAACAAAAACCAAGTGATCATTCATTACTCTCATTGTGCATGTCTGTATTTAATGTCAAAATGGGGCAGGGAGGTATTAAGTCAGGCCACTCCCTGTACATAATCTCTCTGCAATTGTATCAGAAACCCGGGGCCCGTCCATATCTTGGCTTTGTGTGGATTATGAACCCTTTGTGCTTCCTTTAATTGTGTAGTAGTAGTAGTAGTAGTAATAGTAATAGTAATAATAATAATAATAATAATAAGAAGAAGAAGAAGAAGAAGAAGAAGAAGAAGAAGAAGAAGAATTTTAGTATTTATACCCCACCCATGTAGCTGAGTTTCCTCAGCCACTCTGAGCGGCTTACAGAATATATAAAATAGAATAAAGCATCAAACATTAAAAACTTCCTTTTAGGAGGAGATTCAGAATAGACTATCAGTTTAATTGGATGAACTCAAGTTCATCTATGATAAGAGAGGGAGGAGAACTTCCTTAACACCGTGCGTCATTTTTCTTCTCTCTTTATTTTTAAAAGGTGTTTTTTGAACATTGGTATTGCATACACATCAAGACAAGAGATTAGCAATGCGGTGAAAGAGCTGGCTTGGGGGGTCGAAGAAGGACTGCTTCAACCCAGGTAACCTTGCATGTTTGATTTCCGCAATGGGGCTGCTGTGGAAGCATCCACTCTGTGGCATACCATCTTCAGTCCCAGGTTGAGCTCTGTTCCTTAGGCCTGGCAGAAGGAGCTGGATCGTCATAGTGCTGACTATCGGGCCCTTGTGCCCACATGAAGCCAGATTTTCCCATCCCCCACCCCCATATTACTGCTGCTGCTGCAGCCACTCCTTGGAGCACATTCCTGTACAGTGGTGCCTCGCAAGACGAAAATAATCCGTTCTGTGATTCTCTTCGTCTAGCGGTTTTTTCGTCTTGCGAAGCAAGCCCATTGACAGATTAGCAGATTAGCGCTATTAGCGGCTTTTAGCGTCTTATCGGATCAGCTGATAAGCGGCTTAGTGGCTTAGAAAAAGGGGGGGAAGGAAAAAAAACCCCGCAGCAACTCACAAGACATTTTCGTCTTGCGAAGCAAGCCTATAGGAGATTTGTTTTGCGAAGCACCTCCAAAACGGAAAACTCTTTCGTCTAGCGAGTTTTCCGTCTTGCGAGGCATTCGTCTTGCGGGGCACCACTGTACACTGATTGGCTGGCCATTGTGTCAATCATGAAGAGCAGTTTTCAAAGCATGAAAACCTTTAAAAAAAAACAACACCAAAAATCACCAGCAACCTTAAAGCACTAAGCAAACATTGGAGGGCATAAATATGCAAGGCTCTTGGAAATGCAAACAAAGCAGTCATGAAATCCGAAGCCTCAGCGGAAGGGCAAGCTGGCAGTCAGGACTTGAGTCGCAGGCTCTACCTGTGCTGCTTAGGGAAAGGCTGGGGAAAGCAAAGCTCATGCCGGTTAGTTTTCCAGTCTGTTTGTACACAGCCATAATCATACTTTCGCAAGGCTAGCCTACATGATGCCCTCCAGCATGGCCAGCGGTCAGAGATAATGGGATTGTAGTCCACCAGCATCACGCTGACTTACTCCCAGTGTCCTACACCACCTCCTCGTCTACATTCTCCACTGCAACTGTCTGGGCCTTCCCACAGAAGTCCAATGCCATTCTGAAACACCTTAAATGTTCTTAGAGAAGCAGTGGTGGATCTTGGTCTCAAATTTCAGCGGTGCCCCGGGTGATGCCAAATTTCGGCACACACCCCCATCTCTCGCGTGCCATTCTAAATCATAGTTGCCGGGGCCTGAGAACTGCGCCAGTGCGACCAAACCTCTTGAGAGAAGTCACGTGTACTTAAAAATCAGTGTGCCACCTTTCCGTCCCAAATACCTGCCCATATAGCTTTTTTGAAAGCAAGCAAAACTATTTGAAAAACAAAAGAAAAACACATAGCAAGAAAATGCTACAACAAACAACATGAAACAGACCCGCTGGGTACTCAACAGAAGGTTGCTAAGCAGTGCTGGGGACATGTCCCAGGCTGCGCCCCTTCCTGAGCCATACAAGTCTTGAGAGCCACTAAGAGGCCTGGAGGGGGCTGCGTTTGGCCTCAGGGCTGAGGTTCCCCATCCTTTCTCTAAATGAAAACTGATTTTCAGCTATTCAAGCCTCAAATCCTCATAAGACCCCCTCCTAGCGGTTTCCTATAGCTCATGGGGGACAGAATGGAATTCGGCAGCACAGTTGCTTCAGGGCCAAGTGAAAGTCCCTCAGTGCTACATTCTGGAAGTGGTCCTGCAGATGAGACTGGAACTACCACAATACTGCACCTCTTGACGTCCATCTCACAGAGCCCCTTCAGGAGGGGATAGCATGGTGGACTGTATTGAAAGCTGCTGACTGATCAATGTCTTGCATTCTACACCCACCACCTGGGCACAGTCGCAAAACTACTATTTGGGGGGTTGGAGGACCATTGGGATGCAGTGGGGTCTTCTCCACATACAAAAGTATTCTGGTCATTGAGACCCATAGGAATTTTTACATCAGTGGAGCAGGACCACCTTAGCAGTGGTGCCGTTCTTGTGGATTTTGCTCCTCAAGAGGCTCACCACATGCCATCCTCCTGTGCTAGCCTTGTATTTAAGCACGAGTCTGGTAGCCATAGGTGATATGGATTTGCATGCAGGCAAGCACATGGAGTTCCATTTAGGCAAATGTGGACTGGGGAAGGAGGAGGAGCACCTCCACACCTGGCACACAAACCCAAGAAACCAAATCAGGATGAAAGAGGATGAGCAGAATTCTCCATCTCTCTCTGCCAGCCCCCAGGAGGCTAGTGACACATTCTGCATGCTAGTTACTCTTATTCACAAGGCTTTTCCATGCACTGAGCTGGTTCTTTAGAACTTCCCTGTTCTTTCAAGTCTCTGGAGGGCGTGAGGACAAAACACAAGTGGATTTATTTTAGGTTTATGATCTTACAGGTGTCATGGTCTTAAATGCTGGTACACTTTGTATTGCCTTTTTGTGTTTGTGGTTGTAACTGTGTTGCATTTCTTCTTCACCTACTTGGTGCATTCTTCTCTGGCGGAAAAGTAGTATTGAAATGAGAAAGAAAAATAAGTGCCATAAACAAAGAATGGGCAATTAGGCATAGTGCTAGTATAGATTCAAGAGTTGTTTGTTTTTTTATTTGGAGTTTAGAAACTCCAAATAAAGGGCACATCTCCCTTGTGCCCTTTAGAATCTGCTCCACACTTTAGAAACAATAATAAAATGAGTCTGATCGTATATGAAACATGTTTATCAAATGTATCTTGTGCCAGTTTACTCCTTACCACCCAAAGCAAGTTCAAACAAAGTCCTCAGAAAAATGCTTGGAATTTGCTTCTTGGGGAAGGCAGTTTCCTAAGTGGGTAGGCCATGCTGCTCTCTGTGCCCTCCTTTTCTTCTTTAAGGAGATTGGCACTTGGATGGAATCATTTAAAGTTAAGATCCAGAGGTGCAGAAATAAGCACATGGTGCCGTCTTTCTAATCTTCATGGCTAGGAGCCCCACCACTGCCTCCTAGCCATGATGATGAGTGTAGGCTACCCCTGAATTCAGAGACAGTGAACCTCTGGATACCAGTTGGAGGAGCGACAGCAGGTGAGGGTTGATACCCACGTGTACCGCTTATGGAGTTTTGCCATAGGCATCTGCATGGCTGCAGCGTGTGGAGGAGGATGCTGGAATAAGTGGGCCGCCTCTTCTTCTTTGCCTGATCCAGAAGGTCTTCATGGTCCACCTAATGTGCATTCCACTTTGTAGATAAACATTGCCTCCCTAATTTAAGTTTTGTGTCTCTTAGTGATGTATCAGAGTCGCTGATCGACAAGTGCCTGTATACCTGTAAATCTCCTCATCCAGACATCTTAATAAGAACTTCCGGAGAAGTCAGACTTAGCGATTTCATGCTCTGGCAGGTAACAGTGAACTGAAATTACCCATGAGGTTGGAAGAGTGAGATCCACCTCTCCTGCTCTGCTTGGTCTTGTTTAGAAATAATTTAGCACTTTGGCTCTGGGGATTTTGTTGTACGGTTTCAGGAAAGATTTTGTGTTTCAGCTTTGGGGGTGGAATCTGAATCTCTCTTCATTAAACCATTAGGAAAAAAATACATTCGAAGATATACAGTCCTGCATCACGTACTGGAATTCCAGTGTGAACAAAGGAGCTGTCAGATCAGGGCTAAATGTTGAGAGTCAATGTCAAGCTTTAAAAACAATAAAGCCACTCCTACGGGCTCCAAAAATCTTGTTCAGATATAAAACTGATGTTGCATAAATGTCTGGGTCATGCCTCAAAGAAAGTCTTCTGAAACAAAAATGTACTTAGTGGGCGCCTAGGCAGCTTGATGCTGGTGACTGATTCCGGCTGGGAACTGATTCCAGAGAAATGGAACTGCAGAACCAAAAGTCTGGTTTCTAGTGCAAGTTAAGGCATATGGTACTCTCAACACTATTGCATCTGAGAAGAGCAGTAGCTTGGTAGGGCTATATTGGGCAAGGGTCTCCCTTCCAGATCAAGTTTTTTAGGACTTAGAATGCTAAAAGCAAAACCTTGAACTGTAACACTAGCTAGTGCAGCTCCCTCAGCAGAGGTGTTTTATGGTTTCAATAGAATACTTCAACAACCAACTTAGCTGCTGCATTCTGCACTAGCTGCAGCTGCATGCAGGTGCCAGTCCTAAGCCATGGATATGCCTCTGAATATCTGTTGCTGGGAGGTTTGTGGACTTCCTAGTTGGCCACTCTGAGAACAAGATGCTAAACTAGATGGGTTTTTGGTCTGATCCAACAGAGCTCTTCTTCTGATACTGCTAACATTACAGCAGGAGTGGCCAGCCTATGGCCCTCCAGATGCCACTGAAGTCCAGCTCCCAACAGCCCCACCTTGAGTGGTCAAGGACAATGGCACTATACCCCAGCAGTGTCTGGAAGGCCGCAGGTTAGCTGCCCCTGAATTACAGCTTTCCGTTTTATGCTAAAGCATGAACTATAAATGGGATTCCCCCTTTGATTTCCATGACCCGTTTGCTAAGGGACCTCTTCACCCCATATATTCCTAGCTGGCAACTGCACCCCTCAGCTGGAGAATTCTGGGAGTACCACATGTCCCAAAGGTGCACTTAGCCTGTACCTAGAACCTGGGCTTTGAGTCTTGCAACTACAGCCTTCTGGAATCGGTTATCAGCTGAGATTAAACAAGTACCTATCATTTTAATGTTCAGGAGGCTAGTGAATTGTGTAGGTTGAATGTGAAGCAAGTGCAGCCCTCACCCTGCTTTGCAAATGACAGGGTCATTCTACCTGCTGGTTTCCTGCAACACGATCCTTTTCCCAGCAGAAAAGGAGGGGGTGTGCTTTGCTACAAGGAGGAGACAGGGGACTCCCCTGAGAAGGAGGCTACAAAAAGGACTGCAAGAAGCAGGCCTGCAAGAATCTGTGCTCTTTGGCCTGCATTAGAGTTGGCTAACCTTTTCCAGGCAGAGGGCCACATGGACCCCATGGTTGTCCAGGAGGTGTGGCCAAAGTGAGAAAATGTGCACAACAAGAACTGTAGTTCTCAAGCCTGCCTTCCAAAACATTTCCCCCATAATGTTGTTTTGTTATTTTTATTGTAACATAAAAAGTGTTACTAGCAAACAAAAGTTCAGTAGCAGGGTATCACATCATACTATACAGAAAACAAGCAAGCAAACAAAAAAAGGATAAGAGGAAGAAATGGCAACACACCAGTCTAAATTGAGGCATCCATATTTCCTGAGCTGGCATGGATGGTGAATGTTGGGCATCTAAGTCCAAAGCATGCGAAATAAAATCCCACCAGAAATAAAATCCCACCAGCAATCTCGATCATCCATCCCTCTGGATAAACAGTGTTATCCCCACCACCACCCCTCCCTGCAATAGCTGAAGTCCATATGTTCTTAAACCATCCTGGCTGCAGTTAGCATCCATGCCAAAGGTTGTTTAGAGCAACAAGCCTTCACGTTAACAGTCATCCTGTTCCGTAAAGACAATTGTGGGGAAGCCTGTACGGGTGATTTAATTATTTTAGATATTTCTAGATAAAGTTGAGACTATTCAAAACCATTGTTATAAGTAAGTGTTAAAGTCATTGTTTTAAAATGGGCCTATTGAACTGGGGTGGGGGTGGCTTGGAGGGACACAAGCCATTTGTCATCACAATAGTACAGTGAGGACTGCCTGTTAAACTCCTTGTCTTTCTTTCTGCAGACATCTCATACATGCTTGGTTTTCCAGTCTGTCTTGTGGCCAGATTACTCCTTCTGGAACTTGTGGGAGGCTGTTCTTCAATTCCAGATGAACTACAATGCTCTTCAGGTAACACCCGGAGGGCACAAATCTGAGGCAAATCTGGCAAACCCAGAACTCCCCACCAACATATTATGAATATTAACTGACTTTCTCAAGACTTAAAAGACTGGGAATTGTGCCAGTTTTTTTAAAAGGAAAAAAAAAAAAACACTTATTGCTTTAAAAGCAAGTATTCCCCATCTCAACTGTAACACTTGAGCAAAAATTCTTTCCATCTTATGTCATTTATATATTCACGGGCTGAACATAAGATTTAATAAATAAGAATAATATAATAATAGATCCCAATTTCTGGAGATCAAATTTTGAGTAGGATTTAGTGAGGTCCTCCTAGTTTGTTTTATGGGTAGACCGTAGAATTAGTTCAAAGCTGGTAAAAATAGGTTTCCTAATACCAAAATGGTTAAATATATGACATCATCATAAAAGGTAACTAAGCCCAAATGTGCCCCTAGTGAAAATGGTATTAGGTGATCTAGAAACAGATTTAGACATTGGGTGATGTTCAGTGTTCATCATATGCAGAACAGACCTATTGAAATGGTTCTGATCGCTTTTCCATTGTGGGTAGATTTTAAAGTGGGTCAGATGTCTTCTTCTGTTTCAGTTAAATACTAGTCAAAAATCAGAAGTGCAGAAATATTTGATAGTGACCAAATACACGAATTTTTGCATGTAGCAAAACAAATGCGTTTCCATAGAATGGAATGCAATTGCTTGGTGAGAGTGTGTATGGAAGAAAAATAATTTTAGGAAGAGGGAGCAAACTCTAACTTTGAGAAGCATCAGGGATTGGGAACCAAACAGAAGCAAATTTCTCCAACAATTTTTGCTTCTCTATTCCAGGGAACCCAGTGAGGTACTTTGAAGATGTTAAGGCACGCCACTCTCATCAACCTTGACCAAGTGGCCATGCTGGCTGGGGCTGATGGGAGTTGTAGTCCCACAAACATCTGGACGGCACCACATTGACTCTCCCCCTATTGACTATTAGGCTTGCTTCATTTTCACCAACTCATATGCCATTTCTTTTCAGAAAGCCAGGGATTTGTACATGGAAGAAAGGAAGTGGCAGCAGATGGAAAATGACAAGATCTGTGTGCTGGAGAAGCTGAAAGAGGAAGGTTCTGCATCCTGTACAGATGCACAGAGACGGCGGACTCTCCTCCAGGAATGCAGAGCTAAACGGGAAGAGAGAATCCAGAGTTTTTTGCAAGCCCTGGAGAATAAGCACATGGACTTCCTAGAAAAACTGAGTATGGCATCAGCATGACAAAAAGGAACTTGTAGGGCCAGGAGTCGGGTGCAGGAGAGGAAGGACATGAATCAAGTTACAAACAGTTCAGCTGCTGCCAGTGGTCTTCACTTGTTAATGGGAATGTAAAGTTTTGTTTCCCTTTGTGTTCTCAGTAGACATATACAAGACTTTACCACCTATGTTTCTGGTTGTTATTCAAGCTTTGGTTGGGGATAACAGTGTCTGAAATAAGTTTATGCTTATGTGGGTTTATAAAGGTAACCAAACAAAGAGGACAAGCTTGAGTAGATGTTCTTGGGAAGGTCTGTCCTTGTTTCACTCCCTCTTCCCAAACTGCAGTGTTTCGGTGCCTCAGCTAAACAAGTTTCCTTAAACTTCTTCGAATTCTGAAAAGTTGCTTGCCGTGCAGGGAGAGGTGCAGTTGGGGAAAGTGGACAAGGACCCTGTTTGCATGCACACAGACAAATGAGTGTCTAGTTCTAGATGGACTTTTTGATGCCTAATTAGAAGACTGGCTGTCCCATTAAATAAAAATAAAAATTCTCGTCTCAATTTTCTGTGTGTGGCCAGAAACAATAGAATTGCCCTAATTTGGTGAACCTGCGTACTTGTGAGGCTCTACAAGAAAACATGCATTGCCTGCCCCAGAACTATTTTGGCATTAAGTGGTACATAAATTAATAAAAACTAGATTGGGAGAATGTTCTTTCTGCTTGTCTGTGTATGTGCTACAGAGCTTTGGGCACTCCAGTTTGCTGGAGGTGTATCTAATACAGCATACTCTGCTGTCTCTCTCTGTGTGGTTTTTTTAAGTGTTTTACTTTCAGATGGCACCAGAAAATGTCATTTTTTAAAAATAAAAAACTTGCAGATTCAGCATGTTGGATACAGCTGTGAGGAGGCTGATTAAGGCATCAAGCCATGAATAAAGCAATTTTTGGGGGGAGACAACAAATTTTAAAAATAAGCTGAATATTATTAAAAGTTTCTATTCTAACGCTATGTGAATCCAAAGAAGAAATGTGCAGTTTAATTATCTTTTTAAAAAAATGGTGAGGATGAGCCAATTGTCAGAGAACCGATACTGTAAATCATCAAACCATTTAAGAATTGTGTCCTTTTTCGATGCAAGTAGTTAAGGATATATACAGAAATACATGGTGACCAATAAATTATGGGAACTTTGTTCTCATACAGTGGCTTTACCTACTGTTAGAAGCTGAATCTTTATAGCTTTTATGATGTCTGAAACAGCTGTTTCAAGAAAAACCTCAAATTCTAAAGGGAATGTCTCTCCTGTTTCTTGAACAGGGCATGCACATAACCTCCCAGCCATGTGTTATCTTTTCAGAGGTGGGAAAGAATATTTATTAGTAAATGTTTCTTCTGCATTAAAAACTTACAATCAATAAGTTGAAAAACGTGAATGGTTGCTTCTGTGGGAAACAAGAGGTCCAACATCCTTAATGAAGGTGTTTCTTTGTCTACATGGTTTAGAAGTAGCTGTTGGCACACCAGTCCAAACCCCCTCCGGGGTGGGCAGCCTCCAGTGCATGGGTCAGTTTTGGTGCTTCAGGGAATCCAATTTGGTTTGTGGTGCCATTTCCCCCCAAAATCACAACCACGTGTCCATCAGCTGATGGGCTGATGGGCTTTTTAAAATCCTGCTGGGTGTTACTTCACCAGTGCATTCCCTATGGGGAAGATGCTTCCATAGCAGACTCCTGCAGGGAGCCTGACTGAACCCTGAGTAGGTGAGGAGAGAGTTCAATCCTACTTGGTGCTTCACCACCCCACCTCATCTCATGGGTCAATTTTTGATAAGGGAGTGGGACTGCCTACCAACATATCACTTCCATCATGATGACAGATGGATGGCTGATTCCCACTTACCTGCCAAAAGGTTGGCCAGTGGGGTGGGGGAGATAATGACCTGGCTCACTGGGTGTATACAGAACAGTTTGCATCAGTGTAGCCACTGTGGCATCCTATGCTGGTAAGCATGCTAGCTGCCGGTTGCATATGTCATGGTCACACATCAAAACTAGATTACTGTTAATGTGCTGGTGGTGGGATGTTGTGTATCTGAATCTTCTGAGACCTGATAGTACAAGATGCAGCAGCCAGACTATTGCATAGTGCTGATTTACATCATTTGCACTGGCTCCTGGTCTAATTTCAGGAGCAATTGAAAGTGCTGGACACTTGTCTTCATAGTTCTCAACTGTGTGGGACCAGTATACCTAAAATACAGTCTGCTCTCATATGATCCTTTCCAGTGACCAAAATGTTTGGGTGTTTGGGAACTCCTTGCTGGAGCGTACTCAGTTCTGGCAGGCAGGTTTTTGGACTGGATGGTGGGTCATTTTGCTGGATTCTGGTTTTGTACAAACTGTCTGCTGCTTGCTTGTTCTGCACCCCAGCCTCACCCCCCGCATACATTTGTGCTTTGTGGTTTTAATTCTTTGTCTTTTTAAAGCTGCCTTGGGTGGCTCAAATTATGAATGAAAAAGGCATTCAACCACCCTCTAGCAGATTTTCAGGGTGTCCAGTAGGTTTTCAGTGGAACTTGCTTCTGTGTGCTTAATGTCAATGACTTTAATCTGACTAAACAGGCTTATAGTACATGCTTGCCTGTTTAAATGGCTTGTAGATCACACTGAGAACAATTGGAATGAATGGCGGCTGTGTTGCAGTTATGTGGTTCATTGCACCTACTGTTAAGGGGTATTTCTATTCCTGGAGAATGAGAATAAGAGGCCAACTTGAGTTATTTTTAAGAGTGCGAAGTTGTTTAGCTCTACTGTAGTAACTGTGTTCATAGTGAAATATAACTAGAATCCTGATGGAATTTTAAAAAGTTGAAGATTGTTAGATTTGGCAACTGGCATATGAAATGTTAAATCTTAAAAGTGCTTAGTGTAGTTACCAATATTGCTTCCAGCCTGTTAAAAATTCTAAAGCAAGGATGGGAAACCTTGAGCCTGGGTACCAAAAGTGGCCCTCCATGACTGTTTTGTCTGGCCTTCTGGGCTCCTTCAGTCTCATGCCCATGCTAGAGTTCTTTTTCCTGGTTAGAATGTGACCTTGAATTGTGATAATGCCTCTTGCTTGCCTGGTTGGAGGGAAGTACATACATTTTATAAACCTTTGCATCGCTGGAAGGAAGCTTAATACACAAAAGTAAATCTCTCTTTGCTCCACCCACCCTTGTGTCTGGCCACTCATGCAGCCTTGGATGGTTGCCAACAAAGGAATTTTGCCCTAAGACTGAAAAAGGTTCCCCATCCCTGAACTCAGGAGCGTATCTAGGAGTTTGTGAAGTTGGCCCTGCCGAGGGTGCAGGCACAGCAGGGAACAAAAACCACGCCTTTCCACTCCGGCTTGGAGTGGCTAGGTGCCCACCTGCCCATCTACATGCTCCCCAGACTGTTGCTCTGCTGCTCTGGACAGCAGTCAGGTGAAGCATGCAGGCTCCTCTGGGTGCCTTGGCAGGAGCACCTCCCAAGTGAAATGCGGTGAAGAAGGATGTCATAAGAAGACAAGCCCTGCTGAATCAGGCCAGTGGTCCATGTAATCCATCGTCCTGTACTCACAGTGCATGACCAGATGTCTGCTGGAAATCCATTTGGTGTTCTGCCATGGAGGCAGAGCATAGCCATCATGGCTGGTAACCACTGATAGCCTCAACCCCCATACATTTGTCTCATCCTCTTTTTAAGTCACCCAAGTTGGTAGCCATCACTACATCCTGTGAACATAGTTGTGTCTAGTTCAGCATGCTGCTTCCAAAAGTAGCCCCTTCAGCAATTGCCTAGTTGGTGGCATACTGCCTCTGAACAAAGACGATAAGATCCTCCACCATTAGCTGTGCATGTGCAATTGAAAAATGTGTTCTAATGCTATATAAGCCACACAAAATTATTCGTACGAGTGAAGACATCACTGCAACTCTCTCATTTAACTTCACCCTGAATGTAACCTTTACCACTTAATAGTGCAAGCTGTAATGATGTTGCATGGTGTGTCCATTGCAAGGCAAGTTATGTTAAGGGAGACACTATATACGATGACAGATCCAATGTGGGCAACATGCCTTATTCTGCAGGTATTCCATATCTCTAACTGCTGGGGTTTGGGGTGGGTATTCTACCAGCAGCAGGACAGAATGGTGCTGAAAAGGACAGCTCCTCACCTGGCCCCTGCCAAGGAAGCGTCTTCGGTAAAAGTGTCCCCGCGCCACAAGAATGCTTCCGTTCCCCCTCTTTCTCCCTTTGGAGAGGGGGAAGGCGAGGCGGCTGCTGCACCTGAGGCCCTTTGCTGCTCGCTCTGGAGGGAGACCCTGCCAGTTCGTAGTCAAGGTTGAAAAGGAAGAGGGCGCTGTGGGTTGCGTTCTGCCCTCCTCAGCTAGGCAATGACCGCACCTTCCTTTCCCTTCGAGCGCTAGAAGAGGCCACCATCTTCTTCTACCCAAGCTTCCACCCAGATTTCTTGTTGTTGTTGTTGGCTTGGAGGGCCAGGAAGAACAGGGGAAAGGCCCTTTCTCGGAAACATTTTCTTCCTGCCTGCGCCTTCGCAGGAGAGGCGCGCCATGGCTTGTGCAGGTGCGCCAGGCAGGTCGGTCTTTCGCCCTCCTGCAGCGAGAGAGAGACACTGCGCTGGCTTCTCAGCGGTAACTTTCGACCGCAAGCTTTATATACGCTTACCTGGGCGCAAGTCCAGTCACCGCGCCAGAGGAGTTGTGAAGATTACGCAGAGAGCTCCTTCTCAGCCAAGAGGATTTATTTATTTATTTGTTTTTGCAGTGCGTTTTTTTAAAACACAAGATAAATTATTGTTTTTTAATTATTTTTAACGGAGGGGGGAGGCAGCAAGAGTGGTATGAGAATCTACGAAATGCATTTTTCTTTCTTGCGTACATACGTAACGAAAAAGAGGTCCGGGTTATTATTTTTAAAAAAAATAAAATTCTATACGGCGCCGAGGGTCGGTCTTAGTATTGCCATTTATTGTTGTCATTAAAACAAATTCGCGCCGTGGTCGAAAGACCGAGCAACAGCTCTTGCAGGGAGGATTTACTAGTTGCGCGCGCGCCCCCTTCGCTCCTCGCCTCCCCTCGCAGCGCCCGCCCTGGCTGGCCCTTGCCACGTGACGCGCTCTGTCCAATAGGCAGCCGGGGCGGTGGGGATCCGGCTGGAACCGGTTGGGCCGCGTCCGGCTCTATATAAAACTTTATAAACACCCGATTCAAATTAGTGGGGTCGTGAGCGACACGAGCGAGCCCAACAAACGGAGCCCCCCTTTCTCTCTTTTCCTCTTCTGCTCTACCTTACTGCGCGGCTTCTCTGCACCCCCCCCTCCTTTTTTTATTTTACAGGCGGTTGAGTTTCTCCCCTCCTACAGAGACCGCGCTTTTATATTTCCAACCCAGCCTCCTTTTTCTCTTTCTCTCCCCCTCTGTCACGCGCCGCCGACATGCCCAAGAGAAAGGTACGTGGCTGCGGGGAGAGAACCTAATGGCTCGGACGGGAGACGGGGAAGGAGGAAGTGGGGAAGAGATATGGTAGTTTGCAGAAGGAGCGGTGCTTATGCGGGGATGAGATTTAGATCAGCCGCCATTTTCTTTCCTTTCTCCTCCTCTTTCTCCCTCTCCCCCCCACCCTCCCCGGTTCTCCTTTCCTTCCTCCTCCACGAGCGGTTAACGGTTGTGAGGCGGGGGAAGAGCGCGCGAGCGCGAGGCGGCTCGACGGTGCTTCTGAGGACTTAAAAGTGAGGAGGAGTGGGCGGAGCGAGAACGACCGTTAACCGTCGCGCATTCTTGATCGCCGGGGGTAGGGAGGGGGGGGACTATAAGGAAGAAGAGAGAGCGAGAGAGACGGCGCGCGCGCGCGCACTCGAATGGGCGCGAGAATATTAATCATTGGCAGTTTCTCGCCCGCGCGCTCACTTAAGTCCCCACCAATAGGGAAGGGGCACGCGCCCGCCAGCGGGTGGGCAGAAGAGTAAGATATGGAAGATAAGAGACTAAGCTTAGCCGGAGCGAGCTGGCTGTTTTTTTTGGCGGGAGGGTGGTTGGGTGGAGAGAGGCACGTGCGTGGCTGGTTGTAGGTGTTTGGGCGCGCGCGTGCGCGCCCGTGCAAACATAAAGCGGGGTACGTTGGAAAAATGGGCGCGTGCGCGCACTCCCACTCGCGTTCTGTCATCCGCCTCCCCCCCCCCCCCGCTTCCTTCACAAATAAATACAGTAATGGGGGCGGGGGGGCCGCAGGCTTTTCTCCCCCGCCATCCCCCGCGCTTCTGAAAAGGCGGGAAGGCCAAAAAAAGCGGTAGTTTTGAAAGCCCTGGGGGAGGGGAAAGATCAGCCCTATGGAGTCCTGGCGAGAGACTTGTCAGTTGTTTGCGCGGGGGATGGAGGTTTCCCCTGTCAGTGAAGATGTTGGAGAGGCCCCGCCTCCCGCCCTACATGCGCTCCTTAGCGAATCTTTCCCGCCCCCTGCCTTCTTTCTAAGGGGGAAAGTGACCATCTTAAGTGTTGGGAGGCGAAGGAGGGTTAGAGTTGCCCACACACGTACACGTTGTGGCCTGCTTCTCTGGAGCCCTTTAGGTTGCCAAATCCACGTTTCACTTCAAAGAGGCATTCGGGATTGTTTCCCCAATTGTGTCTTGGAAGGAGGGGGTATGTTGGGCCCAGGGGAGTTGCCTGAGCTCTGAATCTAGGGATGATCCCTTAAGGCTTAAAGAGACAGAGAGTCGGCACAGCCTTAAATGTCTCACAGTGAGTGGTTTCATAGGTCTGAAGAGGCACTAGGGGTAGGCAGGCAAGCAAGGCTCAAATTGCAAGATCAAAATTCCAGAAATAAGTGAGATCTTGGGTCTGTTACATGGACTCAATAGAGGTCATAGTGTTCTGAAATAAAAGGAGCCATTATGTTGCCTAGAGCTGCAGTGTTGGGGAATAAAGAATAATGCATCAAAATTAGGGGCATCTGGCAATGCTGTTATCCACACAACCCTCCCACAAACACATCTCTCATTGGGAGAACATATGGTCACTAAGGATGCAGAAGTGCATACAATATAGCCATTTTTTTAAATTAGAAGATACTAGTAATAATTATATCAAATTTATTGAAATGATAATTGTCAAAAACTATGGGAACTTGCATTGAGTAAAACTTGGTTCTGTAGGAACGTAAATTGGAATATTGCAATAGTTGATGCTTCTGACAACACTATATGGCCCCAGGGAGCATCTTCTATGCCGCATATTTTCTTTATGCAACCAGAAAAATTATTTGATTTTTCACATGCAATTTCTTGGTTTTCTGAGCATAGGATTTAAAATGCCAACATCTTGATTTAAAATATAAAGGCCATAGCTTAGTAGTAAAGCATCTGCCTTTCACACATAAGGTTTCAGGTTCAATCCATGCTTCTCCAGATAAGGCTTGGAAAGACTTGTCTGAAACCCTGGGAAGTGCTGCCAGTCAATGTAGACAATACTGAACTAGATTGACTAATGCTTTGATTCTTTATATGACAGCTTTCTGTACTGCATACGGGGGGGGGGGGAATAATATTAAGTAGTTGTGAGAGGGTGCTATTTTAAAATTTGAGGAAAAAGGAATCAGACAAAGATGAGATTGTCAGCTTTGCAATGCATTAAATATTTTTCTTTATATATTTAAGTAACATCAGCTTATCCAAGTTTTTAAAACCTCCAAAGAAATTAGATTGATGGTGTAGGGTTTCATCAGCTGTTTCACTTTTTAAATTCCTTATAGGCTGAAGGAGATACCAAGGGTGACAAGGCCAAAGCAAAGGATGAGGTAAGAGCATTACTATATTTTTATGTTATAGACTAAACCTGAAATCCCAAATGTATTCACTTGCCACTAAACCCCATTGAATTCAGTTGAGCTTACTTCTGAGTAGAGATGGTTAAGCTTGTGGTGTAATTTGCAAAGATTTGTATGTATCTAGCTTTCTTACCACATTGTTCTCATTTTAACCTTACCTGTCAGATGGGGATATGCTACTTAGAAGTATGTTAGCTTTCTGATCTTGAAAATTGTATCAGAATGTAATGTGTGTATTTGAATGCTGGATTTTAGGTCTCTATTCTAAAAGAAACAACTCATTCTAATGGTTTTCTTTTTTAAAACAGCCACAGCGGAGATCAGCAAGGTTATCTGCTGTAAGTATATTGTGTGGTGGAATGTCCTTTAGGGTTGTTAGCAGTAGTAACTTCTAAAGAACTACTGATAGTCAACTCATTGACACCCTGAAAGGGATTAAGTTGGCTGTTAAGCATGACATCATATACTAAAGTGAACAAATACCTTATTGTTTCAAAACTACTTTTGAATTGTTCTGTCTTTTCTAGAAACCTGCTCCTCCAAAGCCAGAACCTAAACCTAAAAAAACAGCTCCAAAGGTAAAATTCAAATTGTATGCAATTTGAACTCAAATACATCTTTGTTCTCTGGTCTGAGAAACTTATGTTCAAACAATTGTTTTAAATTGTGTGAAGTCCTTTATATCAGCAGATGTTTATGGTTTGTGAACTATTAATTATTTCCATTGACTGGCAGAAGGCTGAGAAGGTACCTAAGGGGAAGAAGGGGAAAGCTGATGCAGGCAAGGATGGAAACAATCCTGCAGAAAATGGAGATGCCAAAACAGACCAGGTATAATAGCAATATAGTAGATTTCTTTACTTTGCTAAACTATATATTTAGTGATATGGACCAGCATGTTTCCTCCAAACTCTTTTGTTAATTTGTTGTGAAATGATTGTGCTTGAATGGAATAGTATGCTCCCGATTGTATACAAGATTGCAGTTTTAAAAATTAAGTAAGAAATATTTGTCTTCGTTCTTCTGCTCAAGTCTTAACATCAATACTTTTTCATAATAGCTTGCATTGTGTTAATGGGTGTGTGTCTGTTTCATATAATTTACATAGATTCATGTAGACATTGGCCAATGTGGGTAGTAAGCTTGCATTAGCATAAAGAAAACTGACGGGACTGCCTTTGTCTTTCAGGCACAGAAAGCTGAAGGTGCTGGGGATGCCAAGTGAATTGTGTGAATTTTTGATAACTGTGTACTTCTGGTGACTGTACAGTTTGAAATACTATTTTTTATCAAGTTTTATAACAATGCAGAATTTTGTTTTACTTTTTTTTTAAGCTATGTTGTTAGCACACAGAACGCTTCGTTGTTGTGTTTTGGGGGAAGGAGAGGGGACAAATGCCATTGACTCTGTTACTTAGAACCTGGGCTTTTAAAAGCCCCCCTTCAATTTTACAAGAGGGGGTCTACATGGACACAAGAAAGGGGGGTTCCCTGATATTATTCATCTTTGGTTTCTGAAATACTTGAGTGAACACTGAAGTTCCCAAAATGCTTGTGTCTGAGGAGAAGGTACATTTAAAACAGTACTTAGACTTCCTCTGTCTGTTCTTTCACATTGTCATTTGCATTGCATTTACCACTCCTTTGAGTGTGGCATAGGGTCTTTTGATACTTGCTCTCATAAATCAGATTCGTACTCACAGTGTCAGGCAATCCAGATTTCTGGTGTCAAATACTATGGGGTGGGGGAAGGATGGCTCTCAGATGAGCCACATTTCTTATATTGTGAATCTTCAAATTAAGAATTCTACGGTTTTGTTTTCCTCTAAAAGTCAGGGTAGGCTTGTGAAAAGTTGTTAAACAACATACTAAATGTGAAAGTGTCCACCCTCACTCTAAACTTTCCCTGTTCCAAGTAAGAATTGAAGATTTCATTGGGTTTTATATAGTAACTTTACATTTTGGTAGTCCAAGAAGAAAGGGGAGTTGGAATTTGTTGTAAAACATTGCAGATTGTAGACCATGTCCTGCCTGAATACCATTGATTGATTGTTTTATGAAAAGTACCTTTAATAAAGCTGGATATTGTTTGGCTTGGACTGTTCTTTTTTTTTTTACTCTGTTCTCTTTGATTTCTAGTGCTTTTCTTTCAGGGTTACATTGGTGAGCTTAAATGTAAGTATATATGTTTCAAAATGGCACCACTGTCATAGAAACACACTAAGCATTGATCTACATGATCAGAAAAACCACATGGTTCAATTGTCTTGGGAATTTTCCAGTTATAAATGTAGGTGAAGGAATTGCATGACAAAATGCAAAAGTAGCATGTCAAGGAAAATTATTCTCCCCTCACCCCTGGTGCTATTTTGAATATTTTGTCATGCTTTTCCCCATCTGTGTTCTATAGTGGTATAATCTCAGAAGAGTTCTACCAGCCTTGTATTTAAGAACTAGCCCTGATACCCAGAGGTGATAAGGAATTGCATGTGAGCAGACAGAGGATGGAAGCTCACAGCTGCTGTAAAAGAGGGTGTTTTGCCCCATCTCCAAGCCCCAGTAGGCTTAGTAAACATTTTTCAAGGCTAGTAACGTTTGTGGGCTTCTTTTGCAATACTGAGTTGTACTGCGTGCCTTTTATCTTAATGTTTAAGGCTCTAGACACTGGTGGGGAACCTTTTGCAGCCCAATGGCCTCATTTCCTTGTGAACAAACTTCCAGGGACCATATACCAGTGGTAGTTAGGCAAAAGAGGGATAAAACAGTTTTGACTCTTTACTTTTAGACTAGGGTTGCCATACGTCCGGAATCTCCCAGACATATCCGGAATACTGCAGTTGGCAGCAGTGTCCAGGCAGAAATCAACAATATGTTTGGGAAAATCCGGACGCATGGCAGCCCATAACGGCAGGGCCAGTTTTGCCGATTTTCCAGAAAAGGAGCTCAGAAACGGCAAATTTCTGTGATTTTGCCAAGAAAGCTCAACAGCTTTTCTGTCCAGATTTTCACTGTTTGAAATATGGCAACCCTATCTTTAGACAGGAGTCTACATTCTAGCCACACACAAGTTGGAGGTTTCAGCATACATGCATAGCTCTCCAAGTAAGCAAGAAGAATTATTACAGTTCAGCAATACATTCCAGCCAGGTAAAACTACACAACAACAGTTGGTGAAGGTTGTGCCTTGGAGTCCTCTCTTGGAGGGCCCCATGCAGCTCTGAACCTGAGGCTCCATTCATTCTATAAACTAAATCTGCTTAGGTAAATTACAGGATTTAGTCATCTTGCCTTTATTGTTCAAAAATAAAAGTGATTGATTACATGTGACTCTTGGTGGCTACAGCAGTATGAAATGGAGTAGGAATTCATGGAAAGGTATAGGGTAGACAACTCCATTTGAATGCTTAACACAAGGTTGAATTGAAGGCCAAGAGTGGTATTACACAAGGAGTAAGCAATGATTTGGTTTAGATCTGATCATGTTGTTAAATTAATCTTAGAATAACCAAAAAGAAAGTAGTGCCGTAAAAATACGGAAGATTCAAAGGTTCTAGAATGCAGTAGGACTTTCTTTTTTGTAATATGGAATCAAGTTGAATCCAGCAGGTTGAGCAGAGTGCTGAGACTCAGGTTGGGTGAGACAACCTTCCAGTGCATCAGCTCTTTTACAGCACTTTCTATAAGTCCTCATAATGTTTTCAAAATTAGTAACTTGGCATGACCTTCCAAAAGCAGATAGGTGTTAATTTGCATTGGATTTTGTGACAGCAAAAAATAAATTGGAAAATTAAAGAGTTTTGCAGTTGCTTGCTGCTCCTTTCATTAGATTGCTTTCCTCATCAGCACACCACTCCCATCTATTCTTTCCATACTATAATGCTGCTGCTGTGGGCCTCTTCTCAGATGCATAAGTTCAGCACACAAGGAAACCAAAACTTGCACATCACTGCTAGGGTGGTACTAAATTTCCTTCAGGAAATGATACAAATCTCCAGGTCTAATGTGGGTTATTTAAAACAACTATCATGTTGCCAATATGCCATTGTAGGGAAGGTGCTTGAGAGGGTGGTGATGGCTAAGCTCTTACCTGTTCTTGTAGGAAATGTTTAGACCCTTTCCAGTCTAGATTCAGGCCTGGTTTGGCATCTGTACCAGCTTTGGTCATGCTGATGGATGGGGAAGGCAGCCTTGTTAATTGTGGATCTCTGCAGCTTTTGATACCATCCACCAGGGTATCCTGAGCAGCTCTGAGATAGGTGTTGGAAGCACAGTGTTGCAACCCTTTGCGTTTTGAACTGGTAGTTTACAGGGTTCTGTCACCAGTGGTGTTGAAACATTTGGTGGTGTCATTGGGGGATTGGAGTGGCATCAGTATGCTCTCTATACAAGCCAGGCGAAGCTATGCAGGTTCTGGACTCATACCTGAATTTAGTGGTGTGCCAGTGGATCCCAAAAAGATTGAGGTCCTGTGAGTAGTTTCCAGATCCAGAAATCAGGCAAATTGCTTGTTCTAGATGGAGTTGCACTCCCTCTGAAGGAATGTAGTCCTTTATGACCTTTGGCTGGTAGGTCAGTGTGACAACTGGAAGACTACCATCCCAGTTCGCATTCTGGAAAGGGAGTTTGCAAGCCTACATGTGTTAAAACAACTTTTGTTCTAAATTATGCAAAGAATAATTTCTCTAGTACATAATACCCTTTCAAGGCTATGTCCTTGTACAGTGACTCAGCACTGCAGTCATTTTCCCCAGTTGATTCCTGTATGATACCATGGCGTTGCCTGGGTGTTTCTGTGGAGCGATGTTTTCATGAGTCCTTGGTGTAGACTTCTGGTTCCCCCTGCACCTCCCACACATTCCATCCCTGTTTTCTTCCGTATCCACATGCAGCACCTGATTACAGTCTCCCTTAACCAGATGTACTCCAAATCGCACTCCCATCTCATTCTCCCTCTGTTTCTCTCCCCGCCCTTCTTAACTGCTTCAACTTTCACTTTCCCAACATCCCAAATCCCTTAGTAACAGTTGCCAAGACTGCCCATAACTCTCTCACACTTAACTATTTACATTTAACTTATTCCCTGTTTTCCCAGGTTAACTAGCCCTAGCAATATATTCAATCCAAAACAAAAATGGTAAACTTGTCAACACAAACATGCATGCATAAAAATACTTCTGCCACACCTACATTACAGCTGTTCCTGAGCAGCAAAATCCTAGCCTGATGGCCTATGGGCTGGTAACCTCTAGAAATTACAGTGGTGCCTCGCAAGACGAAATTAATTCGTTCCACAAGTTTTTTCTTCTTGCGAGTTTTTCATCTTGCGAAGCACGGTTTCCCATAGGAATGCATTGAAAATCAATTAATGCGTTCCTAGGGAAACCGCCTTCAGACCAGGTCCGGGGACAGTCTGTCCCCCGACCTCTTCTGAAGGCTGGGGGGGGGACAAGGGCTTTTCTTCCCACCCCCAGCCTTCAGAAGGCTGTTCTGAAGGCTGGCGATGGGAAGAAAAGCCCTTCTTCCCACCTCCCGCCCTGCAAGCTCCGGGGACAGGAGGGCTTTGCTGCCGACCGCCAGCATTTTAAAAGCCCCTGCTGTCCCGGGGCGATTTTAAAATGCTGGCGGGCGGGAGCGAAGCCTCTGCTGTCCCGGGGAGATTTTAAAATGCTGGGGGTCGGGAGCGAAGCGTTCGCTCCCGCCCGCCAGCATTTTAAAATCTCCCCGGGACAGCAGAGAAGTCTCCGCTGTCCCGGGAAGGCAGGCGGGGGGGAGCAAAGACTTGCCCCCCGCCGGCCTTCAGAAGAGGTCCAGGACCTCTTCTGAAGTCCGGCGGTGGGCGAAAGTCTTTGCTCCCGACAGCCAGCAATTTAAAACAGGTCCCCGGAGATTTCCCTATGGGCTTTCGTCTTGCAAAGCAAGCCCATAGGGAAATTCGTCTTGCGAAGCGCCTCCAAAACAGAAAACCCTTTCGTCTTGCGGGTTTTCCGTCTTGTGAGGCATTCGTCTTGCGGGGTACCACTGTATTGGTGTAATGGGCTGGTTTTCAGACTGGTCTAGTAGCTATAGATACAAATTGCAATAGTTTCTTGTTGAATATGACCATAAGCACATAATGCCTCTTCTGAAGTTAGTGCAGTGGTTGCTACAAGGCTCACTTCAGGATATTTGTATTGAAAGCCCTATACAACTTGGTCCCTGGAGACCTGAGAGGACAGCTGCTCCTGTACAGACCTTCTCACTTATTAAGATTTACCAGGGAGGCCCTCTTAGCTGTAGCATCTCAAGCTGGAGCAAACTATGAAGTAAAAATGAGAGAGCTTTCTTGGTGATGACACCCCAGCTCTCAAGCTCCCTGTGGAGTTTTGGCCTCCAATTGAAGATCTGGCTTTTTCCCCCCTGGGATATGCACTAAAGTTTGGTGCCAGGGTGGATATACTGTTGCTAGTTGTAATTCATCTGCTTTTTATGTGAGTTCTGCTGTTTTAACAATTTGTAAATTTTAGTATATATATATTTTGTCACTGATGATGTAAGTCATCTTGTGAAAGTAGATTCTCTGAAAGGTGAGATAAAAATCTGTATCAATAAATAGATTTCCTGGCCACATTTGTAAAGTGTGCCCCCTGTATCTGGCTGGTCAAGCTAATTAACATGAATATACAGTCCAAAGCATAGGCTCAATTTATGCACACACTCAATGCAGTAATCAAATGATTTTTTTTCTTACTATACTGGGGGTTCTGGTAAAACATTTTTCTACATTGTGGTCTTTGATGTTCCACTCATCAAGTTTGTCTCTGATAATTGATTTTTTTATGTGAATAATGGAAGGTAAATATGTAGTTAATTGTAGTTTGGTATTTAATCATTCAGCTTTGGGGAATAAAATAAGTTGCTATGCCCAAATTGTAAAATTAAATTTGAGTCAAATTATAAATGAGATTTCTTTTGATATTGAAAGGTGGGGACCTCTAAACCTCTCCCTTTGGGAAAAGGTTAATGTCCTCAAAATGAACATTGTTTCAAAGCTTTTATACATTCTTAGAGGATTACCAATATATATTCCCAAATTATACTTCAAAAAAATAAATTAACTATTTAGATCTTGTCTGTGGGGTACAAAGTCACCAAAAATATCACTCCATAAAATGCAACTTCCAACTAAGGAAGGCGGCTTTGGGCTCCCAAATCTGGAATCATATCACCAGGCTTACCTACTGAGTAACACTAATTGGAGAGCTAGCAGGAATCCCAATTGGGCTACTCTCGAATATAGTTTCTTTGAACCTCTTGTAGGGTGGACTAAATTCGGCTCCAATTTTATGAAATATCCTATTATCCTGGAGTCTATTAAAGCACCTATAAAAATATGGATAATATAAATAAAAATAAGGACGATCCCTATCAGCATGAGAAATAAACAATATGGACCAACCCAAAATAAAAAATTGGAAATCAAGTAATTGGCAAAATTGGATGGAAAAGGGTATTTTGACATTGAATCAATTAATTGATGAAAATTATAAATTTGTGGAATATAAAACTTTGCAAGTAAAGTATGGATTAACCAATGAAACACAATGGCAATGTGGCACGGTGTTTCTGTGTGCTGCTCTGGTTTGCCAGAAGCGGCTTAGTTGTGCTGGCCACGTGACCCGGAAGCTGTACGCCAGCTCCCTTGGCCAGTAAAGCGAGATGAGCGCCGCAACCCCAGAGTCGTTTATGACTGGACTTGCCTGTCATGGGTCCTTTACCTTTACCTTTTTTTATACAGTATATCATTTGATTCTAGTGGAACCTCTAAGTGGTTTACAAGAAATATTAAAATTATCTTTCTCCTTTCTTAGTTAATATTCAGCAGAACTCAAAGATTGTAAGAGTTTACTCAGTTGAAAAGGATTGTGGTAAGTTTTGCCTTTGGTGATTTGTATTTTTATTTTACTTATCCTTTTAAAGGGAAATTGGACATACTGCTCTCCACAAATGTGCCTGTAAAAACTATCGCTGAGAGTTTCTGATTTCTGCATGACAGTGTGCCTGGTTGCAAGTCTTCAGAACGTCAGTCACTGTCTTCATACTATACAATCCCTTGCTTGCCCATACCTCCCAGGTGTTTATGCCACCCTTTGGAGAGAGAAATGAATTTGTATCTACTAGAACTCAACTATAGAATTTAGAAAAAGAAGCAATCAGAATTGAGAAAATACATTGGCACTTCAATGCATGTTTATTTGGAAGTAAGTTCCATTGAACTCACAGCTTTTGAGTAGACTTGTCTAGAATTTGTAGCCTAACACCACCATCGTGAGTACATTGGTATTGTTTCCATTGAACACAATGAAATTTGCAAATATAGGATCTGACTGAAAGCAACTTTTGTACTTTGGATTCCCATAGATATGAATGTTCACACTGCAAAGAAGACTGTAGATTTCATTTTCAGTAATGGTGCTAAAGTGTCTACTATAGACTTTGCATGTTCATGCAAACGTGAGTTTTTCATGTTCAAGTAATGGATGATTTGTGCCTTCTCTTCAAATTGTAGCACAGGAAATTGTGGTTTTCAGTCTCATGATATTTGTGCATGACTGCCAAAAAAAAGCTTGATTAATGAGAAATATAAATCTTTTAAAGTGGCTGTACATTGCATAACTTACCTTTACTATATTTTTAGTCCTTTTCTTCTAAGCATACTTTAGAATGTGTATTTGTACATTTGACTAATTTAGGCAGTTTTCCAAATTAAAACTATAATTGTGCATAGAGGCTGAGGAGAGAGAGGACTCCTGTTTTAATCCAAATATAACAAGACTAATTGCAACAGTGTAGTGAAAGGGGCCATAGCTCAAGTACTATAGTGTCCAATTTGCATGCAGAAGTACTTAGGTTCAATCCCTGGTATCGGATTAAAAAATGAGCTGCTGACAGGTTATGGAAAAAATTCTGTCTAAGATCTTGGAAAGCTACTGCTGGATCATAGATAATAGTGAGCTAGATAGACAACAAGAGCTAGAGAGCCACAGGTTAGCTAACTTGGTACAAATTTTCTGATAACTTGTATTTCTTTCCAATCCTTTTCCTTAAAAGTCAAGCTTGGCACACTTTTTATCACATTTGATTAAAATGTTTGTGGGCTCAGGCAGTTACTTTGGAGCCAAATAACTTCATAGAATCATAGAGTTGGAATAGACCACAAGGGCCATCGAGTCCAACCCCCTGCCAAGCAGGAAACACCATCAGAGCACTCCTGACATGGTTGTCAAGCCTCTGCTTAAAGACCTCCAAAGAAGGAGACTCCACCACACTCCTTGGCAGCAAATTCCACTGTCGAACAGCTCTTACTGTCAGGAAGTTCTTCCTAATGTTTAGGTGGAATCTTCTTGTAGTTTGGATCCATTGCTCCGTGTCCGCTTCTCCGGAGCAGCAGAAAACAACCTTTCTCCCTCCTCCATGTGACATCCTTTTATATATTTGAACATGGCTATCATATCACCCCTTAACCTCCTCTTCTCCAGGCTAAACATGCCCAGCTCCCTTAGCCGTTCCTCATAAGGCATCGTTTCCAGGCCTTTGACCATTTTGGTTGCCCTCCTCTGGACACGTTCCAGTTTGTCAGTGTCCTTCTTGAATTGTGGTGCCCAGAACTGGACACAGTACTCCAGGTGAGGTCTGACCAGAGCAGAATACAGTGGCACTATTACTTCCCTTGATCTATATGCTATACTTCAGGCCTCCGGTTGTCCATTTCTGTTTCATATACTGTCTTAATACACTCTGAGATGCCTTTTAGGGGGAGAAAATGCTTTTGATTGCTCCCAAAAGAAGACGGTTCTCAAAACCTGTTGGTATAAATGTTTTGAGGGGTGTTACAGTGGGTTTTATTCAGTGTTCAGCCATGCTCAGAGTGGGCCCAATAGAATTAATCAACATGGCTAACTTGGGTCTATTTAATTTCAATGGGTCTACTCTGATTAGAACCTCATTGGCTACAATCCAGTAGCTTTACCATGATAAAAATTGGATTATCCTTTGTAATGACAATAATTATCATTATTGGCAAAGTCTGGGTAGGTTTGATGACCAAAAAGAAATCATATTTGTTTATGTATTTAAATAGTTCAGTTCAGAAATTCCAATATGAAGCTATATCTGCTTTCCTCACACAAAAGGCATTTTTAAAAATTTCAAGCTTTGTTACAAACAAGATTATATGGTAGATGTGCATTGCAGTTGCCTATATATAAGTGATCCACTTCATGAAGTGTGGAATGTGGAAGCGGGTTGCCCAATTTTTTTCTTCCTTGATGGCAAACCCCACAAAGACATTTGATATGCCTCGGAGTTTCCTAATCTCCAGTCTTGTGAGAAGGGAAATCCTTGATTCCTACAGTAGATGCAAAACATACAGAGTGATCCTTTTTCAGCTCAAGTGTTTGAGTCTGTCAATTTGTTTATCATTGCAGTGAGTAAGTTCCCTTCACACATATTTGGTTATATTCCAGCACTTTGTAATTTAAAAGCATCACAGAAAGCCCAGTTTAAGAAATTTTGAAGATGTCAAGTAAGTCCCTTTGGAAATTATCTCCTATGCTGGTCAGTTGCAGAATTGTTTACATTAGGAACAAAAGAGGGGGGGGTTAAAAGAGAAAACTTTAAATTTCCTATGTATTGGCATAATCTTGCAAAACTATTTAATTGCCCAACAGGGAGGAAGTATTCCCCTTTTCTCTCTCTCTTAAAGTAGAGCAATTGAAGTTAGCGTAACCTGTCTATTAATTTGCCTATTAATAAAAGTGGGATGTTACATATGGAGGAATTTGGCAATGGGTTATTGGAGCCTTCTCTCAAAACGAACTGGAACTGACACATTTTATGCAGTCTTGGTCCAGTGAAATGGGGCACAGTGTATTTTATTCCTAAAACAACAACAACTCAAATGAAGTCCCAAGTGTAGAATTATTTCATCCTATCACAAACTAAGGGACTGTTTTTGAATTTGGTGAGTCTGGGCTCAAATTGCAGCTCTTAGGGGAATAATTGCTTTGTATGTTTCTATCTTAATTGCAATTACTTGCAATATGCTACCTCGAATAGCAGGAAGGTCCCTCAAGTAAACCCTTAAAAAGGTATATAGGAAAAAAGAATGTCGAAAACATAAAAACTCCATTAATGACAATTCCACAAACTAAAATAACTGATTATGATCTGTTGTGTCCATTTTATTCAGTTTTAAAATATGCTGCTCTTCAACCAGAGTTAGGCAAATCTGTACATTTTGGTTTCTCTCAGGCTGGGTTTACATTACTATCTTAAAGCAGAGCTAGGTTGCTCCCCCCCCCCCCCAATTTGAATCTAAGCTGGTTTAGCGGGGAATGCATCAAAATGCAGTCTTTTGCAAGGAATGACAGGATAGATAAGGATTGTGGCTGTGTATACTGCTTCCCAAAGCAGCAGTGAGAGCTCACTAGATGCATAGTAAACAGGAGTGTGTACACAGCCTCAATTTCTCATTTTCCAAATCTTACGTTCAGTTCTCCACATTCCCATACCAGTTTGTGATTCAGAAAAATGTCCTCCTGAAAATTCATCAGCATTTTAGTGTGAACTTCTCGTACAAATTTTTGTATGCCATTATCTTAATATATACATTTTTGCAAAGCAGGGTTCCCTACTTTAAAACATTTGTGTGTGTTATTTTCACTAATGTATGCCTTTGTGACCCTGCATTTGCATTTTTATACTCATTGCTTCATTGGAGAACAACATTGTGAATTTTGAAGGCTGGCTGTGCCTTGATTTGCTGATGATCTTGGAAAGTGTGAATTACCAGGTAGACCCACCTTTAAATGCAAACTGAAATGATGTTCTCCCACAACCCTATTTTCAACCTTTACCTTATTAAGACCAGAATTCTGTGTGCTTAACGGGGAGTAAACCTAATTAAACTCGGTGGAACTTGCTTCTGAGTAGATAGCTATAAGATTGCCCTGTAAAATAGCACTCTTTCCACAGCAACCGCACAAGATTCATAAGAGCTGGTTTACACTTTATGCAACAAACATGTTTGGCATAGCTACAGCAGTGTTGTGCTAGTGTTGCACCAGTATTTCCTGCTGTGAGGACACATTGTGCAAGAAAGACACACATCTCCAAACACACAGTTGCTCCAGCTGCTGCGCTGGGCAGGCCACTGACAAAGAGAATATATTAAAATGGCTTTTGCTTATCGAGAAAGCTCAACAATTAAACAAGTCATTGTTATTTTATTGCAGTGAAATCACATTGCAACTTTAAAAGGGATGGCTTCTTGTCATGTACCTAGTTTGAACGCCTGGAACTCTTATTTTAACAGAAAACAGTTTGTTTCCACAATGAATTGATAGAGACTGCCTGAAATAGCCTAGGTTAAACATCTGCTGTGATGTAATGTATTCCACTGGAGTGGTGTCTTGACTCAAAGTTGAAGGCAAGATACAAACCACCAGACAAATCTCCACATTTAATGTCTACTGTAAACACAGTACTGCCCGGCTTTGGTCCACAAGGTCATTTCGCTAACGCATTTAGATAAAAACCATTTTGTTCTGCAGTTCAGTGTCTGACAAAAAATATGTTGTTCATCTCACTGTCCACTGTGGGGGAATTTTACACCATTAATTACCTTATTATCATGTTAGGACGGTAAATATCCTGCAGGTGGGGACTAGGCTTGTAGGTGATGTTTATTTTATTTTTTATTTTTGCAATTTATATTCCACCTTTCCTCTAAGAAGCTCAAAGTAGCGTACATAGTTCTCCTCTCCATGTTAGCCTCACAGCATCCCTTAAAGGTAGGTTGAGTTGAGAGTGAGTGACGAGCCCAACGTGTGTTATGAGTTTAAAAAGCAATTTCCCTCCTTGCAGATAACAGGGCTCTTTCAGACTGGAAAGAAAAAGTGATCCCTTATCTCTTTCCCACTTCTGGAAACTTCCTACGCATGTGGTATATGCTACAGCAATAAGCCTCTCAGTTTTGGAGTTGGCAAGCAGTCCCCAAGCTGTAATTCTTGATAGTGCAACAGAGGAGGTTTCAGCCAGATGAGAAAGGAAGAAATGGTGTCCCTTTTCCATCTCCTGAATCCTGCCCTACTTTGAACTCCAGCAGAGTGCTCCAGGCTCCTCTTCCAAGTGGCCTGGAGTTCTGAACAAGAATACTGCTGTCCAGGGCTGTGGATTCTCACTGCAACATTTTATTGCAGCCCTTCCTTCTCATATCTAGCAGCTGCTTATCCCTCATGGGTTTGACAAATTCCTTTTGAAGTTACCTAAGCTGACGAGCTTATGGAATTCACTGCCAATAGCCAATTGTATTCTCTGTGCAGATGTACTTTCTGCCTACCCTGAATCTACTGCCAGTCAACTTCATAGTCTGGCCCCAAGTTCTAGGATTTTGGGGGTACAATCTGAAGTCCTTTCTATCCATTTTCTCCACATCACGCATAATTTTATCAGACTTGATCATGTCCCTACCCCACCCCCCCTTTTCAAAACACCTGAGAGCCCAAAACCCTTCCAGCGATTCCTATAAGCACAGTGTTCCAACCTTCATTTTGGTTGCTGCCCCTTTTCCAGCTCTTATATATAGTGGGATGACCAGAACTGTTCAATGTATTCCAAATGTTGTCACGTGGCAAATTTATTCGAGGGCACTACTGTAATGCCAATCTTATTACCACTCCCTTTCCTAATAGTGCCCAATAGGATGGAATTTGCCTTTTCACAGCTGCCACAAACTGAGTTGGTGTTGTAACTGATCCATCCACCGTGACCCACAGATCTCTTTCCTATTTAAAGCCAGTTCAGCCCCATCTCTCTGGGTGTATTTGCCCTGATTTACACATGAAACCTTACTTACCATTTTGTTCCCCATTCATCTAGTTTGAAAATATTATTTTGGAGTTCTTTACAATCCACTTGGGTTACATGTCTGAATAATCCTTTTCACTCGCCATACATCTTATCAGGGTCTGCTTTTAAAACCTGTTTAGTTTTCAGCAACAGTTGTGATGCAATTGTGAAAGAGGGCAGGGAATTTTCACTGTAAGCTTTGATCGTGCCCTATTGTGGCCTATAGGGGGTGTTTAACACTTGACTTAAGTGATTCTTATTTCAATCGGGTTTGTAACTCGAATATAAAATCTTCATTCACCAGAATGCACACTCATGTTGCAAATGCCACCCCTCCATTTTCACATAAATAATGGTCAGATAGTAACATATATGTCATCTGGACGGCCACTGTGAGAAAAGGACGCTGAACTAGATGGGCCTTTGGCTTGATCCAGCAGGCTCTTATAATCCTGCAAAAGGTCCTGCTGCTGAGAATTTACAGTTGCCTGAAATTTCTTCAACAGTGGAACTAAGGAATTGGAACTATCCTCTTTGATTGGGAGGAAATCTGTCAGGGATGCTTTAGTTGAGATTTTTGTATTGTGGGGGATTAGACTAGACTAGATGACCCTTGGTTTCTCTTCCAGCTCTACAGTTCTATGATTCTATGGTGATTCTATAGTTCTATGATTCTATGGTGTGTGAAAAGGCTCCTAGTCTAATCTTTTGCTAGCCTTTTTCCCCTCTGTGATCATATGCCTGTTCTACCACGTGGTGGCGCCAGCAAACTATTAAACCAGTGGCTGAAACAAATTTGGAAGGAATCTGTGGGCTCTAGCACTGGAATTAAAAGACAGAGGCTTAAAATGCAACAATATTCTATATTTCCTTTCCATTCCATACCCCAGACACTCAGTATTCTGTGCCCACTGAGCATGCTCAGTCCTCACTGAGCTGCTTTTGGTCTCCTGATCCCATCCCCAGCTTTGGTTCCACCCCCCACCCAAAAATGTACTTATACATCTACAAACCTTGGGGTTCCCCCAAGCCTGCTGCTGACGCCTTCCTCATGTGTGTGAATGGTACTGTTGTCCTTTGGGCGTGTGCATGTGAAAGTAATATAGCTATATTCATTTTTTTACTTGCCTGGGGTGGGTGTGATGACTATAGGGGCCATCAAGATGAATTCCTGCTCTTCAGATTTTACCACTACACCACTGGTTATCTGTCTCTGGATTTCAGTGTTACCTAAACTCAATCTTCTATTTACTTTGCTCATTTGTCCAGATTTGCATACCACCTTTCATCATTGATCCCAAGGCACTTCTCAGCAATACATAAAGAGGGCATAGAGAGGCCTGCCGCCTCTGAATGTGTTGCCCAAACTTAGAGAACCAGTTCTGCTTTCTGCCTGGAGGAAGGTGTTGCTGTTGCCTCACCCTAATTAAATTACTGCGGTGGTGGGACAATTCAAGGCAATGAAATGTTGTTAACTGAGCAAATGAGGCCTTAGTTCTATCTTTCCTGCTCAGAGCTGCCTAGATGGGCGGAAAGCATAGTTTTCTTAGAAATGATGGGGAGGGGAGGAAGAAGACATGGTTTATTTAGTTATGGTAGCTGAGGTTAGTGTGTAGAGGTAAGTAGAAGATCAGCTATTATGGCTCTAGGCTTGTCAGCATTGGGAATGCTGAACTGATCTAGTCCCACAGGGCTTTCTTTTAAAATGTGTCCTACAAGGAGCTACTCTTTGATTTTAAGTTGTTTTGGGTTGCCCTGGGCAAGATAAAGTGACGGGCAAATTTAATAATAAAGTAAGTAAAAAGAACATTCAGTTCATGTTACTGTCAATGGACTGACTCTAGGCAGGCATCCTATAGCATTCCTTTATTTATTTTTAATATGCATTATATTGTTTTTCAACAGTAACACCAGAAATACAACATAAAAATGAAAACAGCATATGGAATACATATTATTGGATTGTCAGTTACAAAAAGTAACAGTAAGGAACATACATAATTGGTTCAATGATTAATTAGCACTCTACATGTGTTATAGTGGGTTGCAATAGCTGTGGCTACAGCATTCTTTTATATGGTAGTTAGTGACAAAGCTGGCTCTGATCTTCTTAACAGAGGAAACAAAATTCAAGGGGCCTGCAAACTTTCTAGAGGATTGGTCTCAAAATTTAAGGTGACATTAACAAATTGGAGCAGAGACTAATATCAAGCATTGACAGTTAGAAAATATGCCTCTGTATAAGATGTGTTGGGCCTGGGGTGCCTAAGTTGCCTTGCTTCATGTTTGTGATGGGCCACAAGTGCTCACTGGTTCGTTGCCCCCACCAGGCCCTTTAAGCAAGCCCCAATCCACACCACCACACTTCCAAGCACCAACCAGGCAATGGTTCCTGAGGAGTCCAGGGAAGAGGAAATAAATGTGAAGGACTGAGTATGCCCTCCCAGGTCCAACAGTTTCTGGATACTTAGCAGTGCTTCTCAGCAGCTGGGAGGACAAAGGCTGCAGTTATCTGCACACTGTCATTAATTTACATTCCACTAGGAAAAAAAGTTGCACAGAGGTCTCCCTCAAAGAGGATGCAAACTAAACTTTATATTTATTTATACATGCATGCATATAATTTATGTACTGCTCACCATTTTAAAAATCTCTTTGATTTCCAAGAAAGAATACAGTCATAGGATCCCAAGCTAAAATCTCCAGGATCCATAGTATCAAAATACAATAAATACTAAATTTCAGCACTTACCGGCACGGTTCCCAAAAAAGTTTCAGTACTTGTTTCAATAAATGATGACTGTGTGGGAGAGAAGGTCAAGGGAAGGGAAAGAGACATGGGGGAAGCAAGACTGACAACAGAGACAAGCAAATGGCTTTTGAATGTGCAGGGTGTAAGTTTCATGTGGGGATTTTTAACTGGGGGTTGAAGCAAGAGAGAAAAGTGGCTCCAGAAAGGGTAAGTCTGTCAATTTCAGTTTCAATTTTTCCCATCTTAAATTCTCCAAATGTCCACATCAGTTTGCAGTTTTTAAAAAATAAGTCTTAATGAAAACCTTTTCAGTGTGAATTCCTCCTAATATACACATTTTTGCAAAGGATTTCCCCTAATATAATTATTTTTGTATGTTGTTTTCTCTCATTTATGCATTTTTATGCACACACCATCGCAGTACATGCATTTTTGTACTCATCACTTGGCTGGAGAACTGCACTGCAAAATTCAGAGAAGTGTGAATTGTGAAGGTTGGCTGCATTTCAGGGCTTGTCCACCCTTCTGCTTGTCCTGTGCGTACAACGTGGCTTTCCACTTGACCCCTGCTTTCTATGCATGGGGCCTAGCAGTTTTGCCTTTGCCCCCTGCTTTCCCCCTGGAAAGGCTGCTCTTTAGCATTAAATCAAAACAGACAGCAATCTGCAGAAAACCCAATTGCCATTTGTTCCAATTCTGTGTTAAAGATCATGATTCCCCAAGGGAAAGCAGCTGGGAAAGCAGGGGTGTGGATAAGTCCTCAGTTCATGCCTTGTATCAGAAAGTGCTAAGTAGGTAGAATTGCCTTTAAATGTGAGCTGACTCTGATTTCTTTCCCCATCCCAAGCTCCACAGAGAGCTTCTAAGAAGCAGTGGCAGTCATAAGGGGCTAGTCAGAGACTTAAATGAAAGCATTAGGCTTTTAGATCAGCTGACTGTGGTCATGCACATGGATATAATGGGAAAGAAGGACAGAAAGAAGGTAAAGAGCAATTTCATGCTGAATGCATGAGATCCAACGCTCGTCTGTAGGCTTAATCACCCATCACCACCAGATATATTGCAGACAAATGGCACATTCCTTTTCCTGCCCCTATATAGGTGATATGCTCAAAGCCAGTCATAGTCTAATATGGATTGTTGTTAAACGTTTGGTGTTGGGACACCTTATGGGTGGAGTTGCATCTCCCCAGCCTATCCAAACCATCTCATGGAAGAATGCAGTCTAATCCTCTCTTACAGCATCATTTAAACATCTCTTTCCACTGTACTGACCTCATTTCTGTCATTTTGCATTTGAACTGCCAAAAGTGGGGCTTTATTTATGTTTGCAGCTTTTCGAAATAGGTAGGAAGGAATGTACAGACACTTGGAGGTGTGATAAATGATCTGGAAGCTGTAGCTCTTTTTAAAGGAATTGCAGGCGTCACGTTTTGAGCAGTTTATTTTATCCCCACCCCACCTGCAAATCTACATCCTTTACGCAATTGCAGCATACACGTGGCTCCCCAATCAACTAAATGCAATGTGATTAAAAGTGTAGCCAAACAAACACACAGGAAAGTCAATGTTGAGTTCAATGAATTGTGTGAAATGTGGTGTAGCAGTGTTAATGGTGCTGAGAGTTGTTAGGCAAACTCTATTCCCCTCATAGAGCTACAATTTCCAGAGTTCCTTGGGAAGAGAGATTGACTTTTAAACCACTCTAGATTGAAATGGTAGCTCTATGAGAGGAATATGTGGCCTAACAACTCTCAGCACCCTTAACAAACTATAGCTTGCAGCTTTATTCTGGGGAATCTATGACTACTTGCAGTGGTGTGATATTACTTTCCTGCTTGGGAGGGGGTTGGACTCAATGGCCCTTGTGGTCTCTTCCAACTCTATGATTCTATGATTCTACTTCAAGTGTATAGGGCAGGTGGGGTCTAGGACCTGGTGGCAGAGTCAGTGTAGTGTAGTTAAGAGGGAATGCAGTGGAGTGCACCTCTGGATTTTGTTTTGATTATTTTTCTGGAACATCCAGTAACGGAGGGGCCTAGTTTCTTTTGCCAAGCAAATGAGGTGTAGAGGAAGTCAGAGAATGAGGATAAGAAGCAGACACTGCATACTCAAACCTGATCTTTCATTCCTTTTCTTTGATGGAGTTCACACTTTAAGTAGGAACATTTCTTTGCAAGATTGTATTTTAACTGAAAGTTAAAGGCTGCAGTTGAGCTAGTTGAACATACTTTGGGTAAAGCTCACAATGTTTTACAAGTTGATCCTATGCAGTCCGAAGTAAGAAGTGGTGACTGGTGCCTATTGTGACTGGTGAGGTGGAAGACAGGATGGCCAGCAGTAGGTGGAGCCACAGCTAATGAGAGACAAAGCCAATTAATTCTAGTTTTGTCACCATTATTCTCCCTGCTGAGTTCTACAAGGGCAGCACTGAGCCTAAGCTGACAGACCTTGCACTCTGAACTGGATGTAAGTAAGAAGGCCAGAAGGTGGGGGCTGGCTGAGGACACGATGAGGTTGCTGGGCAGAGCAGGATTACGAAATAGGCAGAGTAGGCTCCATGACAATGGATCAAAATAATATTGATTTTATCTTGAAAGAAAATTGCAAGCAAGCTTTCTTAGTTCAATGTTATCCTATTTAGAGCACGTGCACAAGAAACCTCCAGATACAAAGTTTTCTGGGAGTTGGATTCTGGTAGAATATTTGTGAGTAGCCAAGTAGAAGCTTCAAGATAATTTGCAAGCCCCCCCCCCCCAATTTTTGACTGCCTGAGGCCTCCACAGGGTTTAATCCAGCACTGCTGCTGGGGCAGTATCTTATTCAACCTAACAGGCCAGCCTCTCCTGGAAGTAAGCACACCTCAATGAGTTCAATGGAGCTTACTCGCATGCAGTAAAAAAAATGTATAGAATTGCAATCATGCTGATCCTAATAAACTGGGTGTTATGCTATATACTGTGACTGTATATATGCACACACATGTATACCGCACACTCCACCACCACTATGCCTCTGGTGTCAATAATAGGTGGTAGGTCATGAGATCAGATGCAGATATAGGGCAGGGCAAAGAGTCTAAGGGGCATCTTCCTGCCTCCTTCCCAAAGCATAGTATGCTCTTGCTTCGGGAAGGAGGCATGAGGGCTCTGGCAGGGTCCTAGAGCCAGTGGCAGACCTTGGTGTCTCAAATTTTAGTGGTTCCCTGTGTGATGCTAAAATCAGGCACTCCCTGCCTCTCGCCTTCCATTGGATGTCATAGTTGCAGTGCCTGCTGCAGCGCCCCATACATTCTGCGCCCAGTGCAACCGCCTTTGCTAGAGCTCTCCATAGCCCTTCCCAAAGCTGAGCAAGCAACTAGGCTTTGGGAAGAAGGCAGGAGGATTGGAGGACTGGCGGTTCCCTCATTGCGAGAAGCAAAGCTACAGGGAACCAGGCAGAGGGCCTTCTCAGTAGTGGCGCCCGCCCTGTGGAACGCCCTCCCATCAGATGTCAAAGCGATAAATAACTACCTGACATTCAGAAGACATCTTAAGGCAGCCCTGTTCAGGGAAGTTTTTAATCTGTGATATTTTAGTGTATTTTTGGTTTCTATGGAAGCCGCCCAGAGTGGCTGGGGAAACCCAGCCAGATGGGCGGGGTACAAATAAATTATTATTATTGTTGTTGTTGGTGGTGGTGGTGTTGTTATAGGACCCTGCCAAAGCCTCATATCTCCTTCCCAAAGTCTGCTTAGGCAGGGGGCATCAAATTTTAGCCGCATAGATGGCATCATATTGTCAAAGTCCACCCCTGATGGGATGTGGTGTGCCTTCTCTTTGTGTAGCAGTTGATAGTGGAGACACCCATTTAACAGTTATGTAGAAGCCAGGGATTTTTAGCACATTCATCTTTTCTCACCCCTGCACCTTGCAATGGCAAGCTGTGTCAGCTAAACTTCCATCCTTCTTTGCCACTTTCAGCATCAGGACTGGTCCTCTCATTAGGCAGAGTGTGGTGACTGCTGCACGCAGCAGTTGCTGGGTGTGGCTGTGGCAGTCCCCTGCCTTTTTCTAACATTGCCCCACAATCTCCCCACAACAGCCACCATTTTAGGATAGGTCTGTTGTGTGCTAAACAGTCCGTGCCACACATCCTAAACTTGAGCTGAAGTACGCTTTCCTGTTACCAGGGTGGAAGCCAGTTCAGTTGGCTTCTGACTGTGGATTGGAGGGGGGGCAGTGTTTAGCCATCTTGGCCTCAGGTGGCCAAAATGACTTGGCTGAGCCCTGATTAAAAGTGCAACAGCACTATCCTCAGTGCCATTTTGTCACCATAGTAACAGAGGGTTGACCTAATTCATAAGAATGTGTGAAGCCACATTACACTAAAGCAGGTCATCATTTTATCAATGTACCTTCTTAACTGGAGAAGCCAGGGACTGGTACCTTCTGCTCTTCCTGCAAATTATTGAGCTGTGTGCGGTAAGTCCACCATAACTGTGGGCTGAGAAATTAGGGAACGGGGATCATTTCACTGAATTTCTTCTGAGGAAGGGGGAATTCTCCAACAGCTTCTCAAGGGCAGGGCTCACCATTGGCAGTGGCACAGACCTTATTCTTTTAAGGCTGCAGGTGGCAGCAGCCACCGTGTTGGCATCCTGGACAACATTTTCCACTCCTCAGGTAATGCACCATACCCAGGCTACACACACACCATACATTTAAAGCACATCTCCCTCCTCCAAGAATAATGGGAAGTGATTCTAGTTTACACCCTCAGCTATAATTCCCAGGACCCTTAACAAACTACAGTTCCCCAAATTATTGGGGGAGTGTTTTAAATGTAAGGGGTGTGTGCAGCCATGGTGTTTGTTCAGGACACTGTATGTTGGGGAATAGTGACTGCCACAAAAAATGGTGAAGAATATAGGGGGGTGGGATTTGCGAAGTGGCCTCCCCCCCCCAAAAAAAAAGAAATCTCAGAAAATTTGTCAGAAAAATGTCTTCTGAGAAATCTTGGCTCAATTGGTTCAGCATTAATTTATCCCTTTCCTGAAACTGCCTTCACTGCATGAATTTTTAAGAGAGATGCCTGAAGGCACATTTTTATCCCATGAAAAATAAATTCCAGCCTAGATATTGCTTCCTGACTTGACCCCTGAGGTTAGAAAGAGCAGCATTTTATCAGCTTTGAACTTTCTCCTACCACTTCCACAACTACCTATTTGTAATGGGGAGGAAGAGAGAAGAAATGGAAGGCTTAATAAAAACAAAGAGAAATTAAAAATGAGGGTGTTTTTTTTAAGCAAGTAGACAGTGTTCTCATTCTGCTTTATGGTGATGCATGAAAGACATATGCTAAAAGAGTTTCACAACAAAAATTTAGAAATAAAGTGTTCTAAATATATCTCTATCGTTTCTATATGTAATATATTGGTCCCTTCCAACACTATGATTCTATGATATCAATACAAATTTGCAAACCTATACAAATCCAAACAACAATGAATACAGTGGTACCTCAGTTTAAGAACAGCCCTGTTTACGGACTATTCGGTTTACAAACTCTGCAAAACCAGAAATAGTGTCCCAATTTGAGAACTTTACTTCGGTCTAAGAACGGAATCCGAATGGTGGAAGGGCACTGCCGGCAGCAGGCCTCATTAGGGGAAGTTTAAGAACGGTTTCAATTTAAGAACGGACTTTCAGAATGGATTAAGTTTGTAAACTGAGGTACAACTGAACAGTATTATAAAACCACAACAATTATGGATCATGGGCAATGTGTCCATTTCAACGAGAAATCTTTCTTGAGTTATTGGTAGCTTCAGATTTAACGATTCATGCTGGAATTTGACAAAGAACATTTCCCTAAAAAAATCAGAAGCTATCAATGACTTGAAAAAGGCTCATAGATGAAATGGACTTTTTACCAATGATCTAGCTAGCCCGCACCAGCTAGCATTAACTTCTCCTGGTGGTGAAATGCTGCGTATTCGAGCATCTGTTTATGTTTTGCGCTTTGTATGTCCGTGACCTCTGTTGATTTCTGAGGATGGCTGTCAAGTGTTCAAGGCCTTGTGCTGTTCCTATATTGCAGGCCTGTTTAGAAGTAGCCAAAGCTGCATTATGCCATATACCTTCAAAGCACATTGTTTCCCTCAAAAAAATTCTGGGCCTTGTAGTTTACCCCTCACAGAGTTACAATTCCCATAATCCCTTAACCAACTACAGTACCCAGAATTCCTTGAAAGACAGAATGTGCTTCCAATATGTTTTAAAGGTATAATCATCAGGGCTTTTTTCCAGCTGGAACTAGCCAGAACTCAGTTCTGGCACCTCTCAGGTGGGTGCCATGCCCATTAACAGTTCATGGTGAGTTCCGGCACCCCTTTTTCTAGAAAAGAAAAATAGCACTGGGTATAATGTGTACACAAGCAGATAGGGAGCGAAGGAGAATGAGAATGGCTTTTTAATATTTATAGAAGGGATCTGGGTCAGGTAAATTCATTTTGATTGGTCAGGGGACTAACAAACTGACTGGTTGGAGGGTCCAGTCAGTGAAGAAAGGGCAGCTAACTGCCTGTTGAGAGAAATGATGGCAGCTGGAAGTGTTGGCTGAAGATGGAAGTGTGAGGCAAAGGCTGAGGTGAGGGTGGGTAGCTGAGCCTTCAGAATTAAGCTCTTCTTCCTGGTGTGATAACTGTACTTTGCTGGCAAATATAAGAGGACGGGAGCCAGTGGCTGTGTTGTGCTATGAGGCTGTGTAAAGTTCTTACTGGAATAAGGTGACACAAATGTTTTGGTTTAAAAAATAATAATAGTCAGCTGAAGCATTTGGAAATTCAACTGGAAGAGATTTGCGGTTAGATGGGGTTGTGAGTGAATTTGGCTGTGCTGGAAGTTTGCCCTGAAGTAAAAGCTACTCGGAGGCTAGCGTCAGAGTCAATGTCTCTGCCTTAGCATGGACCAACACTGGAGGGTATAATAATTCACTCTCAGGGAGTACCTTCACAAAAAAACCTACATTTTATTTTATTTATTAAGTTTAAATCCTGTTCTTCAATAGAACATGCCCTAGGCAGCTTTATTGATTCTATGCGGCCATAGGTTCTCGCAGTGAATTACAGGGACAAGGGTTCTGAGAATTCGCCATCAGATATTCCCCTCCTCCCTTAAAAAAAACAACAACCCCTCTTTTGTAGAAGTATAATTCTCACTGACTTCCCTGGGGAAACAAACATCTGTCACAGAGGCAGTGTGGTGCAGTGGTTAGACTGCCTATGACCGGAGACACCCAGATTCAAATCTCCTCAACCCACGCCACCAAACTCCCTCAGCAACCTTGGACCAGTCACATTCTCTCTCAGCTTAGCCAACATCACAGTGTTGTTGAGAGAATATTTGGGGTGGGGGGAGGTAGAATCATATCCGCTGCCTTGAAATCATTGGGAGAAAGGTTGAATATAAAAGTAATAAATAAATTGGCTTGAACTGTAAATATAATCTGATAACTACCGTAATTCATATACCATTGTTTTGTCCTGCTCCCCTCTTGTTTTTCTTTTCTGTGTTTTTGTATGCGGATGAGATGATGTATCACTTTGTCTGAGCTGTGCATACGTCTCCATTACTATTTTATTTTTCCTTTGCTGGGTGTGAATGTCACACTTTGAGAGAGAACAGAAGCTCCAGATGTAAGATATTTTGGCCAGCGCCCTTGAACATCACATTTAATAGATTTTTCCTTTTGTGATGGGTTTCTTTCCAACTTAAAAAAAAAATGCACTTTATTTGCTGCTACATGTGATCACAGCTGCCCAAAATGCCACAGCCTTCTGAGGCAAGTCTGGGCAGCAACACGAGTGTGGAAAATGCTTCACAGCAGCAGACAGCCTACAAAATTAATGCCTGGGGGATGGCAAGGCAGGGAGAATGTGGATCTCCACTTCCCCTGAAAGAGGTGGCCGCAAGCATCTGATGAGTCTTGCATTTCTCTTTAATGATCAGGAGGCCATTCAGTTAAATGCAGTTACATAAGGGAAAATGTATTCAGTAAAAGGTGGCCCTACCATGAGATGGAGTGAAGCGGCTGCCTCAGGCAACAGATTTGGGATGTCACAAAAAAGCAGCAAATGGTTCTTGGGTGATTTTCTGAATGAAATACGTAAAGAACTTGACTAGCTTTGGGTACTGTTCACCTTGACTAAAGGTCATTTGCTGCTCTGCCTTGGCCAGGAATCATTTGAAACAAACCTAGGAGGGGGGAAGATAATTTCAGATTGGGGGAGGGTGAAGCATCTAAGTAAGGTTTAAAAGGCCTAGTTTTATTTATTTATAATCAAGGTTTAAGTCACAGGAAAAGCATAGCATTGTATTTTATAAGTTGTATTTTATGGTTACTATATACCTTGTTATCAAAAGTAAAACAATGTCATCCACACAAGTCAGCTTCTTCTATACAAAGACATTTGTGGCTTTGGCACAAAGAGCTAGCACACAGGTCTATTCATTTAAACACATATTATTATGTGTGTAGAACAGCCTTCCCACAAATTGGTACCCTTCAGATGTCTTGAATTACAACTCCCATCAGCCCCAACTAGAACATTGCAGTTGTGGAGACCCAGTCTGGATGGTGACCACATCACTGGAGGGTGCAATGTACCTTTTCCCAAACTGAAATCTCCCCTAAGGAGCTATTTGCAAAACATTACAAGGGTAAGTAGCAGCCTTGGAGGATGGAAAGTAATTTTAAAGAGGAAAACTGTGAAAGAAGGGATTTCATCCACACACATGCACCAATCCTGGTCTCACCCAATAGGCTTCACTTTGCTCTGTCAATAAGGAGTAGAGATCAAATTCTGTGCTTGTGTCATACACCCATGATGATTGTATTTATAATTAGTTTATAGATATATTTCATATATCATCTAACAACATTATTCCACCAGCCTCCAGCCCAATGTATCCCCAACCAACCAAACGTAATCCACCCCACTTGATAATTTAAACATTGTGTTACAAATGATTGACAGGGCTGAGCAGAATGTTGGACAGAGCTAGAGGAAGTGACTGGTAGAGATTGTCATTTAGGAAAATGGCAAACTGACAGCTGGAGACAGGCAGGGGGGAATGGGATTAGAGAGAGATGTCAGTAAATATGTAAACAGAGTAAGGATAGCAGCTAGGGATAGAGGTAGTCTTTTTAGGATAAAACATTTAAACTCTGGAAAGTGTTATATTAGCAAAATAGAATTTGACATGTAATGATCTGGGGGATTTCAAAAGCAGATGTATCTCATCCCATGTATGAAGTGACTAGCCTCAGTGCCTATACTTGCCTTCCACTGCAAGAGGCAGTATGCTTCTGAGTAAGAGTTGCTGAGAATTGCAAGTGAAGAGAGGGCTATTTCAGTCATGTTCTGCTTGTGGGCTTCCTATAGGCATCTGGATGACCACTGTGAGAACAGGACACTAGACTAAATGTGTCATTGGTCTGATCCAGCAGGGCTCTTCTTTCGTTCTTAAGTGGGACTGGGCCCAAGTCAGATTTCCAAGGGAGATTCCTACTGCTCTCTCCAAATCAGTAGGTGGTGGAGGCTGGTATCCAAGGAATGTTTGGACTTAATTGGACTGATGGAAGAGACTAATCTTAGGGACAGAGCCTTTCAAAGGTTCCCAGGAACATCACAATGATATATCATAATTCCTATCAAACATCAAATTAGGTGTTGTGCATTCCTAACTTGATTTATTTCTTGTGTCTGCTTGCACATTCTACTAGTGCAGGGAGTAGGAAAAGACTAGAAACAGATGTCCCTTGGAATGCCCACATGTTCAAAGCCCAATCAAGTGGTACAATCACGAAGCAGCTTTTAAAAGGGTTAACCAGGCTCAAGAAACAATGTTCCTTCCAACCACATCCTGTCTGATCTTCCTACATTGAGAATTCTCTACTTCAGCTCCATAAATCTCCTCGAAGGAGCTTTCACTTGTCATAGAAACTTGCAAAAATATGGCAACTGAGCCAGAGGTAATATATACCCACAAAGCAGAAAGAGATCCATCTCACTTGAGAGCTTAGCCAATCAAATGAGAGAAGCCCAGGCAGTAGAGGTCATCTCTGCTGGTTGCCATGGCTACAATCTCACCATCATCCTTCCCTCACCTCCCTATACCACAAATTTCCCGTTTCCTGGATGGAAAGAAATGAGCAATGAGGGTCTCGACTTATTTCCAAACATTGCGGAGTGCTTGACATTTCAAACAGGAAAAGAGGCTGCCTGTCTCTTTCTTGCACTAACTGAGCATGGTGGATGATGGCCAGCATATTTGAAATTCCAGCTGCACGGAACTCCAAACACTCTGGGTACCTTACCGTGGCCCCTTAGGACTGCAGGCTTGCCTGCCAAATGCATTGCTTGAGCAAGGCAGATCTGGTTTAAGGGTGATTTTTTTCTATCTTCTCTTTTAATGCTCTTGGATCCAATCTATTCACTCATAACTTTGCTTTAAATATGTAGTCAGGTGCCACAGCCTGCCGTGGTGCTGGCCTTGATCTCAGAGCCAGTCACGTCTGGGGCTGCTATACCACTGTCTGGGAACCAGGTTCCTGGTGCTAACTGATTCAAAGCCCACAGAGCCTGAAGCTCGTGGTCCTGAGCCCATAGAACCTAGGCTATGTTAGCAGAGTCACTTAAAACAATGCAGGTAGAATCCAGAGAGAAAAGAACGTGATGTTTTACTGGGTAAACATAAGATAACAGTACATGTTATGAGGAGAAATAGAGAGGTTTTGTCTTTCTTAATTCAGGCCTTGCTGGTAGTAGCATGATTTTCAGCTAAACATACACAGGGGAAACTCCCAAAGAACTGCATAGGCCAATTAGCACATTAGTTACCTCAGCAAGGATCATGCCATTCTGGTTGGTTGCTAAGCAACACCACCAACTTCTCTTGATTGGCAGCCAACATAATAAACCATTAGGTGAAGGGTTCCTACAGTTGTAATTCCAACGAGCTGGTGATCTAGCGCCCGATACAAGACACCCACAGAAGTATCCCCTGGGCCTGACTCACCTGAGGAATTGAGTGCTTCCCACACTGCCACACCTGCAGAGCACCACAGCAAGTGCTCTAGATAGAAGGCCACGTCAAAGCAAACAAGTACTCAGGCCAAGGGATTAGCCCTTTAAGATCCAGTTTTCAGACCAGAGGGGTGGAGCCTGGGAAATATGGAGTAGAGGAAAGGACTCATTAAGATTTACTTCAGCTCTAGCCTTTGTTGAAACAAGTTTACTGAAAGCTTTATGTAGTGTTGCAGCCACCTTGGTTACCTGATAGGGATGGGTCAGAGCACAGCTTGGAGGGGTCCCTTACTGCATGTTGTGGCCGCTATGACCTCTCAAGCGAAGGAACTGGAGTCCTGGACATTTGCAAAATTGGGGTTTTGCTGGTGGGGTGGGGAGGCCAAGTCATTGAACTGGGCAGGGGGAGAGAAAAATGTGGCTAGAGAAAGAGGATACGTTCCAAAAGTTAGCCACAAAGAGAGCAGAAGGGCGAAGGAACAAGGGAAACACTTGCAGGGCTAGGTGCAGGGGGAATGAACAACTTGTAGTAAAATTAGATAAACTCCCCTCTGGCAATTTGAACAACCTGCCCTCGGGAGCCTCCACCAGCACATTATAGGAGGGGGAGATACCCAAGCCTGAAGCTTAATGTGCCTTGTTACTAGTCACCTGGAAGGTGATTCTCCAAACCAGTCTAAAGTCTGCTAATGGAAGAACTTGATGTTAGGTTGTATGTATCATTAATGTCTCTGTAAACAGTTTAAAGAGTACATTAGTACCAGGCTAACTCTTACTCAAGAGCAGAGGTGTCACAGAAAACTCTGACATCCAGGAGGTCATCATAACAGCCCCTTAACCAACCCCCCAAGAATGGTCCAAAGATACAAGCAGCTGCACTGATCCATTATATGCACACATTAAAGAGCAGAATCAGCAAATATCCAAATACCCAACTTTATTAAGCAGCTGACAGTCACAGAATAGTAAACTGGTCTCGTCTTCTGATGGCCTCTTTTGTAACCCACTACAATGATTAAAACAGCAGCAGCAACCTGAAAGTCTCCTTGGGGTCTGTTAATTACCCTGGTGCTCCAGCAGATGACGTCTTTGCTCCTGTTCTGAAAAAAGACCTGGAACTGCATTCTCCCTCTACTATACCACTGATCAGGAGCTGGGTCAGATAGGAGGGAGAGGCAAGAGAGCAAGAGTGGAGTCATATTATTAATTTATTTAGGCTAAACATTTGCCCTTCATTCATATTCCTGGGTTGGTTTACTCTCTCTCTCTATACACACACACACACACACACACACACACACACACACACACCATGTATGTGCCCTTCAGTTGTGCAAAGGATTGGATGGGATCATCAGGAAGCTCCTGGAATGGTAAATAAAGTGAGGTTTTCATGCTCGCTCCTAGCCAACCTTAACTAAGGGATGAAGAGCTGGTGTGCCTCCGACTCCTCCCTCTTGTGCGTTTTTCATGTGATCCTGCCCAAGTGGTGAGATGTATTATCTGCCGTAGAAAGTATCCAGGGCCAGACATGAACACCTTAGCCCTGATACCTCTGTACTGCTCAAGGTAGTACAGGTCAACCTTTTCAAACCCAGGACCAGCTTTGGGATCCACTTTTAATTTTGTAATCACCCGTAACCATCTTTTATGGAAGTTGTTTTATGCCAACATTCCAAAACCTGGTGCCCTCCAGATCTTTTAGATTACAACTCCCATCAACCTCAGCAAGTGTCACCAATGATCAGGAATGATGGGAGTTGAAGTCCAACAACATCTGGAGGTTGGGGGAGGCTGACTCATGTAAATGATTAGTCCCGGGTCGCCAATGTGGCGGTGCCCTCCAGATGCTGTTGGGAGTACAACTACCATAATCTCTGAACCTTGACAATGCTGGCTGGGAGTTGGAGTCCAACAACACTTGGAGTGCCATTGGTTTCCCATCCCTCGCCTTCCACTTGCAAATCATTTGCTGTGCAAGACAAGTTCTTTCTGGGTTACAAAAATGTTAGCACTAATTGGCAGAAAAGAATAACTATTTATTTAGAAAATTCACATTTTCAGTCTCATGATTCAGATAACCTTCTTGAGTTGATAGCTGCTATAAGAGTTTTCTGAGCCATGCCTTATCATGTTTTAAGAATGTGTAAGATTGCCTCTTTGATAAATATTTAACATATCAAAATGCTTTGGGAATCAAAACAATCCATGCATTTGCTTGTTTGGCATTACATTTTGGGGTGATCCATGAGTGGTCCAGAGGGTGTGGTATACAAATAATAATAATAATAATAATAATAATAATAATAATAATAATAATAATAATAATAAATATTTATACCCTGTCCATCTGGGCAGCTTACAGTGCATATAAACACATAGTAAAACGTCAGACATTAAAAACTTTCTGTTACAGGGCTGCCTTCAGATGTCTTCTAAAAGTTGTGTAGTTCTTTATCTCCTTGACATCTGATGGGAGGGTGTTCCACGGGGAGGGTGCCACTGCTGAGAAGGCCTTCTGTCTCACTTCTCTCAGTGAGGTAACAGCTAGGAGACCCTCAAAGGAGGACCTCAGTGTCTGGGCTGAGCGATGGGTGTAGAGACACTCCTTCAGGTCTGCTGTTTGGACAAGCTACCAATCATACGCAATCATGGATCAAACACAGCTGAAAACATTTTCCAGCACAGAATAAACCACCACATATTTCAAGGATTCTGTCTCTGACTATGATTTTAAGCAAGAGATTCAATAATGGATTAAAACTTATGAAAAGGGAACAAACCTCCCTAAAATAACCATGTTGTAGTAGATTCCGGTGTAATAATTTCTGCAAGAAGCTGCACCACAGAATCTATGACAGGTCAAGAAATAAATTGGTGCTGTTTAAACCTGCAGCCTCAGGCTGCTGAATAGATTGCCTTAAGCTGGAGACATCACTGGGGATGTCATAAGGTACTTCCTTTCTTTTTTAAATCAGGCACAACATTTTCCCTCAAGGGTTTTTGCAGCTGGCTTTGTACAATTTATTCTTTGCACAGGATTTGTACATCTGATGAATTATGTGATCCATGGCAATGTTTTTGGTACGCATGTACAGCCGTGCCTGTGCCATAGAATTGGAAAATGAAAAAAAGAACCAGTTATTTGTTAGCAGGAGAGTATATGTATATTAAGAGTCTGAGAACTGTTCACTCTGCATCTGGACAAATGAAGTTGTGGAAAGACAACAAGGAATGTGCCCCAAACCCGGAATAATTACGTACACAGATTTTTAATTTTTCTCATTAAGCAACTCTTGAGCTTTCCCACAATTCAGAATATTTAGGCAGAACCATAAGCCAGTACAGGAGTAGATGTTGGCGGAAAGGGCCTGGGAAGTAAAGCTTCAACTTATGAGAGACTCACTAAAGTCTTTTATAGAATTTCCTGGGAGCCCGTACCATTTGAACCTACGACTGACTTTTGAGTAACCATGAATAGACTGTATGTGGAAGAACATGTTGTCTGCATAGAGAAAATCCCTGGTATGACTCAGGAAAAGGCACTTTCATGTGTTCAATTTAGGGGGTTGTTTTCCCAGTTCTTGGACCGATTTCCCCCCAGGTTTTGGTCAGCAATCAGGAGGACAACTCCCCTCCAAATAGAAATTCAAAGGATGAAATATCTGTCCCTAGATCCTGCCCTTGATAGCTGGATTCTATTATTATATTTATTGTTTTTCTTAATGTTTAGATATTACTTTTCTTCCATCCTGGAGACCAAGATGGCATATATGTAGTTTCTGGAAGTTCTCACATCCAGACACTTACTGGGCCTAGATCTGTTTAGCTTCAGCCAGGTGATGGTCCCACATACCTTCCATACCATGGGATCCAAAGGTTGCAACTCCTGCAACTTATACAGCATGAAGAACAACTGGTTGTTTTTGATGGTTATCCAGATGGCACTGGAAATTCAAACATGTTTTAGTTGGGGCTTATAATTATCCCAATAATAGTTTTTGTAGACTGAGCAGATTCTACATCCTAAGCAATAGTAATTTTGTGTATTTGCTCCTTCTCTCAGAAGACCTACAGACCTGATCATTCAAATGTAAGCATGTGCTTTTCCTGGCATCTTTTGCTCTGCCCACTTTTGCTTCTGGTTCTGCTGAGAAACTGATATTTTAAAAGTGATATATTACATGAAACACATTAAAGGAGTGCTATTCCACCTTATTTGCTCGTCAAAGTGGCATACCTATTTTCAGTGGTGAAATGCCAAGGGCCTGTAAACAAGAACCCCATTGTTGGATGACTTCTGGCATTAAATATTGCTTGCTGATAGCATCAATCACATGCAGTGGGAATGCATTTTTGAATGTTTCAGAGGATTTCAGTAATTATTATCCGGGCTGGAAAATGAGCTAGGAAACTGACCCTGCCCTCCCCAGGAAGAGAGGCCATTTCTTCAGCAATGCCACTTTAATTTCTTAGACTCTCTCCTCTGATACCGAGACTGTGAATGTGACACTTCATTTGCTTTAGAAACTAGTGGTTTGGGAAATATAACTTGGTCAGGTTTTGCCATTTCAAAGTCAGCCTCACCAACTCTGCCTCCCTATTGTAAGAGCCAATCAATCTTCCCATTTCTTTAGGAATAAGAGTTGGGAATTCTTAGTGCACATAAATATCTGATCCACATATATAATGCTGCCCTCCCATCCTCTCTGTCAGGCCCTTCTCTCCAGGCTCTGCTCCACTCCTTTCTTGAATCCGTTTCCCTGGCTGGAATGTGTCCTTGAACTCTGATAATACCTCTGGCTTGCCTGGATTGAGAGATGTTTGTAAATGGAATGTAGCCTGCTCCTGTGCGTGGAGACAATCAGTCAGATCGTGTATCCACAGCAGCGACTAGGGGAGGAATGACTGCTGGGAGAAGCATAGAAAGAAGAATTGCCATGGTACACCTGCATCAGCACAACTGGATGCCTTCATTTGCCCCAGCTGCAACAAAACATGTCTCTCCCATATCAGTCTCTACAGCTACAGCAGGCAATGCAACTCCAATGGATTGACTTCACCTCCAAAGGCATACTCTTCCATTGTCTCCTGAAACAGATGGATGCCAACAACAAAGCTTGCTCTACAAAGGTAATAGTCATATCTTTTGTTCTGCCCACTTTTGCTTTTGTTCCTACCTATTCTTGGCTTTGGCCTCACCCACTACTGGCATGTGGTACCTGGAAAGTTGCTCATGAGGGAATGTGGCCCTTGGACTGAAAAGGGTTGTCTGCCTTTGCTTTAGAACAAACTTGGCCCTCCATATGTTTTTTGAGACTACAATTCCCATCATCCCTGACTACTGGTCCTGCTAGCTAGGGATCATGGGAGTTGTAGGCCAAAAACATCTGGAGGGTTGAGTTTGAAGAAGCCTGCTTTAGAATGTGATGTATTGAGTACTAAAGGGGGAATCATGGGGGATATGTTAGGCATCTGTTTGGTCACTGGATGCTGGACTAGATGGGCTATTGGCCTGATTCAGCAAGCTGTTCTTATGTTCCTACGTCTTTTGATGGCTATTAGTCACCAGTTTTAGGCTCTCCAGGTGCAAAAGAAGACAGGGCTCCTGCACCTTTAATAATTACCGGTATGTAGAAGAGAGGATAATGCAGGTGTTACTTGTCAAACAAACACCACCTATTGAAATTCCCTTTTCTACACTATAATTAAAGGTGCATGAGTCCTATCCTTTTTTGCACCAGGCCATCACATTCACCATGGCTAAACAGAGAACCTCTGCACTGAATACCAGTTGCTGAGGCAGTCAACATTTGGAGACGACTACTGCCTTCCTGTCCAGGCGGTGGTATTCCTGGAAGCAATCTGGTTAGCCACTGCGATGCTGTACTTAAATGGACTTTTGGTATGATCCAGCAGGGCTCTTTGTACAGTGCTAACATGTCTCATTCAGGATTTTCTGAATGGTGAAATATGCACAAGTAGATAGGTTGCTTCTTCCTTCCTTTATAATCACACACATCATCACTACATCATGCAAGATGTCTTAAAATAAAAATAGGAGACTACATAAGAGGGTGATTTCTCATCCATCCTCAGTGAGGCCTTACAGGGGTGATACACCACTGAAATCTACTCTTCTACACAGCTAATAAAGGTGCACAAACCCCTGTCCTCTTTTTCAATATGCTTTACAGTGGACCCTCTGGATACAAACTTAATTCACACCCCGAAAATTATGTAAATAGAGGTGCGCTTCTGCGCATGACGTGATTGAGCGCTTCTGCGCATGCGTGCGCGGCAAAACCCAGAAGTACACACTTCCAGGTTTGCCGTGGCTCTAATCCAAAGATTCCGTATCCAGAGGGGTACGTAAGTAGAGGTACGACTGTGTATGTTAGAGTGGGAAATTGGAAGAGAACTCAAAAGCAGGATTGTTGTTAACTCTCCACCATGAGTTTATCAACTGTCATTTTCACATCAACAATTTACAAGGCATTGCCAAGCATACTGATTTATATGACCCTTCACTCTTCGCATTTTTGTTTAAAGTCATACCATCCTGGAATTTCATTTACTTTGCTCCAGAGGCAGCAGCTGGTGTCACTTGTTATTTTCATTTTTTTTTAAATTGCATTCATTGATGTCTCCAAGTGCCGTTCTTTCCTTTCTGTTCACATCAAAGGAGCAGACGTGCCTGTGAATGGCAGCAATGTTCCTGTTGTGTTCCCTCTTCTTCTTTTTTTTGTTAGTTATTGCTGTAGCTGGTTCATTTTCGTCTCCATGAAAAGCAAACACAAGCTCTACAAGAGGTTCATTGCATATCATCATTTCATTACATGGAAGGTGCTACTGAAACGGCACCCCCCGGCAGCATTATTCCTCTTTTCTCTGCATGTCATGATGTAGCTATCCAAACTGGCATCGTTCTGCTCATATCAGTACTTTACACATTCAGAAGCAACAATGGAAACACGAGAAAAACATTTGTAACCTGCAAAGCTCACAGTAACAGGTTGCTTAGAGAGGGGATAGTCTGTTACAGCAAACACATCAAAGCATTTTGCGACACCTTAAAGATGAACAGAAGCTTTGGTGGACTAGCGCCAACTTTGCCAGGTGCATGAAGTGTTATCCTTAGTTAGCAGACAGATACACAGATACACATTGATATGAAGAAGATAGTGGGGCCAAATGGCAATGAAATGAAACACAGCACAATCTGTGACAACTCACTCTCTGAAGAGCTAATCCTTATGTAACCAACACAACAGCATCCATGCACAAGAGAGAGGGATTGGCAGGCTTAGGAGAACCTCAAGGTTTGCAGAAGTACAAAAACACTTGAGAAAAAGAAGCAGTGGGAGAGTTCCAGAGACAGCCTAAGGAGGCCTGAATGCTCAGTGGGCAGACAACAGCAAGCATCTGTTGAGGGGGAGAGATGGAAGCCCTTAGGGGAATGGCATGGAGTACTGTGGGAAAGGGCATGGCTAGCTGGAATCTTGAACAGGAACACTCCACAATGTTGCTTCTCTCCCCCCACTTCTTTTGTAGACCTCAACTCCTCTACGTAAAACTTACATGTATGTAAGTGCAGTGGCTATTTGCTACTCACTGCTTGCAAGAGGAAAGGCACAAATTCTATTCCGATCTGCCAAGGTTTCCTACCTGATTCCCTGGAACTGACCCGGAGTAGTCACTACAGGTAACTTGACAATTGAATTATTTCCATTTTTGTATAATACTATAGTGTAAATGCATTGCTCTATACTTGGATGTAGCCTACCTTGATTTCAGCAAGGCATTTGACAAGGTGCCCCATGATATTCTTGTAAAGAAGCTGGTAAAATGCGGTCTTGACTATGCTACCACTCAGTGGATTTGTAACTGGCTGACTGACCGAACCCAAAGGGTGCTCATCAATGGTTCCTCCATCCTGGAGAAGAGTGACTAGTGGGGTGCCACAGGGTTCTGTCTTGGGCCCGGTCTTATTCAACATCTTTATCAACGACTTGGATGATGGACTCAAGGGCATCCTAATCAAATTTGCAGATGACACCAAACTGGGAGGGGTGGCTAACACCCCAGAGGACAGGATCACACTTCAAAACGACCTCGACAGATTAGAGAACTGAGCCAAAACAAACAAGATGAATTTTAACAGGGAGAAATGTAAAGTATTGCACTTGGGCAAAAAAATGAGAGGCACAAATACAAGATGGGTGACACCTGGCTTGAGAGCAGTACATGTGAAAAGGATCTAGGAGTCTTGGTTGACCACAAACTTGACATGAGCCAACAGTGTGACGCGGCAGCTAAAAAAGCCAATGCAATTCTGGGCTGCATCAATAGGAGTATAGCATCTAGATCAAGGGAAGTAATAGTGCCACTGTATTCTGCTCTGGTCAGACCTCACCTGGACTACTGTGTCCAGTTCTGGGCACCACAGTTCAAGAAGGACACTGACAAACTGGAACGTGTCCAGAGGAGGGCAACCAAAATGGTCAAAGGCCTGGAAACGATGCCTTATGAGGAATGGCTAAGGGAGCTGGGCATGTTTAGCCTGGAGAAGAGGAGGATAAGGGGTGATATGATAGCCATGTTCAAATATATAAAAGGATGTCATATAGAGGAGGGAGAAAGGTTGTTTTCTGCTGCTCCAGAGAAGCGGACACGGAGCAATGGATCCAAACTACAAGAAAGAAGATTCCACCTAAACATTAGGAAGAACTTCCTGACAGTAAGTAAGAGCTGTTTGATAGTGGAATTTGCTGCCAAGGAGTGTGGTGGAGTCTCCTTCTTTGGAGGTCTTTAAGCAGAGGTTTGACAACCATATGTCAGGAGTGCTCTGATGGTGTTTCCTGCTTGGCAGGGGGTTGGACTCGATGGGCCTTGTGGTCTCTTCCAACTCTATGATTCTATGGTCCTTCTGGCACTGTTCAGAAGTGATGCAGTTACATAATATTAGACTTACAGATTTAATACTATTCTTGGATGTGGTGGGGAGGATTTTCAGAGGGTAATGTCTGTATTGCTTCAGAACTGTGATAAGCCAGCCCTGCAACATTTTTTTTTTTGGGGGGGGCTCCAGCTCATTCTGCTGAGTGGGGCCCTAGTCTTCTGCCCCTAAGTCTTGCTCTGGTGGCACCAATGCTGTTCTGATGTGCCAGAACAAGGGTGTCATACTTCACTTGCAATTTAAATTAAGATATTTAAAACTACTGATATTTTAATTTCCCATTACCGTTGTCAGGTATGCTGTCAATATGCCAATTTCCTTGGGATGAAATACTTGCGGCAAGTCTATTAATGAGGGGGCGAAGAAGGAACAGCAGAGATTTTCCTCCAGTTTTTAAATTGTATTGGGCATGCTTTGCCATGCTGCACACATGATCCCTGCGGATGTTGGCCATTAACCTCCCACTGTGACCTTGACATCGCAGTGGTGCAATTCCTTCTGGTTACTGTGCACCTACCTATCTGGTGACTTTTGAATAAATAAAAAGGAAGCTGTTTTATTTTTAACACATTTCCCACATTTACAGTGGGCAGTCCTGACCTCTGGGTCAGAAATTTCCTAGCAATTAAATAACCAAACCAAAGAGATTTTGGCCACTTCTGTTGGCTAGAAATATTGATGAAGGTCCAGGCCTTGCAAAGCTTTGGCATGGCACGCCTCTTTAAAAATAAGTCAGCATTTCACATTCCAAGAATCTGAAGGGCCCTAACTTGTGGGAAATACTTTTCATATAAAGTCTGCTTGGTGCTCAAAGGCAGTGGTGGTCATTCAGTTTCATGATGACTTGGGAAAGCAAGCATGTGACTGCAATAATATGGATAGATACAGGGTAACCCCTTCCACAAGACCTATCATGCTTCTAGTCCTTAGTGCATGGGTGCTAACTTCTGCCACCTCCCAAGCATATTCTTAATAGCCCCCAAAGTTCCCACCAGGTTTGGTGGCACCAGGTTTGGTGACACAAATAAATTAGATGCACTGCTTTGATGGACAAAGAGGTTTAAGCACCTCTGCCCAACCCAGCACCCTGATGGGAATGCAAATTTCACCTATGGTCATCAGACTGATAAAGTGATGAATGGGGGGGGGGCAAAAACTGCCCTCTTGAACTGATCTTCATGCATCTGCTACGGAGGTTGTATGTGTGTGAGAATGTGGGATGGTCTCATTTGCTACTAGTGTGCATGCTCCAGATAGTTGGCCAAGGGTGAGTGTGGCCATCAAGTCAAAGAGGATTAACACACACACCCCACCCCCGTGTTAGGATTTCAGAGGAAAACCAGGGGGGGTACTTAGGGATAGGGAACCTTTTTCAGCCTGAGACCCACATATCCTCAAGATCCACATGCCAGTGGTGGTCAGACCAAGGATGTGACTCCTACCTTTGTACAGTAGGCTACAATGCAGCCATGCAAAAGCTAATGATTTGTACATATGGAGAGAGAGAGAGAGAGAGAGAGAGAGAGAGAGAGAGGTAAGCAATGAAGCATCTGCACAATTAAAAAACACATTCAGCCAGGCAAAACCACAAGGAGGGCACGCAGCAGGGCAAATATGGCATTCTGGGGACAGTCCTGAGGCTGGATAGCAAGCAATGAGGCATTATCAGGGTTCAAGAACATTCCGCCAGGGAAATGGTAGGATTTATGGCTGTTTTCCTTCTCATTTCATTTTTACAATAACCCTCTGAGGCAGGTTAATATGAGATACACTGATTGGCCCATGATCACTCAGTGAGCTTCATGACTGAGCAGGGATTCAGATCCTGTTTTACATGATCCTAGCCCAAGAATGGGGAGCCTCAGGTCCCAGGACCCCAATGTGGTCTGCCAGGCCTCTTGGGACTCTTCACAGGCTGCACCCTCTTTGAAGCCACACCCCTCACCAGCCCTGCTTTGCCATTCTCAATGAGTGTTTTCACCTGGCCAGAATGTCTCTTTGATTTCTGATAATGCCTATTTCTTGCCTGGATAGAGGAGAGAGAGGAGTGTTTGTAGAAACTAGCCTACTGCACAAAGGCAAAATTTGCATTCATTTTGTCCACTTTTGCCACTGGCCACACACACCCATTGTCATGTGGCCTTCAAGCTGCAAGAAGTTCCTCCCCACTCTCCTAGCTCTACATCAGCCTTCCCCAACCTGGTGCCCTCCGGGTGCTTTGGACTACAGCTCATAAACTCCAGCTGAAGTGTGCTAGAAAGGCTGCCCTACAGGAATAGTGCGATCCTATTCATGTCTATCTAAAAGTCCCCTGTGAATGTGAATGACTTCCCAGGTAAATCTGTACAAGACTGCAGGCTAATGCATGTTAGTCATTAAAAAACGTGGTAGTTAACAGGGAATGAATGCTGGTAATTGGCTCTACGTGGTTATCAAACTTAAGATTCCTTACTTGAGAGTAATACCCAGTGTCTCCCCCACCCCCGAATTCAACAGGACTTGCTTTCCTGCAAACACGGTTTAGCTAGGATCGAACTGCCACTAACAGCGCACTCCTTGGCCCTTTTACACGGAAGTAAGTCTCATGATATCTAATGCGGATGGGCGGGCAGGAGGCAGGCAACGGACTTTCTACCAAGCATGCTTAGGATCGCGCGCAGCAGGATGAAGACGCCAGAGCGGCGGCCGCGATTGCGGATGGATGACTTAATTGGGAATTTACGACGGCGGGAGCATTTGGAGGAGGAACTGCGGGGAAGCGAGGTACTACTACCTGGAGCAGCTGCGAGGAGGTGGGCTTTCTTGCTCCTCTCCGCCCTTCCCCGGAGCGTGCGGGCCCCGGGCTGGGCCGGAGAATCAGCCGGAGTCGAGGAGGAGCCACCCTCTCCTTCCCCGCTAGGCCGAGCAGCCAATAAGGCGCCAGGGGCCGGCATCCAGCTCCTCCTTCCCGGGGAGAGCGGAGCCCGACGCTGAGTGTGCTGGTGGAGCGGGGGAAACAAGCGGCGGCGCAGAAAGTCTTCGGGCGCCCGAGCAGCCCGCAGCGCCGAGAGGCGAAGGGCGGCAGTGGTCGAGCGCAGCGCCTGACTGCCCGGCCGCCCTACTCGCAGCTCCGCCGCAGCGCGCGTAAAGAAGCCTGAAGCGCGGCTGGAGGCGGAGGAAGGAGAGATCGAGATCCCCTATTAGCCGGACTTGCAGCATTTCTCGGGGCTCCGAGGAAGCAGCCGCAATGCCGCTTGCCCAGCTGGGAGCGGAACCTTGGCCCGACATGGAGCTGGTGGACATGGAGCTGGACGCGGAGGTGAGAGGTGGTGGCGGTGGGGCTCCGGAGGAGAGAGGGAGAGGGGCGCTAGGTGAGTCGAAGGAGGCGGCGGTGGGGCATCGCCTGCCTGCCTTCCCTCGGAGGGCGAAGGTCTCCTGGTGACTTTTTTCCCGGATTGCCTGCAAAGGAGTGGCGTCTGCGCCTGTCGCCTCGTTGCGCCTCCGCGCAAAGGACCGAGAGCGCGCGTATTCCAGCTCTTATTTGCAGGCTGGGATTGGGTCGTGGGGCTGCTGTGAGTTGGGGAGCGGGTGGCAGTGTGTCGAGCGCCCCCCCCCCGCCCCTTACATGCAGAAGTCACTACATAGGTTGACACACAATCTGTGAAGAAGCAGGTCGGATTCTTTTTGATTGTATGTACGTATAAGTTTCGTTATCGTTGTCCTTTGGCCCAATGAAAGCGGTTGCTTGCCTCTCCTGGAAACTATTGCAGAAAAAGCTCTTTCCTGCAATTAAAAAGTAACCCAACCCGCATCATTGGGCCGATCAATGTGTAGCTTTATATGTTACGTCGGAGACCTGCAGCTAATGGTTAGGTACTTCCTTCCTTCTTTCCTTCCCCGGTTGGAAAAGAGTTGGAGGGGGGGGGGCAGGAAGGAAGAGAGAGGATTGCTTTTCCCGATCCTCGGTTGAACATGCCCACAAGCAGACTTCCAGTTGTCGTGACACGATTGAGTTATTCTCTTTAAGCAGAGCAGGAAGAGTCTGAACATTAAGAATCCTGGAGGGAATTTTATTCATTCTGCCCTGAGGTTGAGGCATTAATGCACTGCATTGATCTTAGCTTGCCACACCAAGGTTGTTGTAACTTTGCCCCCTTGAGGAATAGCATCCTTGTGGATTTGTTTAAAAAGAAGAAATCTCAAAACTTCTGGCTCAAACTATTTTTAAGGACAACTTCCAGCTTTGCTCCAAAGGTATGAATAATTGAGTCTTCCAGGCCTGACTCGGATAGAGTTTATTTAATGCTTGTCTGAAGCAGCTGTGTGGTAAGATCTGATGTAAATAGAAAGGCAGGTGGAAAGTGGGGAGGGGGATTGGATTGCAAATCTCTGAAGCAGCAGGTTAGCAATCTAAACACACTGGAGGGTTCCCCACCCACCCCAAAGTGGTAATGTTTTAACATCTAAGGCAAGGAACCCACATAACTCTCAATCCATATATTTAGAATTCATTTTCTATCCTAGGAATGCAAATGCAAGCTTTTACAGCTTTGTGAGGAGGGTGAGCCAGGCTGAGTAGGGCTCAGTGATTCATCCAAATTAATGAAATTGTGTCCTGGGTATTTATGTGCTACACTTTTATCCCGCTCTTCAACTAAAGGGATCAGGATAGCCCATTTTAGCCTCACAACAACCATGTTAGGTGGGTTAATTTGTGAGATGGTGAGACTTGCCCAAGATTACCCATGATCACCCAGTGAATTTCATGGCTGAATGGGGATTTGTACCTCCGTTTTGGACCTTAGTCAAACATTCTAAACTTATTAACCCACATTTGCTCTTGAGACTGGGAACTTGTGTTCTTGTCTGTCATGGTGTAGCTTGGCTTGTCACCTAGGAATGGTCTGGGTGACAGTCCCGCAAACCAGGATTGGTAGGGTGCCAGCCCCTGCATTTTTTACTTTGTTATAGAAAGGTGCTGTTCTGAAAGCCTGTGGAATGGTTCTAAATATGTCCTTGGTCAAATGATCAGGCATCTCCATCAGGCACCTGGTCTGCACATGCAAGTAGTTGTTGTTGGCATCTGTCTGTCTCTAGAGACAATGGAGTGCACTTCTGAGGGTGAAGTCAAACAGCTGCATTAGCAGCACCCAAGTGACCTCCCTAGGGCGTATGCAGTGGTAGAGGCCTGAGATGGAAAGATGGGCTATGTTAGAGAGTGACCAAGGGAAGTCTAACTCCTCCCCTACAAAACCATCTTGGGTGTTAAGATTGGCTTGCTCCACTTGCTTGCTCCATCTTGGTTGCTCCACTGCCTTCAGAAGTTTGGGGGTAGCAGTGACCCAGGATAAGGAATTATCTGCGACAACCTCTAAGTTGTGGAACTCCCTCAGCATAGAGGTACTTCCGGTATCTTCATTATACAGCTTTCAGCGAAGCATCTCTTTATGCTGCCTTTTGACACTTGAGTGGTATATTTTTTAGGACCCACCTTATTTCTGTGATTGTAAGTTGTTATAAGTTTGTAAGTTGTTATAAGTGTGATTGTAAGTTGTGATTGTAAGTTGTTATGACGCGGGTGGCGCTGTGGGTAAAACCTCAGCGCCTAGGACTTGCCGATCGCTTGGTCAGCGGTTCGAATCCCCGCGGCGGGGTGAGCTCCCATCATTCGGTCCCAGCTCCTGCCCACCTAGCAGTTCGAAAGCACCCTTAAGTGCAAGTAGAAAAATAGGTATCACTTTATAGCGGGAAGGTAAATGGCGTTTCCGTGTGCTGCTCTGGTGCCGGTTCGCCAGAGCAGCTTCGTCACGCTGGCCACGTGACCCGGAAGTGTCTGCGGACAGCGCTGGCTCCCGGCCTCTAGAGTGAGATGAGCGCACAACCCTAGAGTCTGTCAAGACTGGCCCGTACGGGCAGGGGTACCTTTACCTTTACCTTAAGTTGTTATAAACTGTTTTTGATATTGTGTTTTTGTTTTGCCCTGGAATCTTAGAGTGAAGGGTGACTAATAATAACTATTATAAGAATAATCATTGCCTGCTGGTTCACTGGATGGCATTGTCAGTGTTGAAGAAAAATTTGACAGCAAATCTAGTTGGCTTCTTATAAAGAATGAGAGGGTGCTATCTTGCCCTTTACCTCAGGCAGGAAAATGTATTGGGCTGCTGGTCCTGGACTTACACCACTTTCAACTGCAGGCAGAATGCACTTCTGAATTCTCCCACCCTGCAATGTGGCAGAGGGGAACTTTTTGCAAGTAGAACATTATAAAACGGTAATGCTCTGCAGAGCCTTGCTCCCCTTTGACCTGCCAGGAGTTTTTGTGCTGTTCCTATATGAAGGTAAAGGTAAAGGTAAAGGTACCCCTGCCTGAACGGGCCAGTCTTGACAGACTCTGGGGTTTGTGCGCCCATCTCACATCTATAGGCCGGGGGCCAGCGCTGTCCGGAGACACTTCCGGGTCACGTGGCCAGCGTGACAAAGCTGCATCTGGCGAGCCAGCGCAGCACACGGAACGCCGTTTACCTTCCCGCTGGTAAGCGGTCCCTATTTATCTACTTGCACCCGGGGGTGCTTTCGAACTGCTAGGTTGGCAGGCGCTGGGACCGAGCAGCAGGAGCGCACCCTGCCGCGGGGATTCGAACCGCCGACCTTTCGATCGGCAAGCCCTAGGCGCTGAGGCTTTTACCCACAGCGCCACCCGCGTCCCTTTGACGTCATACCTACCTATGAAGGTAGGTAGTGCTTTAAGTGGCACAGTCCTCTCTGCCAGTTCAGGATTCTTATTCTGCTGTACCTGCAGACCAGGGCCACATCTGTATAATATATTTCTCTTATACCACATTAATGGTCATGGCTTCTGACAAACATTCTAGGAGCTGTAGTTGAGAGTTTTCCCAGAGTAGCCAGGCAGGGCATTGTAAGAATGGCAGCTCTGTGAGGGAACAACTCTCAGCACCCTTAACAAGCTACAATTTTCCAACATTATTGGTATGAGTGCTTTAAATGTATGGTGAAGATTGTGTCGCGGGTCTCTCAATCTTTTACCCATGCTAAGATACCAAGGTGGCTCTGCAGTCCTTTTGTAATGCACAAGAATGAGCTAGTGCAGTATCATGGTCCAAAGGGGGAACATGAGCATATGAAGAATTCAGACTATCCATCCTTCAAGTTTAGCATTTTCCACACTGGCTACCAGTGGTTCTCCAGGGTCTCGGGCAGAGGGAGGCTTTCCTCTTATCCTGCTCTCTGAAACTTTTAAATGAAGATGTCTGGGATTGAATTTGGGACCTTCTGCTTGCCCTAACTTCCTTCTGAATCAAATGTGCATATGATTGGGCTGATTAATGGCTGACTGGCAAATGGCATACTGGTGCTCTGGTTGCAAGGAACCCTGACAGTTCTCCTTTAATGCTTTGCAGTGTGCTTGCTGCCATGCAGAATCTGGAGGCTATGCTGTAAGCTCCTAGCCTCAGTCTCATTTAGGACAGAGATAAGGCAAATCTTGATCAGTGCTTTATGTGGGTGGTGTGTTGGGTGTGTGTGTTGTTCTGTTAAGGTGAACCTTAGGGTGGAGCACTGAAAGGCACAGCGGTAGTGTTATTTTGAAGAGGTTATATTTAAAACTCTAGCCTGAGGCAGCTGCCTTTCTCTGCCTAATGATAGAGCCGGCCTGCTAATAAAGTTTTTCACAGGTTAACAATTTCCAGAGGGCTAGCCCAAATAAGTGTGTTGTAGCAAAACTTTTGTTCTTTCCTGGTTAGTAATGTCTGTGAGCTTATTTACAAGGCTGCTCTAACCTTTTCAGACCTGGACCCACCAGCGGATCCTTTTATTTTAACCACATATTTTCGGTTTGGTAGTGCTGTTGCTACAGCTCACCTTAGATCAGGCTGTGACTCAATAGTGGGTCCTGACCCACCAGTTGCAGGCCAGTGCCCTAGGCTGTGTGCCCAGGAGTTCCTAGGCTGTTGGTTCAGGAGTGTTAAACACACTCGGGACTTTGAGACTATTGCCTGGAAAGTGGTAGTGTCTCCTTACTGTGAAGACTAGAAGAAGCTAGCAGGGTTGATTATGCGGCCCATACTGGCTACTGCCAGCCATCTTTGTTAGCAGGAACCTGACATAGCATGAGCATTCTGCCTTTTTTATAAATTTTAAGAATTTGAATGTTCAGCAAAGAAGAATTAGAAGCCTACACTGAGAGTGGGGCAACCTTTTCAGCTCAGGTGCCACATTCCCATCTGGGAGATCTTGCTGAGGCCACATACCAGTGGTGGGTGGGACCAGAGGAAAACATGGGTGAAGCAAGCAACAAATGACATTCCAGCCAAGCGATAACATGAGGTCGGAAGTATGGTTGGTGAGGGGTGTGGCTTAGGAGAAGGTGTGGCCTTGAGAAGGGCCAGATAGAGTAGTTTAAAGGGCTGCATTTGGCCCCCAGGCTTGGAGAGCCCCATCCCTGTCCTAAACAATGCTTCGATTTATGTTAATTAAGGCACCCAGGGTGCTTCTTGAATGAGAAAGAGGAAATGGCTCATGAGAGGGAAGGAAGGAAGGACGAACGGACATCTTACTTAGTTAAAGAACATTGGATTTTTTTCAGTTGCATACAAAATGTACAAGGGTGTGTAATATTCATAATTATGTTGCACACCGTTTCCCTATCCACCCAGCCTAGAAGCACTAATGTGGGGCGGCATTATTTGTAGATTTCAGTTTTGTCTGATTCTTTGTATTGTAAGGAAAGGATAGCAAGGAGGGCGAATGTCCTATTTTATCTCCTTTGTTGACTGTCTGGTTTACCCTATTGATTACCTGGTTTATGCTAATACATTTTTGGTTGTTTGAGATACAGCTAGTCTTATGAGAACTGCAGTTTTATTGTAAGACTTTTCTGCAAAATACACAGTTCATTTTCAGGCGGACTGGCTTGACGCACACACAACTGGAACAGCCATTGATCTGTTCAAACCTGGCTTTGCCAACCTTTGCCAGCACGTGCCTGTTTAAAGGCATCACTACTTTCTCTGTCTATTACTATTTATTCTTAACCAGTTGGCTCAATGCAGTAACCAAAGGAGTGGTTAAACTTTACATTAGGTAAAGGGAAAAGGAAGAAATGCACCCTGCTGTGTTTGTCTCAGACTGCCCTGTGGGGGTAGGTGGGTTTCCTCCAATTCTTTTCTTTGCTTCAAAAGAATAATGTTGCCTCATTAAATAAATAATTCAGTCCCTTCAAATACTGTGACATTTAAAGTAAAGGCTGGCAGTCTTTTCTGTCACAAACAACAGTAGCCCTAAGGGCTGAATTGACCCTTGGGTTAACTAAGCTTTTGGAGTAGGATCCTTTACACAATCCAAAGGGCACCGCTCCATACAGATTGGGACTTCACCACTCTGGACTTGGGGTCCTCTTTAATGTCCTTACTGCTGAAAGAGGGTTTGTTTGTTTGTTTGTTTGTTTGTTTACCCACCACATAACAGGGGAATGTTATCTATATTCTCAGTTTGGGAGAAGCTGGAAACTCTGGCTGCCTGCCTGGCGTGAGATGAGTATCAGGAGGGGAAATGATTGTGCTCTGTGTAAGTGTGGCAGATGACAGGTGTGGGGATTAGCATGACAGTAAAAGGGTGCCTGCCTGGGAGAGCCATTCAAGGGAAAGGTATGGGGGCATTCTGGACTGTGCTACTTTAGACTGCAGGTGAGGAGCTGCATGCAAAACCTTTTCTCTCTGATGTGCTAGTTTTCTGTACAGGGATTTTTTTTAAAAGTGCAAAGCAATCATAAGCTTTCATCACCACCACCATAGCATCAAGTGACACAGCCCCGAAACATTGTGAACACTACTTTAAGCAGTAAGTACAGGGTTGCATGTTTAGGGAGGATCATAGGGAGTTGCCTTGTAGAGTCAGATTATTGGTCCATCCAGCTGAGTACTGTCCACATTGACTGGTAGGGGCTGTCCAGGTTTTCAGGCAGGGGGCATTGCCAGCCCTACTCAGAGATACCAGGAATTGAACCGGAGGCCTCTGCATGCAAAGCAAATCCTCTACCACTGAGCTGCAGCCATTCCTTTTAAATTCCAATGCATTTAAAAAAACCAAAACTTTCCTGCAAATAGGGTGGTAGCGTGATAGGCAAATGGGTGAAGTCTACTTTTCATATAAACATCCAAAATGTGGTATTTTCCTATGTGAAAAGAGGAATCTGTTGTGTACACAACATTCAAACATGGAATCCCCACTACCTTCAGCTCCAGGTGGTATAAACTCACTTTGATTTTGCTGACCCTATAAACGGGCCATAGAACAGTTCTCACATTATCTGTTCCTCTTTGTGCAAGCATTGTTCAGAGTGTAGCTGAGAGCAGCAACTCCGATGATTGGGTTCCACCAAGAATTCCCCCAATTCCAGCTTCACGAATTACAGGTCAGTGTAACTCATGCTGTGAAGTGTTATGGGAAATGTTCTAGGGCAGTCCATAATAGCCGTGAGCTCTTCCTTTTGACATGTGGGCATGGAGGCAGATTTACTAGCTTACAAAAAATATAGACATCTCTGCAGCAGGAGGAGGACTGCGTCTTGGTGGCACCTTAGCGTGGGGAGCAAGAACATTATTAGGTCATTTTTTTTAAAAAAAGGGCATGAATGGGGGGGGGGAATGCATAAAACATGCAAGTGCTGATTTATATGCATGGATGCAGACTGAGCCTTTAAATGTCACAGAAGGCAAGCCAAGTAATTTCATGTCCAAATCACCCCAGGTATGCTTTTAATTTTTGCCCCACCTCGTATCAGTTCATCTTCGGTTCATTTTCTCCCAATTTCCCAGCAGATCTTGCTCCAAATCTGTTCAACCCTCCTTCAGTTACTCCTATTCATTTTCCTCCAATCTCTGGATAACATCCTAAGTTGATTTATGTCCCCAAATTAATATCCAACCCAGTAGTCAAGATCAACACTGGTTCAGTTTCTGCCTAAAGTGTATTACCTGCTTGATAATGCTTGGAGTGCTCAGATAAAGATTCGGGGCACACATTTCCCAGGCCCACAGCTAACAACGCCCAAGGGGGGGAACCACCTTTGCCACGCAAGGCTGGAAAATGTAGGTCTTTGCCTATCTAAACTCTTGGGAAGCTATTTGCTTTTTCAGCTTGGTGACCCTTTCAACTCTTCATTCTTGTCTCTGTTTCAGAACATCACTCCGCAGTTGTTTAATTGCCTCCCCTAGTGTTATGTCAGGTTTTGTGTTCAGCTTGTCCCTCGTTCCCTGCGTGCTATCCATGCTATGTGGAAAAGGCCAGAGCATCAAGTAACAAGTTGTGGCAGGGGGATGGGGAATGGTCACAGAAAGAATCCTCTTACTGTTTCTGTCAAATCAGGCAGAGTGCTGTCAGGAAACATGGAAACTGCTCTGGGCCTTCCTTGGGGTGGTCTTCTGGATAGCTCAGTCCCCCCCAGAGAGCTACAATTCCCAGAGTTCCCTGGGAAAGAGGGACTGACTGTTAAAGCACTCTGGGAATGGTAACTCAGTGAGGGGACTAGGGGTCCCCTATCAACCCTCAGCATCCATAGCAATCCCGGGATTCTTTGGGGGAAGCCATAACTGTTCAAAGTGGCAGGATAGTGGGTCTACTTAGGCCCCATCTGTGCTATACAATTCCAACAGCCTGACCTGATACAGAGAGTAGCGATCTATGATAGCTATTGAGTTGGGTGGGGTGGTTGCTTTCTTCTTCCAGTGCAAAGGGTTTGTTTTAACTCTAGTTATCAGGAATCTCACTCCAGTAACCAGGAGAAAGGTTAGTGACAGCCTCTGTGACATGCAAGGCTTTTGTCATGCTTGGGATTTATTCATTAATCCTGCTGGACAGGCAGCCGTGCATTTTTTCCTGACTGAGGTCTCAGTTCTGCAAGCGCCGCAGCTTGGCTGCCTTCTGAGTAGGGCTGTTTAATGGGGCTTGAATTTAATGCAGAGTGATAGTTGGGTTTTTTTTTGTTCATTTGTTACAAACAACTTGGAATTTAAGTTGTTTGAATCCTCCTGCTTTTTAGTCATAGGGATCCAGAATTTCTATCAGTGCCAAAAGCAAGCAGGAGATAATAGGTTTTCTCTTTTCTCTTGATAAGTTGACACCAAACAAAAGTCGAGGAGCTTGGTAAAAAATGGAGGGGGGGGGATAATGATAGGAGTACTTCTCCGTGGCTCCATCTTTATTGCTACCTTCAAGAAAATATAATAAGTGAAATTTCTTCACAACTGCTGTGTAGCTGAATGCACATCCCTTTGCCAAACGCTTAATATTTCAAGAAAACAAAGCACTTTGGCTTTCATCATCCCTTGCCTTGTGTCACCACCACTTCCTTAATGCCATTTTCACACACACTAAGAAGCATTGTTGATCTTGGTACATATGTATTTTACATTCTCTGTCTTGTTTCATACTGTTTTAATAATCTTGGCTTCCCCCACTGCACCCCACCCTGAAGAATTCTGGGCATTGTTTGTGGATATTAAAAATCTTTCATCAGAGGTCCATAGTAGCTCCTACTTTTTTTTTTTAGAATTACAATTCCGTGGGGAGACAGAATGAATTTCATTCCCCACCCACCCACTGTGCATTTCATGATTTGGAGTGACATTTCACAAATGGTTTTCGCTAGGTTTTTATTTATTTATTTTATACAAGAAGCAACAATCAACACTCAACCATTCCCCACACCCACCTCCAGAAGCATTATTTAAATAATATTTAAATTTTAAATAAATATTAAATAATATTTATGAAAGATATTTGCATGTTACCCCATAACACAACAGTTTTGGGGCAGTATACAAGAAATAAAGTTTTGGTGATGGTTCCCCCCACCAGCTGCAGATATACCGTACCTTCTGTCTGAACTCTCTTTAAAAAAAAAAAAAATCCCCTGCAAACCATTTAAGGAAAAAAGGGATCGTGCCCTGTGCGTGCCAGAAATACTGAGCCATATCGCCAAGTCACAGAGGGAATTTGAATATAAGTTGTTCCCTCTGGCTCTCTGTATGCGGTATGTTGTGTGATCAGGATTACTGGAGTTAACTTGGGTTGTGTGGGCAGGACTGATAGATGGATAATCCTGCTTTAAGAGTGGGTGTTAGTGACCTTCTGATCCCTTCCAGCCATAAAATCCTAGGATTGGCCCAGGCGGGGAGCTGTTCACTTGCCCTGGGACTTGCAGTGATTTTTTCCTACAAACTCTTTGCGTTGATGCAAGAAGATATATAGGAATTGGTCTAATCCGGGGTGGGGGGTGAGGCACAATCCATAATGTGAAACTGCCAAAAAGCAGAGCTTGGACAGGAATGCTATTTTTCAGCATAGGTAGTTGTATTCTAGCAAATAGTTGTGCATGAAGCAGCCATGCCTGTAAGGCCAGAAATGTTACTATTTATGATGTTAAGATGTTTTATTGGGGTTGGGGACCAGATTTCCCTAAATGTGTTATAACAATGAACAAATCAATGCCAGGAGTATTAAGGGAAGCTGGCAGGTGCTGAATCTAGCAGTGTCAAAAAGACTGGCCAAACCAGTTTTCTGTGCTCAGAAAGTGACCTGAAAGAAGATGGGCCATTAGCAAGAAACAAAGAGAGCAGAGTACTGGACCATTAAGAACAGTCTGGGGATGCAAATACTGCTGCCCAGCAGAGAGGTGGAGCCCTCCCCCCATCCCTTTGAGTAGCAGAGTCACAGGCCAATGGTAGCAGACAAAGACCAGGTTAGGGTTTTAGCTGGGGGCGGGGAGAGCTCCTTGGAGTCAGTTAGGGAGAAGGAGGGGCAGAACTCCATGCGATTTGGGGATGATAGGCTGAAACTAAGAAACCCAGCGAATGGCTTTTTGCTGTCCTTTGAATCAAATGCTGTCCTTAAGGGGGAAGCCAGACCCTCATAGAATGTGAGTGCTTTGCAATCCCCCCATCTAGGTGTAGGTTGTATATACAGTGGTACCTTGGTTTACAACCATAATCCGTTCCGGAGGTCCATTTGTAAACCAAAACAGGTTGTAACCCAAGGCGCGCTTTCACCAATGGGGCCTCCCAAATTTTTTTGTTCGGAATAAAAAAAAGGGGGTTGTAATCCAAAAAAAGGTTGCAAACCGGGACACGCACTTCTGGTTTTGACGTATTTGTAATCCAAAACATATGCAAACCAAGGTACCACAGTATGTGCAAATAAAAGCACATAAAGACACTACAAGTTCCACTGCCCACGAAGGGAACATGGATCCTGGTAAGCGTACCTGCAACCCCTGGGCTCTTGGACTGCTTATGGAAATTGGGATGGCATGTAAGACTGGTGTTAGAAGTGGGATCTGTGTTTCCTGCAGGGGAAGCTGAGAACTAGGTGTGCCTGAGCCAAAATGGAGGGAGGAGTAGTGACACCCTTTGAGCAGCTGGGCCAAATCCAGCAGCAAATCAAGCAACAGATAAAGCAGTGGAACCAGTGGTTCAGTGAAATGAAACAACTTCAAGCAGAGTATGTGAGAAGTCTCTGTTGAGAGGAAAGTGTGACTCCCTGGGAGGCAGGAGCCCTGCTTGGTGAGATGCTACAAGGTGTCAGGAGTGACCCAGGAGCTCAGCTGCAAGGCACTCAAAAGGAAGGGGTAGCTAGAGAGATCCAGAGCATAGGTGGGCAGGGGAAGGGCTTAAACTGAGAAGAGATGCAGTCTGTAGCTGAAGGTGTGGGGGAAGGCATGTTGGCAGGAGACGAGAGGCTGCCGATTGATTTTTCTACCCCCTGGGTTGCCTGCTGGAGAAGAAGGTGCAAAAGGAGAAAGGCAGGCAGGCAATTTGAACTACTTCAAATTGATTTCTCCACCCCTGGGGTGCTTGTTGTGGAGAAAGGGGGTGCAGGAGGAACGGTGGCTGCAGAGATGCCAGAAAAAAGAGAGCAGATGGTTCCTGCTGAATTGGTGAACTTACCCAGTTTCTGAGGGTGATCAGATAGTGGACTGCTCTCATGTATATGCCTTTCTCCACTGCAGATTTATTAAACTGGAAAGCCACCACCCCTGGAAGGTTGTCAAGAGAGGAATGTGGCCCATGGGCTGAAAAATGTTTTCCCATGGCTGGGGCACAGGAAACCGCAGATCACTGCCTGACCCCAGAGCGACAGAAGATGCCCTTGCCATCCATCCCTAATTTATTAAACAAATCTTTGTTCCTGCACTTATAAATTCTGCATGGCAGGGAGAAATCCAATGGGTACAGCATTCCTGATCAATGCTGGATAAGGCATTACCTGCTGAATTTCTGCTAAATATGCTGCTGAGAGAGGCAGGGGAGCTCTGCCCACCCCACCAAAGGTAGCAACCCTGGACCAGAATGTCAGTTATGTAAATTGCTCTGGGATCCTTGCCATGAAGGTCTTAATAAGGTTTTCTTAAACCTTTGGGTGTCAGTGAGTCACAAGGCAGGGGTGTTATCACAGTTGCACGGGGGGGGGGGGAGAGAAGTGTTATACGGTATTTGCAATTCCCAGGCTATTCAGGTATTAATGATTCAGTTTTAGAGACTAGTTACGTGTTTGTGCATGTGTTTTGCGTCCATCTCAAGGGTTAGAGCTCTTGATTCAACTTGCAGGGTGGGGCTGTTGGGAGTTGTAGTCCAAAGCATCTGGAGGGTGCCAGCTTAGTGAAGGTGGCTTTAGCATTTAGTAGCCTGACTACTGTGGTCCATGTGTTAGGCACCTTGAGGCTGGATTACTGTAATGCTGCCCTTGGGTCTGGTTTGGAAGCTCCAGCTAGTAGAAAATGTGGTGGCCAGATTGCTAATGGGGGCATCTAGCTGGCTGCAGTGGCTGCCCATCTAACTATTGAGCCAGGTTCAAGGTTGAGCTGCACTATGTGATTCTTCTGGTCATCAGTTTTGGCCTCCTGTCCTGATGCTTAATATTTCAGACCATGCATAATCTATCAGTGGATTCATTACCACAAGTTGTAGGAATGCTCATGAGTTTCATCTGAGTTTGGCACAAATGCAGCCAGTAAAGTACTGGATCAATGACACGGAACCTCAGGCCATAGGCCATATGTGGCCCTCCAGATCTGTCTGTTTGGCCCCTGGAACTCTCCCCAGGCCACACCCCTCACTGACCTTGTTTCTTTTCCACTTTGAGTGTTTTTTCCTGGAGTGGATGTTGTCCTTGAACTCTGACAAAGCTTCTTGCTTGTTTGGATGTAGGATGGAGGGAGCTGTGTATAAAAGCTAGCCTACTTTACAAAGGTAAAATTCATGGTTGTTGCTCCACCCTCCGTTACTTCTTGGCCCACTCACCACCGGCATGTGGTCTCCTGAAAGTTGCCCATGTTAACGGAAAAATCTGAGGGCTCCCTTGGACAAAAACAAAGACACCAACCAGGATAACTTGGAGCAAAACAGCAGCCTGTAGGCTTGGCCTTTATTGAACTGTTGCAACAGGGTATTCCCTTCACTCGCAAGAGAGAGGAAAGACCCAGAACAATGGGCTGCAAGACCTTATAAAAACTTTTGAAATTCCCCTCCTCTAGCTCAAGCCCACCCCCAGAAACATCATGCATACATTACAGAAAGGAGGGGTTGACATCATGCATACATTACAGAAAGGAGGGGTTGAGGGAGGAGTTGTGGTGGTAACCTGAGTGTCCAGTCACCTGGCTTTCCCCCTGCCCATGAGTCACTTCCAGGAGACAATGGGGAGTTTGCAGTTTCCTGCCCCCAGAGGGAAGATCTGATCATTGTCCTTTGTTTCAGCCTGTGGTGAATCCACTGTTCTTTGTGATTTTGATTGTCTTCTGTCTGGGATTATCAGGGTTGACATAGCAACTGGGCAGGGCTCCTGTGGATGTGCTGGGATGGTGAAGGGATTATGGCTGACCAGAAACCAAGCACCCCCCTTTGATAGTCCTTGTCACATGGAGTAAAAAATGGAACAGTGCAAATCCAATGTATGGTTGATTTTCTATGAATTTATAACAGAAATGTGGCGTATGTAGTGTGTGAGTGTGAGTGTGTGTGAAGTTTGTGCAAACAGAATGATTGGGGTGGGGGGGTTCCTGCTACACCCAGAAGAGAATGTGGTCTTTGGGCTGTAAAATGTTCCCCACAAGAATCTTCATCTTCTGACCTGACAAGGCAGCTCTCCTGTGTTTTGGGAGACATAAAAGAATTGTCTCCACTAGTGGTAGTGAGTTCTTACCCTGGGGTTCTTCAAAGGACTGTTCTAGTACTAGTAAATTATGATTAATGCTACAAGTTGCACTGAAGTTTGGGTCTTGCTATTGGTGACAGCAGCAGTGGCAAACTGTAGTGTGGCAAGCCAGGTGAGCTTTGGTACAGCTGTTCTTTTCTAAGCCATTCAAAGGGGTGTACCTTTGCAGGGCTAATTTTTTGTAAGGAAACAGTACATAGTTGAGGGATTTATTGAACCTTATTTATTTCCTAGTGTCTCATTGTATGGTTAATTTCAATGCTTCAACCTTCCCAAGGCTTGTGTGTTTTTTGCAGTGGTGTAGCGTGGGGGTGCAGGGGGGGGCGACCACACCGGGCGCAACATCTGGGGGTTAGGGTTAGGGGGCGCAAATCCACGGGTTAGGGGGGGCAAATCCACGGGTTAGGGGGCGCAAATTACTTGCCTTGCCCCGGGTGCTGACAACCCACGCTACGCCACTGGTTTTTTGTTTTTTTAAACCTATTGATAACAATGACTGGCAAGCAATGGGGGGAAAAGGAATCAAATGAGTTTGTCCTCAAATCTGCTAAACAGCCTTCAAACCATGCTGACGCTTTGTTATGCTAATATAACAGCAGTGTAGCTGATGTAAAATTACACAACCAACCCCAGGTGATTTCAAGCTGGAATGAATTTGCTTTTCATGAAATACACAACCCTCACACTTGAAAAAATAAATAAAAATTAATTAAAACTTCTCAATTCTCCAATATTAAGTGGCTTATTTGGACACATTATTACTACTAAGTGGATTCCCTCATGCACCCATAGGCAGTGTTGCATTTTGACCCACATTCAGGGGGGTCTTAAGGCAAAGCTCCCTATGTTAATTGGGAGCCTGTTTTCTCTCTCCCCCCTCCTTTCGAGAAACACATGTGATGTTTAAAACAGCAACAACCGACCCTGCTGCACACCTGTAAATAGGGCCCAGCCCTGAACATTTTGGGGCCCAAAGTGGGAAATTCAAATTCCCCACCTCTGCATGAACACGCTCTAATTAGCAGAGGACACAATCCACTGGAAATTCTTATTTGTGTGCTTCATTTTATTTTTTTTTTTTTTAAAATTTTTATTAGTTTTACAAAAGTTTTTATAACAAACAAACATAAAAGAAAAACAGACAAACAAACAAATATAATTTCAAAATATCCTTTCATAAACTTCTTTCCTCGGACTTCCCCATACCTCCCCTTTCTGCATCCTCATGTCCAAATTTTATAGCAACTTATAAATGTTCTTTCCCATCCTAATTCATCATAGTCCTTTCTTAATCTAATCTTATATTACTGCAACCCTTTCTCTCTGTAGAATCTCGACATTCTAAACTTCATCAAGTTTATAATAGTTCTTAAGATAAATCTTAAATTTCTTCCAGTCTTCTTCCGCAGTCTCCTTTCCCTGGTCACGAATTCTGCTCGTCATTTCCGCCAATGTCATATAGTCAATCACTTTCATCTGCCATTCTTCCAAGGTGGGTAAATCTTGTGTCTTCCAATACTTTGCGATCAGTATTCTTGCTGCTGTTGTTGCATACATGAAAAAAGTTCTATCCTTTTTTGGCACCAATTGGCCGACAATGCCCAAGAGAAAGGCCTCTGGTTTCTTAAGGAAGGTATATTTAAATACCTTTTTCATTTCATTATATATCATGTGTGCTTCATTTTAAATGAACATAAAACGAGTTTTCTGGTCATTTTTAAAGACCAAACAGGTTTATTGCAGCATAACTCCACTGGGTAGCCACCTCTGCCTCTAGCATAGGAAGCCACCTTATACAGAGGCAGACCGTTGGACCACCTAGCTCAGTACTGTCTATACCAGTGTTTCCCAACCTTTTTTGGGCAAAGGCACACTTGTTTCATGAAAAAAATCTCGAGGCACAGCCCCGTGACGTCAGCGCGTAGCGTCACGCCGGGAGGGACGCACGAAAGTGGAAGTTTCAATTTTTTCCCCTCCCCCTTGCCTTCCTTCTGTGCCAACCGCCAAAAAGCCAAGAATCGCGGGACCGCCGGTGGAGGGGGGGAGGGCGAGCGGAGGCAGCGGCGAGCCCCGTTCCTCCCCATCCGCCCCATTCCGTGCAAGGAGCGCAAACAGGTGTGAGAAGGGGGTCAAACCTGCGGGCCGGCGCCAGGGAACCTCCAAGCTTTGGGGGTGGGGGGGAGGAGGCAGCAAAGCGAGGCAGGAAGGAGAGCGCGGCTTGGCTGGGTGAGCTTTGGCAGGGGCAGGGAATGAGAGCCGCGAGGCGGGCGCTGCGGACGGAGGCGCTGCCCGCCGAGCTCGCAGGCAGCCAGCCAGGCAGACGGCGAGAGCCCCGCGCTGGGCAGCCTCTCCTCACCACCGCCGCCCTGCCTCTCGCCACCCGACTCGCCCACCTCCCTCCGGGGACGGCGCCCCAATCGAAAATTTGACTTAAAAAAAAAATCTTTCGAATTTTTTAATTTTTCCCACGGCACACCAGGCAACATCTCGCGGAACACTAGTGTGCCACGGAACAGTGGTTGAAAAACACTGGTCTATACTGTCCGCAGCTCTCCAGGGTCTCAGGCCCTTGGACATTTCCAGCCCTATCTGGAGATGCCAAGGATCAAACCAGGGACCTTCTGCATGCCAGGCAGATGCTATACCACTGAGCTGCGGCCCTCTCTTAATAGCAGCTGGTGGAAAAGGAGAGATAATTTTGTGACTACAATAAATCTGCTCTTTAAGGTATTGGGAGCTGGAACAGAAAGCAATGGGGTTGACAGAAATTTAGGAACACGGGTGGTGCTGTGGTCTAAACCACTCAGCCTCTTGGGCTTGTTGATCAGAAGGTCGGCAGTTCAAATCCACGCAATGGAGTGAGCTCCCATTGCTCTGTCCCAACTTCTGCCAACCTAGCAGTTCGAAAGCACACCAGCACGAGTAGATAAATAGGTACCACTGTGTCGGGAAGGTAAACGGCATTTCCGTGCGCTCTGGTTTCCGTCACAGTGTTCCGTTGGTTGCGCCAGAAGCGGTTTAGTCATGCTGGCCACATGACCCAGAAAACTCTGTGGACAAACGCCAGCTCCCTCGGTCTGAAAGCGAGATGAGCGCCGCACCCCATAGTTGCCTTTGACTGGACTTAACTTTACCTTTACCTATTGATGCAATGCTTTTTGGACCCTACTAGTCCTTCTTGAAGAAAAGGAATTAATTCTTCAAGGAACTTCTGAGAATCAAACATTAAGATCTGCTGCCTCTTTTCATTGGATGCGTCTACAGTACACCATTGATTTTTGTTCCTACTACCAATTCTGCTTTGGAGTTCCCATTTGGGTTGCATTTCTTCTTGGGTGTCACCAAATATATGTGTGTGTGTGCGCGCGCGCATGATTGCTGTAACAGACTAACACACCTACCCCATAAATTGAATGTTCAGGATCTCTTGTGCACAGTGAGACTTGCATAGAAAAGGCCAAAGACTTGGGCCACATGGACACCATATATATTTTAAAGCACTTAGCTTTCCCCCCTAAAAAAAATCCTGGGGCCTGTACTTTACCTCTCACAGAGCTACCATACATATCTCAACACAAATTGCAGTTCCTGGGATTCTTTAGGGGAAGTCATGTGTTTTAAATCATAGGGCCTTGTGCTCTGTCCTACAATGGACTATCCTTGATCATCATGCATTTAAAGCAGTTCCCGCCTGTCAGAATCCTGGGACCTGTAGTTTGTTAAGGGTGCTAGGCATTATAGCTTTGAGGGGTAAACTTCAGTTCCCAAGGTTTTTCGTTGGAGGAGAAAGTGTTTTAAATGTATAGTGTGTACGCAGCTTTAACGGGCTTAGTAAATTAGTTTTTGTTTTGTTTTGTTGCTGAATTGGGTGGATGGGCTCTTTCCATCACTGGGGGTGTTCAAGCATAGGCCAGCCAAGCCATCTGTTGGTGATGTTCTAGCTCTGGATTTATTCCACTGGGGCACAGGTTGGACTAGGTGACCTAAAAGGCCCCCCTTCAAGTCTGTGATTTAATCAACTTCATGGAAGAAGTTGGGAGAAAGGTTTATTGCTTAGCCTCCTTCAGATCATCCTGTGGCTGGGGTCTCCTCTAGCTATCAGGCTCCCATTTCTCCCCTTTCCCGGTGGTCTGAGGCTTGACCAGTGCTCCATGGCTGATGGCACAGCTATTCTTAATGGCAGCAGCAGTCTGGTTTCATATTTCCTGTGTTGAATTCCTAGGGATCCCCTTTGCTTGGCTTTAGAACTTTCTTTGGCTTCCATGGTCCAGTTCAGCAGATTGCTTTCTGTCTGCATGGAGGATTATGTGGAATTAAAGAGCTTTAACCAGCAGTTGTCCCCAGATAAACATCTTCTCCAAATTCAGCAGCCTCAGGTGGGAAGTTATGTAACCCACCTGGGCTTGGTTGGGTAACTGAGTTTGTTTTATTGGTGGGAGGGATACCTTTTTTGGTGGGGCAACAGTTGGTAATCTCTGGTATGGTTCGTGGGGTGAATCTTCCTTGGCAAAACTGCTTTCTTACATTGCAGGTGAAATAAAGCGTAGTCAATGGTTAAGAGGCTAAGCTATAGACTTGGCAAGTCTGCAGTTTGAATCTCACCTCATATTGTGAGCTTGGGTCACACCCAAACCATACATTTGAATACATATCACTTTAACGAAGTTGGAAAATCCTAGGAACTGTGGTTTGTTAAGGGTGCTGGGAATCGTAGGTCTAGTAAGGTCAGCACCCTTAACACACCACAGCCCATGACTGTTAAAATGGTATAATAGTGCTCTAACTGCATGGTGTGAGCATGGCCATTGTTACCAGTTCTGCTCCTGGATTGGATTGGGGTGGGGAGTGTGCTTCTAGGGAGGACAAGACAGCCAGAGTCACCACTGAAAACCAGTGAGAATTCTTCTACGCAGCAAGAAGCAACATAGACAGAACTACCATATTTTTCCATGTATAAGGTGCCCCCATGTATATTTTTGGGGGCTAAATTTAAAGAAAATGAGGGGAGATGGCCCAAAGTTGTTGAGCTTTTTTTTAGGGGGAATTGCAAGTGTGCCATCACCCCAGCAGGGTCGTTGCTGGGGTTTGGCAAAGTGGGCAGCCACTCCCCCCCCCCCGCCACTGAGGGCGGGAAGCTCCCTAGAGCGTGGGCCACTTCCCCTCCATGCCGCTGTGGGAAACACTCCTTAGAGTGCGTGCCTCCCACAGCGGCATGGGGGCGAGTTGTACGCCCGCCAACCATCTGGCCGGTGCAGCTTCCCCTTCACGCCACTATCCATGTATAGGACTACCCCAGTTTTTTGCATGATTTTTGAGTCAAGAAACCTCGTCTAATACACAGAAAAATACGGTATATATTTGCATTGTAACTTCAAGAATTTATACCCAAGTTGCCTTTCCACTTCCAGATTTGGTTAAGGTGTTTGTTCATGTAAATTAGAAGTGCAGATGTATGTTTGGGATTTTTGGAGTAGAAAATGAAGGACTGTATAAGGGCTCCATTTGGTTATGTTGTTGGCAATTCAGCTGATAAATATATTTGTTTCCTTAACGAGTTGCTGTTGGAATCAAGGCTTTATAAGTGTTGAAATAAAATGGGGTAAGAGCTTTGCAATAAGTCTCTGGTTAAAACCCAGGATGTGAGAAGCCACTGCCCACTTTGGCAGTATCAGTTCTCCTTGGTTGACTTTGTTCTTGCCTGGCGCCTGGGGAGGAAGTGTTGATAAAAGGGGCTTCCGGCAGCTGCCTTGGCTACCTATGGCACACCTACCCAGATTACTTTCTGCTGAGTCATCCTTAAGATGTTGAACTACGTTTAACTCTTTCTTTTCAGCAGCAAGGAAAGGATTTGCTTAGTGCACTGGAAAGAGTATCATAACACACCCATGGGAGTGGGTGGCGCTGTAGTCTAAATCACTCCGCCTCTTGGGCTTGCTGATCAGAAGGTTAGCAATTCGAATCCGCGTGACAGGGTGAGCTCCCGTTGCTCTGTCCCAGCTTCTGCCAAACTAGCAGTTCGAAAGCATACCAGTGTGAGTAGAGAAATAGGTACCGCTGTGGCAGGAAGGTAAACGGTGTTTCCGTGCGCTCGTCATGGTGTTCTGCTGCGCCAGAAGTGGTTTAGTCATGCTGGCCAAATGACCAGCTGTCTGTGGACAAACGCTGGCTCCCTCGGCCTGAAAGCAAGATGAGTGCTGCACCCCATAGTCACTTTTGACTGGACTTAAGCGTCCAGAGGTCCTTTACCTTTACCTTTCCATAACACACCACTGTTGTACAATATCACTTTGGGTTAAAACTTGTTCTTCACATTTGTGTATTTTGTTACATGGTCCTGGTCTCTTGGGAATAGCTGCATTGTTAAAAGTACCGCATGATACTCATTCCACATTTGTAAGAAATCAATATTTTAGTGTGGCAGCACGCATGCTTTGGAACTCCTTGCTTACTGACATCAGGCAAGACACCTTCCCTGTACTCCTTTTGCTGCCTGCTGAAAACGTTTTTGTTTAGGCATACCTATCCAGGCATGTAGAATGTCTGCATGTGTTTTAATCCAGTTTTTAGCTTATTGTCAAACCTAGTTATTTTTTGAACATTTTAAATAATTGTTTTTAACTATTCATTTACTTATAATGTTACTGCTTTATTCATTTTGTAAACTGCTTTGAAGAAAGATGCTAAGACATGTTACTAATGGGAAGTTTGGATTTTTTGCTTTGCAGAATGGACAAGCTGCTCCAGAAGGAAAAAAGGGAGCTCTGCCGAAGGTAAAACCGCACACATGAAACTTTTTGTGCTTTTATTACACAATGCTGGTTTGGATGTTTCACTATGGCATCGCTTCGAGACTCTACCTCTATGTGACTTTTGTGTCTGGTGTGGTTTTTTCCACAACTGAGAGTGAAATTAGTGATAGATTAGTCTGTGGCTTTAATTAATCCACTGCTTCTCCCCCTGCCTCCCCAAAAGGTGTGTTGACAGAGATGGTATTTGCCTTTTCAAATTGCAAATATTGTTTACTACCTGATTCACTCTTTCTTTTTTAACCAACTAAGGATCTCCACCATTCCCACTGAATTGCCTTGCCATTGTCAAGGAGAAGTTTTCAACTACTTGTGTGTGACTTCAAATGCACTCTGCCTGCAACAGAAGCACAACTTTGGGGAAAGGTTCAGGATTGGTTGCAGAAAGCTAGTAACAACTGCAGTCATGAGTGATGATGAGAAATCAGGAAAGATTTTTCAGTTTTGATGTGGGCGGGTGGTCAAGATTCACAGCAAGGTTCAAAAATCCACTCACAAATTTATTCAGTATTCAGGGGGCTGTGTTGGGGGGGGAAGCAATCCTTCATTTATTTAACAAAATTTATATACCACTTGATTGTAACAAAATCTTCAAGCTGTTTATGAGGGAGATTAAAATCAATCAAAACCGTTAAAAGCAAATAACTAAAACATGTTTAAAAACAATTGGAATCAGCAGTAAATGAAAAAGAGATTAAAACACATAAACATCCCCGTATGTTACATATCAATAATAAACTCATTCTCTGAGTACTAGTCCTTTATATTGGCTGCCACAGTTCTGATTCTCCTTCGGAAACCAGTGGTTCTGTTGCTGCTTATTGTCAGTTTTTTTGTGCTTGATAGTCTGGATAAAATGAACGCAAACTCAGTTTGTGCTTATTTGGCTTCCATGATTTAGATGTTCAGATTACTGACAGCCTGGATAGCTCAGTTGGTTAGAGCATGATGCTGATAATGGCAAGGTTGCAAGTTTGATCCCTGTTTGGGACAGCTGCATATTTCTGCATTGCAGGGATTTGGAATGGATGATCATTGGGGCCCTTCCAATTCTATGATTTCTTGAATCAGAAGGGGGTTTCAGAAGGGGAGATGAGACTGGAGGAAATTGTGGCTAGCAATTTGGATTTGCTGAGAATGTGGGTCCCGACACTGTCTGTACGCATTAATAACAGCTGCCTGACTTCTGTGTAAAAGTACAGTGGTACCTCTAGTTACGAACTTAATTTGTTCCGGAGGTCCGTACTTAACCTGAAACTGTTCTTAACCTGAAGCGCCACTTTAGCTAATGGGGCCTCCTGCTGCTGCTGCTGCTGTCGTGCCGCCCGAGCCCGATTTCTGTTTCATCCTGAAGCAAAGTTCTTAACCTGAAGCACTATTTCTAGGTTAGTGGAGTCTGTAACCTGAAGTGTATGTAACCTGAAGCGTATGTAACCTGAGGTGTATGTAACCTGAGGTACCACTGTATTCGCCACCCCCACTCGTTTAAAATATTGTTTGGTTGACTAGGGATTATTTTCTTTAAGGATGAGATTCCTATCTCTTCTGAGTCACAGAAACTCCGTTTTCTAACTTTATTCCTGAAATCGTAGATTAGTGGGTGTCACAAGATTCCGCCTGACTTGGACAGAGGGCACTTTTGTCCTACAGCGCCAGCCTCAGAGAGGATTTGTATAGCACGGTAGCCAATGTGATAACCTCCAGAACGCCCAACAGCTCCAGCCAGCATGACCAATGATTAGAGATGAGGGAAGTTCTACTCCAACAACACTGAAGGTTGTAGGCTGGCCTCCCCCACTTGAAAAAGGTGCAAATTTACAAATTTCACCATCACTCAACCTAGGTATCTTCAACTTTTTCAAACCCAGCACCCACTTTTAACCCAAATATGCATTTAGGGACCCATTTCTCAGTCTATTACCATATATTTACATGGTGGTAATGCTCTGGTTGTGACCCATCTTGGATCAAGCCATAATCTAGTAGTGGGTCCAGACTCAACAGCTGAAGACCAGTGACTGAACTGACCTCTTTTACAAAGTTGTAAGTGACTTGAAAATAGAGGAAGCATAAGCAGCCCCTTTTGCTATATCTGAGAGAAGGGTCTTTTAATTTCTTTCCCCTAAGACTAGGACACAGGTGGTGTATCTTTTTTTGCCACTTGAGGCAAAATGGGAAGTGCAGCCTTGCTCTGCTGCACTTATGGTGAGACGTGGCGCCAGCATTGGCACCAGTTTTGGGAGAGATCATGGTGATTTTCAGTGAGCTCTCGCAAGAAATCAGCGTAATCTTGCCTGAAACCAGCGCTGATGCCAGCACTGCTTCTCCACCAGCAGCAGAGGCAGTGCCGTAGGTGGGTTGCCCACAAGGGCACTGCCTACTTCAAAAATCTTTGAACTACACCTGAAAGTAATTCCTATAACAGCCTGGTGAAATGAATGTGAATTAAGTTCATTTTGGGATAGAACTTTGAACAAATTCTAGTTCAATCTTTTGCATGTGGTTTTTTTGTTTGTTTTGTTTTTTCCCCTCTTTGCGTCTTTAACCTTAAAGGTCATTATTGTTGGGGAATGTAAATTAAACAATTCACATTCCACTGTGTTTGTGTTTTGACGTTTTCTTAATCTTCTGTATTTTTTATCCTTTCAGCACAGCAGCTTGTAATGTTCTGAATGCTGAACATTATTATTTTTTTGCTGAGGTTCATTTGGATGAACTAGAATTGATCTGTGAACTGAACATGAACCCAAACTAGTTTGTTTTGTAAAGAGACGAATGGGAATGGGAACCAGTTCCTATTGGGACATGTCAGACTAAAACTAGTTCTTTTGAAAAATGAACTTTCAAAGTTCTGGTAGGATGTTTGCCTGCTTTCTGGCCTGAATTTAACTTTTTCTTTTAAATTCTGCACAAATGTCTCTATCTGGTTAGTAGTTTTTCCAGGCAGCGTTCTTTAGCTTGGCACCCTTTCATTCTTTTTTAGAAATAGGAGCTTCTGACTTTGATTTTTTTTCATGAAAAACAAGGAAGATGGTGGACAATCCTCAAAACAGTCTTCATGCACCTCTTCCCTCTTAGCATTTTGGTGACGTTAACTGTGAAACTAGCTATAGACTGTTCTTTCCCCGAGCTTTTCTGAAGTTGTGTGTCCCCACAGTGCTTGGGCTTCAAGTCCTCTGTACATTTCTGAACTTGCAGAGTTAAAGAAAAAAGTTATAGTCTTTTAATATCTGAGATAGCTGACTTGAACTTTAAAATTGAATAAGTCTTCATCATATTTTGGAGACTTCTCAGTGGGGAAAACAACTGCCTAATAAAAATATTTTTTATTTAATTGAAACCCAAATAACACCCCCTTTCCTGCTAATTTTAACAAGGAGATCAATATACTGGCATGTTGTCTTCCTGCACAAGGTCCAGTGAAATGAGTCAGAACAAAGTTTTCCTGTAGCTTAAGCTCCAATTCACTTCATATGCTGCAAAACTTCTCACTTTGCATTGAGTCCAGTGAGTCAGAGCTGCTTGCTTTCAAAGTTTGTTGCCCTTAATGTTGCCCTAAACCCCCAGGATCTACCACCAAAGGTAGCCATATTTCCCTGCCATGTTGCAGGACTGCCTCTAAAGATTCTTAGCTTACTGGTTTATTAATTTTATGATTTCCATTTAGAGACTATCTGAAGGCCTTGAAACAGTTTGCAACATACGTAGGAACGATGCAAAGTAAGGTCTTGTAAGATGCTCACCCCACTTCTGAAGCACAGATGAGCTCATTCTTCACACCCACTAGACCATCTAACATTCCTCCATCTCTCATCTGGGAGACGCCCAGTTTTATACCAGAGCAGGCTCTCAGTCTGGAGAATGTAAAACTACTTACCGTATTTTCCGCCCCATAGGACGCACTGTCCTATAGGACGCACCTACTTTGGGGGGGGGGAAATAAAGGGGAAAAAATAATTCCCCCCCCCAGGCACAGGGCTGGCGCGGGGGAAGCCCGAGCTCCCCCCGACCCCAGCCCCCAGAACAGCCTGCTATCCGCAAGCCTAGGGAGCCGCGCCGGTCTCCCCAGGCTTGTGGAGAGCTGTGCAAAGCCTGGGCGCGCTCTTCAGCGCGCCCGAGGCTTCGAAATGCAGGCAGCTCTGCGCAACCTTTGGGAGCCCCGTGCGGCTTGGCGCCGGGCTCCCGAGGGTTGCGCAGAGCTGCGCGGAGCTCGGGAGGGCAGGTGCGCACCAACCCCTCTCGCTCTCCAGGCTTCAGCGAAAGCCTGTGTTCGCCCCATAGGACGCACACACATTTCCCCTTCATTTTCGGAGGGGAAAAAGTGCGTCCTATAGGGCGAAAAATACGGTACATCCACTCACTCACACACTTGTAACCTCCAAAATTCGACACAACCTTAACTCCTGATAAAAACTAGTCTGCACTGGTAGCAGACACGAACATCAACATCGCACCTAAAGTGGCCCTGAAGGCATAGCAAAAGACCAGAAGCATACCTTTTGGGAATATTGAATAGTGATATTTCTAGAGAAAATACTAAATTCTTTCTGTATGCAAGATCTGCGGCGAGAATCCTGGTGGCTAAGTACTGGCAGGGTAACCAAGTACCGACCAAAGAGGAATGGTTATGTAAATTATGTGAATATTTGGAACTGGCCAAATTGACGGATGTATTAAGATTAAAGCCAATGAATACAGTCAAGAAGGAAGGGAAGTGCTTGAATGATTATTTAGAAAGACAAGGTTCTAATGTAAAAATTTGGCTGTGTCTAGAATGACCTCGTGAATGTAAAAGAGGAAACATATATATACACATATCTATATATTAAGATGATAATACTGAAATACAGATAAAAAATGAAATGTGAAAGGAAGTGTTGTGAGAGTGATGGAAGTCTATTACTATTATTATTTTGTAAAATAGTGTTTATTGTATTGAAATATTATACTTTATTCTTTTATTGTCTACTTACTTTTCTTTGCATTTTTTTTCTTTCATTTTTCTTTTTCTTTATATTATTCTTTATGTATGGCTGGTTATTGGTGTATTTACTTTGCAATAAGGGACGCGGGTGGCGCTGTGGGCTAAAGCCTCAGCGCCTAGGGCTTGCCGATCGAAAGGTCGGCGGTTCGAATCCCCGCGGCGGGGTGCGCTCCCGCTGCTCGGTCCCAGCGCCTGCCAACCTAGCAGTTCGAAAGCACCCCCGGGGGCAAGTAGATAAATAGGTACCGCTTACCAGCGGGAAGGTAAACGGCGTTCCGTGTGCGGCTCTGGCTCGCCAGAGCAGCGTTGTCACGCTGGCCACGTGACCCGGAAGTGTCCCCGGACAGCGCTGGCCCCCGGCCAATAAATGTGAGATGGGCGCACAAACCCCAGAGTCTGTCAAGACTGGCCCGTTCGGGCAGGGGTACCTTTACCTTTACCTTACTTTGCAATAAAAATTCTTTAATATTAAAAAAAAGGTTGTTGTAGGGTCCAGGAACCATATTATAGTGGTGGAGCAAAGTTTTTGCATCCAGGAGGTCATGGGATCAATCCCCAACATCTCCCATTAAAAGCAGCATAACATGGGAAAGACCTTTGCTTTCAACCCTGGAGAGCTGCTGGCAGTCAGAGTACTGCTAGCTTGCCTGCATCCTCTGACCTGGTACAACTGGCAGCTTTTAGTGTGGCTGGTCAGGTCAGGGAGGTCCCAGTTTCATGCTAGACCTACCTTCCAGTGGGAAAGGGTGCCTGTCTCTCTTTAATTGCAGACATAGCGTAAATTCTGGTGACAAAAGGGCAAGAAGTTCCCAGCAATCCAATCATTTGCTAGTATCAGATGCTCTAATCTTAAAAAACCTTTTTTGTTTTTAAGCAGCTGAATTGGGCAGAAGGCTTTCCTTGAAAACAGCTGGCTAGATCTTGCCAGTGCAATGTTATCCGTGATGCGGGGGAGCAGGATGGGTAGAGCTATAGGCTTGTAATCTAGCTAAATTGGTTTCCTAGCTAGTGCTTATGAACTGGTAAATCTGCTAGCTTGCCTGCATCCCATGACTCCTCTAGAGTCTGTGCAGTCGATTAGCAAAATATTAAGGGCTTGCTACTGAGACCTCTGTTGCTTTCTGTTGCTCCAGCTTTTCCTCTTTCCCTTTTTTGTTTTTTGAAAAAAGGTCTAGCCCACCTTATTCCTTAGGCTCAGGGTAAGTAACAAACTTCTTTAAAATACCAGCCTAAAGATCTGATCTCAGGCAAGCCTGTTCCCCAGTTTATGTTAAGTCTTGCATTGCTGCTTCAAACTGCCCTTGGGGAAACATTCCTAGAAGAAAGGGAGTGCCAGGCTGCATTGCATTGCCCCACAGAACTAAGAAAAAGTCAGTAGCACGCAGCCCTGTTGGGACTCCTTCTCCCAGGTTGAAGGGCCTCCATTTGCAGTTCCAATTGTTTCAGTCCCGTATGGATGAGGAAGCCACTGAGCACTGGTGTTTGAACAGTGCTGGAGTTCTTTGATAAGCGTTTTTAGCTCTCCACAGCTCTCCACAGTACTGCCTAGATTGCTAGACAACAGTATTGCCTAGATCAGGGATGGAAAATCTGTGTGCCTCCTTGAGATTGCTGGATCCTATCATCCCTGACCTAAATTAGCAAGGCAAGGTGGGGTTGAGGGGTGTTGAAGTCAAGGAACAATTAGCAGGCCCCACATTCCTCATTCCTGGCCTAGACAGCATGGCCCTGTCTGCAAGCCCCAACTAGCAAAGCAAGGGGATCTGGGCCACTCCACATCTTTCAGCCTAATCTACCTTGCAGGGTTGCTGTGAGTATAAAATAGGGGCGAGCCATATATGCTGTCCTGGGCTCCTTGAAGGAAGTGTAGGATAAAAACATATATGCAATACTATGTTTTCAAATGTCCAATCTTCAAGCAACCATTTCTTCATGGACTTGTCTGCTGAAGATCTTGCCATGGAATGCTTGCATCTTCCACAAGATTCTTGGGAGAGCACACAGTCTAAATATAAATAAAATGGTGGTTGTTAGGGTTCTGTGTGAGTGACCCCTAAAGCAGGGGTTCTTGGCCTAGCAGTGCTGTTTGGAAGTTCGCTGTCCTGTTTAGATAGGAAGCCACTTCTCCAAGGTAGAGGGCTTTCCAAGCTGTGCCATCTGAGCTTCTTGTTAACCAGAGGTACCAGGGGTTGGACCCTGGATCTTTCTACATGTAGAACTCACGTCTTCCGACTGAGCTATTCTCAGCCGCCAGGGTCACACAATCTACCCAACAGGCTAAATACAGCACACCCATGATAGCTTCAGAACACACCCTTGGAAACATTGTGGTTGAGAAGGGCACATGGGTGATCCTTTTGGGTCACTGTCACCTACCTCTGCGCCATATTACAGGGTGGGTATGGCAGGAGGAAAATGAAACTGCAAAGAATGCAGATTTGCTCTGTGTGTGTGTGTGTGTTGCACAGCCACTGTTTCTTTATGTTGCTGTGCTCTCAGACACATGCATCTGTTCCTCCCAGAACTCTTGACTGTCCTGTGCCAAGAATGGGCCCCAGCTAATGGCAAACTCTTTGGTGCCATTAAACAAATATATCAATCCTTCTCTCCCCCTCTCTCTCAGAGCCGTAGGCTTCAATTAATAATTGAATAAGGATCAGCTTTCAGAGCCCTGCATTCCTCATAACCAGCTAGCTTTTTCTGGCACTGTGGAAATAGCTTAGTTGCACAGCCAGGGGTGGGCTGGGGGATGGATGTCTTGAAAGCACTCCAAACTTCTCTTGCTGTTTGTAACAATGCATTGAGCTGCCACAGGTTCTTGGTGTCCTGAAAATCCCATAACAGTCTCCTAAAAATTCAGGAGCAGTCTAGTGGTGTATTGCTTCAATTGATAATTTGTTGTCTAATGATCTTTTGGAGAGAGAAGTTTTTATTTTAATTTTTTTATAGGTGGGTGATACAAGGAAGGGAGAAATATTTTCAGTTTACAAGCAAATGATGACCTTTTTGCAAATAATGCCAGTCAATCTTCTTATTTATTTGTCTACTCGATTTCTCAGATTTAAAAATCCTGTCTTTCCTCCAGGGACCTTAAAGCAGCATACATAGTCTCCCCCCCCCCACCTGCCTGCTGGTATCTTTAAAACAACTTTCTAAGGTAGGTGTGAGGCTGAGAGAATGATTGGCCAAGGTCACCCAGTGAACCACATGGTTGGGTGTGCATTTGAATTTGGGCCTCCTGGGTCCTAGTTTGACACTCTGAATCAGAGGGTCAAAGAGCACGGTGGGGCTGTTTGCAAAAGAGCTTTCCAACAGTCCCATGCTGCACTTTGTACAGTCTTGACAGCATAGCATCATCCGTCATCACCTATTCCCCTTGCATAGCTACAATTCCCATAATGGTGTAACAATCCTTCCTTCCAAGAAACTCGGAATTGTAGCTTTGTGTGGGGAATAGGGGTGTCCTGACAACTCTCAACTGCCCTTATATAAGTTCCAGAATTCTTAGGGGGAAGCCACGGCTGCTTGAAGAGGTTTAATGCTGCTTTAAATGTATTGTGCAGATGGGGGCCTAGGTTGGACATAAAGCCCTCAGGGTGATGTTGGGCCAGTCACCATCTCACAGATTAACCTGCCTCACAGGGCTGTTGTGAGGATAAAAGGTGGGACACCAACACTGTTTGCCAGTTGGTGCTTTTTAGAGGAAAGGTAGAACCTAACTGTAATAATGTCTCATACCATTGTCAATTCTTAATTGATTACGTATTTCATAAATTGCATTATGTATTCTATACCAGAATAATTGGATCAATCAGAGGGGAAAGCCTCCTACTGGTGGATTAAAAGAGCACTTCAACCTCCAATTCCTGCTGTTGGATCAAAGGTCTACTCCAAAAGAAAATAAAACCCCCACAACTATCTTGTAATTAGTTACCAATTAAGAATATGAGGTTAGTGAGTCTGTCCATATCTCCTATGGCAGAAATAAATGACTTGGGTTTCAGTCAGTGATGCATTTAAATTGAGGAGAATTTGCAGTGTGCACATAGAAATATTGCAGAGATTTCAGACTTCTTTATATGAAAAGATCAAGCTTAAGACAGGCAATAAGAAATCACATTGGTTTGAGTTCTTGCAGTTAAGATCTCAGTGATACAAGATAGCATTTTCAATACTATGGTCTAATTTGGACTTGAGAGAGGTTATGTGTGAAAATACTTTGGCCCCAACCCAGCAGAAATTGCTCCTGCTTTGAGCCCCAGTGAAATCAATAACCATTCTGCAGATGATGTGCAGCATGGAATGAATGCACTCATGTTGAGAGGATGGAGCAGGACTGCAGTCGTAGTCTCCACCTCCTACATACACACAGGGATTTATAAACATGTACAGCTCAGGATTCCCGGTTGTGCAAAGAGAACCACAGGCATGTTCAATTGTATGCAGACCTTCAAATGAACATGTGTAGGTCAGGGGTGCAACTTAGCATGGCAATTCTGCTTCTTTTGCCAGCCCCCAGCCCCACCCCCACCCTGCACACACACACCCCGCCCTGTTGCATGTTGCCTGGCCTAACAGGACAAGCTGATAATCACTTTCATGTGTGTCCAGTTGATTTTAATTCAATTTAAACATCACTTAAGTCTTGCTATTTGGGGCACAAGGACCCTGATGCACAAGTTTTTTATTTATTTTTTTTACATTGTCTTCAGAGTTGGAAGGTACCATGGAGGAGAGGGCTATTGGTAGCTGTTAAGTTGTGAAGCCATGGTTCCGATGCCGATGTGGAGGCGATGGATGGAACACAGTGCTCTAGCCAGAACAGTCAGCTCTGAATTGGTTCTGCTCTTTGATTTTGCTCAGTGTTTCAGCTCAAAGATTCAGCTCCGCTCAGAGGGTGGCTGCATCTGGCTGTGCTCTGTTGTCCATCGATCCCACCTTCATCGCCAGTGTTAAGTTGTGGGTGAACATATCAGACGACACAGTGATTCTTCAAACAGCTCTTGTTTATTCACAGGCCAGAACAGAACTGAACTGAAGGGTTCAGCCAGCCTGCTTATATAGAGCTCCACTAGAACGCAACAGTAACCATTTTCTGTAACTATCCAATCACTGAACGTCACTTTCAATCCCTTATTTGCATATGTGGACCTGAGTGAAAACTATCTACAGTATCCCCCTGCTGGCCCAGGGTGAGAACTTCAGTACATAACACTAGCCGTTATGGCTTTGCTCCACTACTGCCTCCACAGTTGAAGGCAGTAATGCTTCTGAATACCAGTTATGGAAACTGCAGGAGGGGTGAGTGCTCATCCACCAGGTCCTGCTCATAGGCTTCTCACAGTCATCTGGTTGGCCACTGTGAGAACAGGATGCTGGACTAGATGGGCTATTGGCCTGATTCCAGCCGGCTCTTCTTACATTCTTTATAGTGGCTACTGCTTTGCAAGTAAGTCCTATAGCTCTGTCCTTCTATATACTCGTCTTAAATAAAAGCAACTAATACTGCAAGACCTGTTCTGGTTTTGGCTGATGGTGCATCTAATGAAGAACCTGTTCTCCCACAGTTTCTAACTCTGATCTCTTTTTGGCTGTTGTTGCTACTACATAAGCTTTCCCTGAGCATAGTTGCTTTGGAGGCAAGCTGTATCTCCTGCCTGAGGTTGGCTTGTTCCTTCCCAAATGTTTTTGACAGTTATTACATCACGCTTGTGTGTTAACCAAGGGATGAGATGTAATATATTCTTGCAGAATTACAGGGTAATATTAGAACATGCTGTTTCCTGTTGTGTTTTCTTGAGCCGTTCCAAGTTCATCAACAGCCTCAAGCATGAGAGGGAAATGTACCCGGCCTTAATGATTTTTGTTTTCAGTAATCCTGTTTTTAGTTATAGAGTGACTGTTGTTTTAAAAGCTTTAGGAAGGTTAAGCATGCTTACACCTCGTAACCATGAGGAGTTCCACAGATGGTATCTGTGCTATGTGAAAAATTATGGCCATGGCTTGGCAAAGTTGGACACGCTTAAGCTTGCAAGTGTTGGTGAAGTCTAAAATATGATGAATGTAGCAGTGGATTGCGGCCCGCTTATTGTGTGTTGAACATAACAGGTTAGTATAAGAATTGGCTGCTTTTGGCGAACCCTCACTACCATCTTTCTGGCTCCATCCTCAGTGAGGAAGCATTCCTAGACATGTTTGCTAGGGAGTAAGCCCCACTGAACACCCTAAGACTTGCTTCCAAGTAGACATGTATAGGTTTGTGCCGTGATGATTATTTTTATGAAATAGACAACAATAAACTGCTAATTCTGTCTCCTGGGTTCAGTCACCAGTAGAAGGTGATAGTGATGATAGATTTTGACAGAAGCAAATGTGGTTGCTCTGAGAAGTCTTCTGTCTTCGAAAATCTGCCTTAGTTGGTGCTGTGTATACAGGGCGGTGGCTGAACAAAAATATCGACCTTTGCATCTATTTGCTTTCTTGCACTGCTTTTTTTTTTTAAGTGCAGCTGCAGCATGGATTATGTGTTGAAGGTTCTTTACATCTGCAAGGAAGGATATTCTTGCTTGGAATGGTGTCCCCTTCCTTCTTGGAAAGGTGACTCCTTCCTTCACCGTTCAGTGTTGAGTGTCTCCTTTTCCCCTTGTGTTGTGCCTCTCTTCTAATCTCCCTCACTTGCTGGGTTGTGGTGGGCAATGAAGCTTTCCTAGTTTGGCATTGTAGAGCTGAAATAACATTAGTGCTAGAAGTCAGGAAGACTCTCCTTTAGATTATTGTCCTAACCAAAACTCATTGGGTGGCTTTAGGCCAACTTTTGTGTCTTAACCTCAGTGCTCCTCCAGTCTCTGACATGGGAATAATACTGGCGTACCTTCCAAGATTGTTGTATGGATTACTAAAATGAAGTTCATGAATATTGAACTGGAAGCCTGGGACTCCTACACTTTGACCCTATTTAAAACACCATCATATCACTTTAAACAGTCAAGGCTTCCCCCAAAGAATCCTGGGAATTGTAGTTCTTTCAAAGGTGCTGAGAGAAGATCCCTATTGCCCTCACAGAGCTACAATTTCCAGAGTAGTTCAACAAACAATCCTTCTTCCCATGGAACTCTTGGAATTGTAGCTCTGTGCAAGGAATAGGATGTCCTAACAGCTCTCAGCACCGTTAGCAAACTACAGGTCCCAGGACCTGGGTTCTTTGGGGAAGCCATGACAATTTTTTTAAGTGGTGTGATAATGCTTTAAATGTATATTGTAGATGGGGCCTGTGTGTGCTTTAATTAATCAACCTGACACTTCAGGTTGCCTTCACTGTTACATTTCCTTACATGTGAAATTCATAAACGTGCTGGGAGCATAAAGTTTCTCTTTGATGTTGTGGTTTACATGTTTCATTTTATTGCATTACAAGTACACGTACTGCTATATGACGAAATGAGTTTAAAAAGCAAATGTGGATAAAAGAGGACAGTACAAAAACAATTAAAGCCATAGCCCCAAAGAATAATAAGTGGTGATGTGGCAACCTGCATCAGAAAAGTTTCAGTTTGCACGGGGAAATTTTCTGTCCTAGGGCATGATATCATTTTAGCATGTCTATTTTACTTGTATTTAGTAAATGAAGCTAAAACATTGATTTTGATAAGCCTGCCTAATATTTGTTTGTAGTTGTCACTAATTTATGTAATGGCCATTTTTCCTTGGACAAAGCAAGCACAGAGTGGGATGTGGGTCTATTTGGGGGGGGAATTATATCCGATATCCCTGTTTATAAAGTTAAATTATAATAGAAATACTTTCAAAAGTGTGATGTATCTTTACAAAAGGGTCATGGAAAGGTGGTGGAGGATGAATCCCTGACACCCCTCTGTTTATGGAGAAGATGTAAGAGAACTACATTTCAAAGAAAGAAACAGATTTTAGGTGCATGAGTTAACTTTTCAGTGCTACAAACCAAATCAGTGTCCCCCCCCCCATTCTAGCATCTGTAAATGTCCATGCTTGGGGGGGGGGTGTGCAACATAGGATGTGGGCTGTCCTTGTGCAGAAGCTGTTGTTGATCATGCATGGCTTGTCTCTCACGCTTAACACCAGCAAGGCCTCCCTATATGTCTGCCTCTGCACATAAAGCTGCCTTAAGTTTCTGGATGTCTAAGGTCAAGCTGTGGGGTTATCTGGCCCTGGAAAACACAATGTGCCAATGGTTGGGCCACTCTCCAAACCCATCCTGCTTCTCCTCTGCCAAAAAGGGGGGGGGAAAACAGTACCATCTTCATTTACCTTTTGCACCTGCCACACCTCTGCTGTTCCGGCACTGCCCATTTTAAATATTGAGTATCAGTGAGATGAGCTTATGGGGCTTATGGGGAGATACCATAGCTTAGAGAGTTAGCCTATGGTAGGTAGGTAGCTGTGTTGGTCTGCCGTAGTCGAAACAGAATAAAAAAATTCCTTCCAGTAGCACCTTAGAGACCAACTAAGTTTGTTATTGGTATGAATCATAGAATCATAGAGTTGGAAGAGACCACAAGGGCCATCGAGTCCAACCCCCTGCCAAGCAGGAAACACCATCAGAGCACTCCTGACATATGGTTGTCAAGCCTCTGCTTAAAGACCTCCAAAAAAGGAGACTCCACCACATGAGCAAGAAGTGAGCATGCACACGAAAGCTCATACAGCGGTACCTCGGGTTAACTACTTAATTTGTTCCGGAGGTCCATACTTAACCTGAAACTGTTCTTAACCTGAAGCACCACTTTAGCTAATGGGGCTCCTGCTGCTGCCGTGCCACCGGAGCACAATTTCTGTTCTCATCCTGAAGCAAAGTTCTTAACCTGAAGCACTATTTCTGGGTTAGCGGAGTCTGTAACCTGAAGCATGTGTAACCTGAAGCATATGTAACCTGAGGTACCACTGTACCAATAACAGACTTAGTTGGTCTCTAAGGTGCTACTGGAAGGAATTTATTTTATTTTATAGCTTAGAGAGAGCGAGAGCACACACCCTCATTATATGGACAAGGTCCCAGTTCAGCCCCCAGCATCTCCAGTCTTTCTTTTATTTCTTCAAGGAGCAGAAAAAAACTTCTGCCTGAGACCCTCTGCCCATCAGAGGAGACAAGTAGTCTGCTCCGATGGAAGGCAACTTCCTAAGCTTTTAGCATCTAAATTGCATGATGACTGTGTTTGCCCCCTGGTCTCTAATTCTTAGACATGCTGCCGTCAGGTTTTCAAGCTTGTCTGTTCAGTGATGAGCACAATTAAAAAGTACTACCAGAAACCTTTTAGTGCATGGTTTCTCAATATGTGGTGGCCAGCCACTTTTGTTGCAGCCATCAAGGCACCAGATTTCTTTTATGGGCTGGAATATGACTCTGCTGTCACATTCCATATCTGCATACATGCACATGATTCCGTAATCCCGTCTGCGGCCACAGCTGCATACCAGTTTGAGGTTACTTTCTGTAGCTCAGGTGTGGGTTGAAGGGAGCCTGAGAGGTGGCCCAGCAGCTGCTGGCTTCAGGGCTCCTTGCAAAGAGTTCTGGACTAGCGCAAACTATGCTGCTCTAATCCAGCAAAGCACGACTTGCCCTTAAGCAAAGGGATAAAGGGTTTGGAGTTGTTGTTTCTCGTGTGCAGTTGGACACAAAATAAGGAGTTGGGAAAAATTGTGTGCAGTTGGAAAGCTGATAGTGTGCAATTTGTAAAATGGGTAGATTTAACATGTTAGACATATGTGCTTATGAAGCACTTAACATGTCAGGAATAGCATGTATGCAAATTATGTAAGGGTAGAATGCACTCAGTTAACTGTCCAAACCATATCAAACCATATTCTTCTTTTTGGCCAGAATCTCTGCTTGCTGTACCTTTGGGCAGTTAATGCTTCATCACATCCTTGCCTATATCCTTAAAGGAATCCTTTCCCGTGTGCCTGTTAGTTACTGGGTTATGGCAGATTCATCAATGAATCGCTGCTGTTTAGTATATATTGCAGAGGGTTCGACCAGATGACCCTTGGGCGTTGCTTCCAACTCTATGATTCTGTGATAAGAACTACTGACTCCTATGGCGAAACCACCACTGATGCAGGGTGTAAACCAGGAGCAAAGTACGCTTTGTGTTCATTCAGCTGTGCATCGGATGGGGAATCTTTGCAGTTGGAAATTCTGCTTTTAAAACCCTGCTTGGGATCACAGAGCACAAGACGGCATATGGCTTTATTGCTAAGAGATCCTGCATATCCGTTTAAAAACACATCTGTGGGCCACTGGGAATTCTAGTTTTAAAAAGAAAAGTGGCATCCATAAGCTAAAGATAGCTTATCCCTCCTTTTGTCCTCTGCAAACAAAAACTCTTGGATAACACTTTTTAGTGAAATATTTATCCTTCCTGCTTCTTACTGTGGAGAGGGAACTTTCTCTGTGGAAACCCCTCAGCTATGTTATTTCTTGCCCACAGAGGTGCATCTGGCACCTTCACTGTGTACTTTTTGTTGTACTGTATTCTGAAAATGCGCCTTTTACCCTGACCTTTGAGATACATACAGTGGTATCTCAGGTTACATACGTTTCAGGTTACAGACGCTTCATGTTACAGACTCTGCTAACCCAGAAATAGTACCTCAGGTTAAGAACTTTGCTTCAGGATGAGAACAGAAATCGTGCTCCGGCAGCGCGGCAGCAGCAGGAGGCCCCATTAGCTAAAGTGGTGCTTCAGGTTAAGAACAGTTTCAAGTTAAGAATGGACTTCCAGAACAAATTAAGTTCTTAACCCGAGGTGCCACTGTATTTTGGACCCACCCTGTTCTCTTAAGTGTCACTTGCTTTAATGATTTAATATTGTATTTTAAAATGCTTGTAGAAATCTACTAATTAATAATAATAGGTTGTCTCCAACTAAGTTCTACCCAGAGTAGACTGACTGAAATTAATTGATGTACACTAGTCATACCCATTCAGTTCAGTGCGTTTAATCTGAATATAAGTAATGTTGAATACAACTTAATAGTAGTAGTAGTAGCAGCAGCAGCAACAGCAACAGCAACAGCAACAGCAACAGCAACCTGACGTATGCAGGTGAATTACTCCAGGATTCAAGAGGGCTGCCTATCACTTAAATTGTTATATAGTCAGTGGGATATTCCTAATGGTATATTTCAGTTCCTTGGGGAGTGAAAAAAATGTCTCAGTCTTGCATTGTACATGCATGACAGGCCTCTATCTGAAATAGGATGCTGCTGTGTCTCTAGGTTGGGCTTGGAGAATACTTCTGGTCTTGGATGGAGAAACAGGCAGGGCTTTGTTTTAAAGCAGGTACTGTACCTTGGCTGTTTCAGTGACCTCACTGGGAGAGACTGTGGCAGCGGTACTCCTTTTTATTTTTCCCTTGCAGCTTTTGTTTCATTGTGGTTGGCATACATAACTTTCCTCAGGCAGCAGTTTTGGGAGTTACCATTAGGGCTGCAAATTGTCAATTATTTAGCTTATTAAATGTTTTAACCACTTGGGCTTCCTCCCTCCGGCATCAAAACACCTTTGAAGATCTTTGAGTGCTTCTATTTGAGAGCTGCTATTTAACTAGCGGGGGGGGGGGGAGGAAAATCCAGGTGACATTGCTGTCCAGTTGTTGCATTCTGGTATTTCCTGTGTTTTGTCCTTCCATCTCTTAAGATTATTCTTAGTATATATTAATTGATTTATACCCCACCTTTTCCCCTGATAGGGTTCAAGACAACTTACAGATAAAACAAGAATGGCTAAATACATGGGTGGAAGGGCAATCATTTAAAAAAAACACCTGCTTTGTGCTATATTTAAGGGCAATTAATGCCAGCCTTTTGCACAACTGACTGGACTGACAAAGCCTAATTCACGCCAGCATGTTCTGGTTGCAGCACTGCTTTTTACCTGTCCAGAATTCATAGGACTCTTGTTAAAGTTAAAAAGCAGAGGTAGGGAAAAAATTTTCAGCCTGAGGGCTCCACTTCCACATGGGAAAACCTTCTGGAGGTCACATGCCTGTGATAGGCAGCACCAGACGCAGAACTGTGGGGAGCAATAGGTGTGTCTCCTACCATTGTAGAATCGGCTACACCCCAGCCATGCAAAAGTGAATTGTTTCTGGTCCTTTTCTCTTTCTCTTTCTCTCTCCCTTGCACATGGACATACACGCTCTCTTTCCTCCAGCCAGGCAAACAAGAAGCATTTCAAGGGCACATTCCAGCCAAGCAAAAGCACTCAGGAGTGGACCAGTGAGGGGTGTTGCCTGGGGAGACTACCAAAGGCTGGACAGAGAGAGCTGGAGGCTGCATTTGGCCCCCAGACTTGCAGTTGACCACAACTGCTTAAAGGAAGCGGGAGGTTCAGTTCAGTCCACTTCCATTTCCAGTCCATGAACAGAGTGTTTACCTGCATTGGTCTCTGGCACCTCTCCTATCATATGTTCTGCGGTACAGTCCCTTTTCCCCCCAACACTTATTTTTTCAACAGCTACCACTTACCATTTGTCAACTTTTAATTCTTGCACTGAAGTGCAAGTGTGCAAGAAAGAAAGAAAGAAAGAAAGAAAGAAAGAAAGAACTCTTTTCTTTGGGACGGATATTGTTGGAGCATTGATGGTACCACCCACTTTTCCCTCTGGTGTTGGGGTAGCCTCTGCAGGACTGTAATGGGCACTAATTCAAGCATATTGTGTAACCAAAATGAAAGACCATCTTTTTGGGGAGTGCAGTGTAGACCAGCGTGTTAACTGCTCCTAAAATCCACACTTTTCAGGAAGCTGACTTAGTCAACCTATCTCTTTTGTGCTTCCTGTGAGTGTCAGATTACTCCTTTTCTCACTGCTGCTGCTGTCTCTGGCTTCTGTCCTTTCAATGTCAAGCATCCATGGCTGTTTAAACAGGGAATAATGGAGGACTGTTAGGACTTGCATTGGAAATAGTTGACCCTATTTCCCCTGCCCCCCCCCCCACAACCTGCCTTTGTTCCACAGAGTTATCATGCCCCCTTGAGGCTTGTGCAGTTAGTACAACTTGCATGGAAGCACATGGGGAATTTGTTTGTTGTTTGCTGGGATCCTAACCTACAGAGAAGCCATTGCTCACAAGTGGGGAACTTGTGGTCCTCCAGATCTCATTAGGCTCCAGCTCCCTTCAACCCCAGCCGGCATGGCCAGACATTGAGCATGATGGGAGCTGTAGTCCAACAACATCTGGAGGACCAAAGGTCCCCCCCCCGCCCTGATCTGAATGTAAACTCATGTTTCTAGGCATAGGAAAGCATCTGTCCTTGACAGTTTTTGAGCATTGCTTGGAAATATAGGAATCTGTCATATACCACTTCAGATCTTTTGTCCATATTGTCTACATTGATCGGCAGTGACTCCTCAGGGTCTCAGGCAAAGGGTCTTTCCTAGAACCTGCTTACCTGATCTTTCTGTGTTGGGGATTGAACTTCAGGTTGGGGATATGAACCGCAGGTGTTTTGCCTCTGATATGTGGCCCCCATGATTCAGTAGGGCAGCCCCACGGGCAAGATGCTGCTGCTTCCTGCCGGCTCTCCTTGCAGGAGGTACCTGAGCACTGTGTTTGTAACTCTTAGTGCCCCAAAGTGCCAGAGTCAATCCCAGCAAATGGGAAGTGCAAATGCAAATTATGTGTCTCTTGTTGCAGGAGGCACAAGGAATTTTACAACTCTGAGAACTCATTCCGCATTAAACCACAAAAGCACTTTGCTTAATCCTACCAGCAAGTACAGACACTGGCCTGAGCTGTACATGCAGGTAAATGAGGTGGGACTGGGGTGATAGAATGGGCTGCACCACTTCAGCTTGTAGCTTCTAAGGTGGGTTCCCGTGAATGCTCTTTCTTTAAAAACAAAACCAAACAAACAAACAAACAAAACTTTACTGAAAATAGAAAAGCAGCACAATAGGGAGGAGAAAGAGCTGGGATGAATTTCCACTTAAAGGGGAGCATGTGCAAATATCACCACCCCACTACAGTGTGAAGTGGTACAGTCTATTCTGCCACCTTATTCTGTTGCATATATAACGAAACTGGCTGAGGTTTCTGACCTTTCTTCTTTTCTTTCTTTTTTTTTTTTTGCACACCCTAGAAATACACCAGAGGTGTGGAATGTGAAGGAGTCTGGAATCTAAATGTTTAAAATGAAACAGAAGAGCAAGAGTGTGGTTGAGGCAGAGGGCTTCTTATTTCCTGCTGCAGTTATTTGCTAACCTGAAACTCAGTCTTGTGGCTTTACCATCCCTTAACTTACTGGATTAGTCTCCTGCGGGTAGGGGGGGGGGAGGACTCACAAACCCCATTCCTATGCCATACAGCATAAAATTAAGCTTCGGGATTTGCTCACATGAGATGTAGTGATAGCCACCAGCTTGGTTGGCTTTAAACAGGGTTTAGATAATTTCATGAAAGATAAGACTATCATGGTGGCCAGTCATTCTGGCTATGTCCTACCTCCAGCGTCAGAGGCAGCCTACCTCTGAACAGAGATTGCTGGGGAGCACCAGCAGGAAGTGTGCTAATGTGCTTATGTCCTGCTTGCAGGTTTCTCATAGGACATGAGCACATTAGCTTGCAGGGAGACAAGCACTCGCTGGAGCCAGAGGCAATGACAGGCAGAGCCACCCGCGGACTGGTTGTAAGTAGGCGTGCACTTGATAGAACAGTGCCCCATTTGCCCTAATGGTCCAGTTTCTGCTTGTGTGTTACTATGGATCATGGAGGTTAACAGCCAAATTTAGGAGGAGGAAGGGACAAATTTAATGTGTCTTTTTAAAAATCCTGCCTTTGTCAGTTAACTTGGGGCTCACGGCGAAAGACCCAGTGCACTTCCATGGAACGTACCCCTGTTTTCCCTTAGCTCGGGTCGGCAACTTCCACCCCTAAATTGATTTTCTCATTTTTATGAGGCATCCACACACTGCCAAATTCCACTTTAGCAACTGGCAGTGTCTATTTGCAGCCTCCTGGACTTCACACCTTCCGGAAGAGGGTTTCCTTCCTGTGACAACTTTATCTTCCTTGTAATGAGAGATTGAGACATAAATAACCACCTTTTGTTCATTTGTGAACCTGTGTTGTGTGGTTGTCTGTAGGACGGCTTTACTGTTGGGCAGAACAATTCAAAACCTCTCCACACCCACCCAACCCATTCATGGCCAGAGTTTTGACTTTATCTAAGGCAGAGATGGGGAAGCTGTGGCCCTCCAGATGTTGTTGGACTCCCAACTCCCACCAGCCCCATCCAACTGCATCTAAAGAGACTCCACTCCTCATTCCTGCTGAAAGAGCTTGAGATTAAGAGATTGCCTTGCCCATTTTGTATCTCTTCTTGTCCAACCAGTGTTAGTGTAAGAAGAGGTGGGGAAGAGGTCTGGCCCACAGACCCCTTTAATGGAACATGTCACCTGCCCCATACCTGATGCTCCCTGCAGTGAGCAGTTAAAGGAGCCCACGATGCTCTGCCTGCTCATGGGCACGTGGGGAGAGCACTGGGGGCTGTCTCAGATGGAGAGGGGGAACTTTCCCGATCCCCAACTGAGCTGTGCAAACAAGCTGCCTTGTCCCAACCTGCAAACACCTGGGGGAAACTGCCTCAGTTCTCAAGGTGAGAGCTGGGGCAGTTTCACCCAGTGTCTCGCAGGCAGGGGCCAATGCATCTTGTTTTTTCAACATTGTGGTATGTCACCAAACCACAGTGTTTGGTTTGCGATACACCGCGATGTTGAAAAGCTATTATCGCCCTTCCCTAGTAGATGGTCCCTCCCACCTGTCAAAGTTGACCTGCCACAGTGGTGAAGAGTGAACGATGTTGCCCACTGGGCCAAAAAGCCACCCAGCTGCAATAATTTTCTACACCTTTCCTTATTAATAAGCGATTTAGGTAAGTGATCATGGCAGGTGTTTAAATATTTACTTGTACACGCAATACAAAATAAATTAGGCGTAAGTAGGGTACTTCAATCTCTGGTTTCTTTTGTAGTTTAGAAAGAAAGAAAGAAAGAAAGAAAGAAAGAAAGAAAGAAAGAAAGAAAGAAGGAAAGAAAGAAATCTAGGTTGTACTAACACACACTTCTCCAAAAATAGAAATAAAAGGCTTTAAATGTGCAAAGGGTGTGAGAATCTGAGGCTAATTTTTAAATTCAGATTCTTCAACACAGCTTTCTAAGGCATCTCCCAAACTGGTTATCGATCCTGGCTTTTGCCACCACCCCAACCTCTCTGGGTTATTTCCTTGGGTGGTTTTTTTTCTTCTATTATTCTTTTAGGCTGCTGATTTAGAAACTCTGTTCCGGGGAACCTTGAGATTTCTTGGTGCCTTATCAACCGTTTCCTCTGCGGTCAAAATGTTTAAATAACAGTGGGCAACATTCCCTGAAAGAGAACTTGTTTATCTCTGCTTATCTTCCTCTGCAGTGCTCTGATGCCAGAGACCTGTTTTGAGGGATGTGCTCAGTGCACTGAGCATGAGGGGACAATGAAATTTTGGCCAAAGAACTGTTTTGCTCCAGTGTACTCCTCTAAGCCCTCTTCCGAGGAACCCCAGTATGTTGCAATAACTGACAGTGTTCCCTGAAGGTTGAAAGTTTGAAAGCTACCGCTGTGAACTGTGCCAAGTGTGCTGGTTGCGCCTAAACACAGCTCTTATCATTTTCCAGAAGAAAATGGTGTCAGCACAAGTCTGTGCGTGCAGCACTTATGTACACAATAAAAGTGTATCAAAGCACGCAAGGGAGCCAGATGTGTGTGTCTGCTCCGTGTAAGCATTTTCTCACAAGTTCTTAAGTTCTCCTTCAATCTTTTATTGACCTTTCACAATACAGCAGTAATTCTGTCTCACTGAACCGTTTCATATTGTCTGGAGGCTTGCCTTGCCCACCCATCCCCTAATATGAAATGATAATTGTCCAAATTGTTTACAAAGGAGATGTCACATTTTTGCTCTCTCCCCACGTTTTAATGGCTATAACTTTGAATGCAGCTCTGGGTACAGCTTTATGCTATTCATTTTCCAGGACTGTGAGCCATAAAAATGCCTGCGTAGGGAACAGTAGGGTGTGCCTGCAATAACTGTGCATGTTTGGCTTTTGTGGCTTCCCTACCTGTGCATGCATGCACACACATGTCTGTCTCTACACATCAGTGTTTGGCATAGCCACATATTCCCAGAACCTAGGAGGAAGTAGCCTCAGTGCACACATAAGGAGGTGGAAGTACATCTCTGACTATCCACAGCAAGGCTTACTTTCTCCATACTGGGAATGCCATACTTTGCCATCCATGTTACGAAACAGCGGTGGGGGGTGGGTCTCTGGCTCAAAGGCTGCCTGTGGCCCTTGGTCTAATTTTCATGTGGGTGGGAGGAGCCTGGGGCCCTGGCCAGAGCCACCTGTTTCTCCCCCAGCAGCCCACTGGGCAGGATGCAAAAAAACGAGTTGCTGGAGGGTGAGTGAAGGGGGCAGGCAGAAGGTTCAGTCCCTGGCATCTGTGGGTAGGGCTGCAAAGTCTTCCTTCTGAAATTCTTGATTGCTGCTGCCAGTTAGTGCAGACAGTACTGAGCTACATGGACCCAAAGGTCTGACCTTGTATGTCCTGTGCAAACATTTTGCAGGCATTTTGTGGGGAAGGACTGTAGCTCAATGACAAAACACATGTTTTGCATGCTAAAGTTTTTAGGTACATGAAGTTATGGTCTGAGTCTGACATAAGGCAGCTTCATTTGTTTAAAACACCCTGGAGAATACAATATTGTATTCTAGCCTGAATACGGGTGCCAGGGGAATCTCCTTGGGGAGGGCATTCCATAACCAGGATCCTGTGGTGTCATTCTGTGATTTCTAGATGTCAAGGAAGCCCTAAGAGGCCTTGGCAAATGTGAGCATGTTTGTATGGAAGAAGGCACTCCATTTGGGTTAACACCACAATGAGACCAACATTTATTTGATTCTATTATTTGTGTGTGTTATGATCTGCACGTGCAGGCTTTTTATATATAGCCTTCAGAGTGAGTCCCGAAGCCCACTTCTAGTGCATAGTGCAAGAGACAGCTGCTGTTTTGAAGCAGCTTTTATCACACCGGCAGCTTCCTGTTTATGAAATTCTGATCCGTGCTCTGGTTGTAACCAATACTGATTTAGCCACCTTCTACAGGATGCATTTGATTTCTGTACAGGAGAATGGCTGGCTTGCCTTTCTCTCTCTGCAGATCCACAACTCTGCTGGGAGATCAGAACATCTCCCAATCAACTGGTGCTTGTGTGTGTTAACCTAGCAGCTGCTAAGGTAGCGCAAGAGCTATTTCACACAACCTGCAAAGGTGTAGCGGGTGGGAGAGGAGAGTGAATTTGGACAGAGTTTGTAGCTTGCAGAGAAGCAGTCAGGCATTTGGTCTGCTAGGGCTCAAGCCAAAATTCTTTTTCCATGCTGGTATTGTATTACTGCAGAGAGTTTATCAGTAAGCAGTAGCAAAGCAACTGCAGTCAAAGCACTCAAGTGGGATTTTCTGTTATACACTCGTATCAATTTCCATTCTTATACAACAATTCTTTTCTTTTGGAAAAGAAAACATATAAATAAAATTCACATACAAAAAAGCACTCAAGTGGGAGTCCAGAACATAAGAAAAAATGGAAAATTTCAAAGGATGGCTGTGTTTTGGTTTGCATATTGTTTTGAGAAGTGCAAATTAGGTAAGTTTTACCATTTAAAGCAAACTGAAAAATATATACAGTGGTACGCTTCAGGTTACAGACTCCACTAACCCAGAAATAGTGCTTCAGGTAAAGAACTTTGCCTCAGGATGAGAACAGAAATTGTGCTCCGGCGGCGTGGCAGCAGCAGGAGGCTCCATTAGCTAAAGTTAAGAACAGTTTCAGGTTAAGAACGGACCTCCAGAACAAATTAAGTACTTAACCCGAGGTACCACTGTATCTTCCATTCCTACTCCTGTGCAGGTCTGCCTAGATTTGGGAATTCTGCTCTGTTGTAGCCACAGCGAAAATTAAAGTCAGGGTGACCTTTCTTCCCAATTTGTTAATCTACAACACTTTCCCTGCCTCTAGTTCCACCCATCATCCTACCTGGCTCTGCCCATCACTAGCACACAGCCCCTGCCCTCAACAGATTATAGACCCTCCAAGTGTCCCCAGGGACAGTCCCACTTTTACAGAAGCTGTCCTGGTTTCTGATTTGATCCTGAAATGTCCCCCTTTTCCTTAGGACGTCCCTATTTTTATCAGAGAAATGTTGGAGGGTATGGAATTATCCAACCCCTGAGCCATCTGAAGGTAGCCCTAAATAGGGAAGTTTTCTTAATGTTTAATGTTTTATTATGTTTTTATATATATTGGAAGCCGCCCAGAGTGGTTGGGGCAACCCAGTCAGATGGTTGGGGTATAAATAGTAACATTATTATTATGGAATAGGATGCCCCTATATTCATTGGAGAAATGTTGGAGGGTATGAGATTCCCCATTAGGGGCAGGGATTTGCTGGGCTCCATGTCACAGCCAGCATGGCCAGTGGTCAGGGATGATGGGAGCTTTAGTTAAGCACATCTGGAGGGCCACGGGTTCACTCCAACTGCTTTCAAATTCACGATGGGCATACTGCACTTGGATCCCACCCTTCCTTCTAGAAGCTCAGTCAGGTAAGCATTTGTCCTGAGTGTAACCTTCACAACAAGCTTGTGAGGTAGCTTAGGCTGGAAGAAAGTGAGCGACCCGTGGTTGCGCCAAGGTGAGCATCACAGCTGAATGTGAGGTGGAGATTCCAAGGCTCTATCCACTACTGTACTGTAGTGGTTTCAAAGTCCGTACTTTGAAGGAATCCTCTTCACCTTGATGAACTTCTGTTCATGCTTATAAAGGATTCTTGGGCTTAGAGTGCATATTAAGTCCCATGTGGCCCCATACAGGCCTTTTCAAGGGATGCTAATAACTGCCTTGCACCAGATCAGACTTACTTATTCATCTAGCCCACTATGGTTCAACCCTGACTGACAGTGGCTTTCCAAGTTCTTGGGCAAAGAAAAGCATTTCCCACCACCTGCTTACTGATCCTTCTAACAGAAGGTACTAGGTATTGAACCTGAGATCTTCACACGAAGCAGATGCATGCATGAGATACCTTGCAATCACTATGGATGAACTCGGTGTTCTCTAGAATACACCCAGCGCCTCAGTGCCTTCCTATTGTGGAGGAAGTTCAGTCATGGTGGGTGAGGTGTCTTTTTCGCAGAAGCGTGTCTGCTGTTAACTTCTCGTTTAAGGAGCCCTTGCTAAGCTTGTGCAGAACAGAAGAGTTCCTTGGAACACATTTGAGATCCCCTGCATAGTTTGAAGTCCAGCTTCAGGGTGATTCTCCAGATGATGATCAAATCTTAACTTTCTCTAGAAAGTTCTCTGCACCCCTTGTTTGCTCCCATCTCTATATGTATATGTAACCATTCCATTTCTATGTAAGGCAGGGGTGGGGAACCTGTGACACTCCAGACATTGTTAAACTTTGACTCCCATCAGCTCCAGCCAGCCTGGGCGATGGTCAGAGAAAGTAGGAGTTGTTGTGCAGCAACAACCGCACCATGTTGGCTTCCTCTGTGTGAAGCATGTCATCTGTACCTGTCTCTGATCATAATGTTATTGCAAAGAAGGCTGCTTCAGAATGGCAGTAACTTTCTGCAAATGATTCATTCATTCTTTCATACACACACCTTACAATTTGGTGGTCGATATAGGGGAACTGTGTGGGAGTCGTCAGCTCTCCCTGTTTCCACATCAATTTGCGATTTTTAAAAAAAGTCCTCATGAAGATTCATTAGCAAGTCAGTTCAAACATCTCTTAATGGATACATCTTTGTGTGCAAGTTTGCCAAATATAGACATTTTTTGCATTGCAATTTCCCCTTATATCGTGCATCCTTCTATGCAATTCTCAATAATATATGAATTCTGTATGCACAATTTACCCTAGCATATGCACTTTTTGAAAAAAGAGAAGTGTTAATTTTATAGGCCAGTATTTTAAAACTGTGTTTTGGTTCACATATATTGTTTGGAAATGTGCAAATTAGGTAGATTCACATTTCTGCCTTATTCCTATCTACGAAGCACATTAGGGATCACACCCGAGGTCATTTGCCCTTTCAGTATCTTTCTGATTCATCAGCTGGGCTGCATGCTAGAAGCATTCTGTGGTTTATCTGTGGGGAAATTACATAGTTTCCTCTAGGCGGAAAGTTCCAAAATATGCCCAGATGACATAGCGCTGCTGCCCAGAGCAACCCTGCTGGCGTCCATGCTCAGGAGAAGGTGGCTAGCAGGCGATGGGAAAACAACTTCCTAGAGCTACAGAGATGATGAGGCTTCTCTTCCACACCAAGGCAAGTGCTATGATCCCTTGTGGTTGTTTTGGCTGGGCTGGGCTGTTTACAACACAGCTGGCCCCCTACTGGTTTGTCTGCTTGGAGCAGGGGGCAGAAGGCCTGAGAGATTACCAGGGATGTGTGATGAGAACTGAGGGCCTGTGGGCAACTTTGAAGTGTAGATTGTTGTAGAATTTGTTGCTAAGTTTTGGAAAGTCCAGACTTTTAGGGAGGCCCTCTAAACTGAAGGAATGGGGAACGTTGCCTTATACCAGCTGACATTGTTTTGTCCATCTAGCTACATGTTGTCTCCTCTTAGTGGCAGTGTGTGTCCAGGGTCTCTGGCAAGGAGAAGTCTTCCACCTTTGCCTGCACTTCAGGATTTTCAAACAAATTCACTGGCCATCGCTAAGTACTTTTGCTGCTGCTGTTGTCCCAGCCACCGGATGGGGTTTGGAATATTGTTGTTGGAGTTGTGAAACTGTTTTAGTTTTTTGTAATACTGAAGTTCGTTTATAGTGGGTATTTCAATGGTTGCAAGCTGCTTTCAGGGACAATTTTAATTTTAAAAATGATGAGATATTTTTTGCAGCCAGGATTGAACGTGTCCCATCTGAATGCAGTGCTCTGCCACTCAGCCAGGTTTATACCATTTATTATTATCATTGTTATTATTAGGAATACCTTTGTGTGAGTGAGTGAGTGAATGAGAGAGAAGAAGTGGGTATTTATAGGTGTCAGCTGGTCTAGTAGCCAGACTCAAGGGTCAGCTGCCTGGGCTGCTGCTTGTGGTGGCACCTGGACTTTTGGAAACTTCCCTTACCAGTTGCCTGGCACCAAATTTAATTTCTCCTCAGCACTGAATAAAAGCATTTCTTTTTTGCTGGGGCTGTGGGCTTTTCATGGCTTTTAGATCAGTCTTGCTACCTGCCTTAAGTATCTGCTTTAATAGTGCTGTCTTAAACATTGTTTTAATCTAATGAAATGATCATTAGTTGCCTTGATTGAGGACACTGTTCTGAATGGCAGAACAAAATCATCTTAAAAGGATTTTAAGTAGGCTGTATTTGGCCTAATGGTAATTACACTGGGTGATATTGAGCTAAATCATACTCAAGAATAGATCTATTGAAATCAATAGGCTCTGGACTATTTATTCCAGTGGATCTACTCTGAGTTTGATTTAGTTGTATTTAACTCTAGGTTAGCCTTTCCCAGCCTAGTGCTCTCTTGGCTTGGCACTTTAAAATGGCACCTGGCTTTGCCTGCTTAGAGCTGTCGTTCTGCAGGGTAAAGTGCCATGTATCAGGTGCCACCATGAAGATGGAGGGGATAAGTTAAGGGTGGGGAAAATTTTTGGCAGACCAGATCTTTAACCTCTCCATCTCCACACCACAGATCAGCTATTGACACCAGGGGACTGCTAGGTAGGTGCCCCATGCACTTGTCACAGCCCAAGGGGGGAGGAGAAGGGTCTGCTGATTGGAGTACACTAAACTGAGGCCCATTCCTGTTCCTTCCTGAAAGTGAATTGCACTAAAATGTAGGTGTGGATGCACAAATACTGCACAAGAAACAATAAAGCGTATCTTTCTTGATTTATGCAGGGTACACTTTTTCCTTTTAGAGGGATCAATGGAAGGAGGAACATCAATCAGAAGCTGTCATTGTCGCCTCTAGCTCAGTACTGTCTGCACTGATTGGCAGCGACTATCCAGGGATTGACTCCCCCGCCCCCACCTAGGCCTCTGCTGCACCACTGAACTGCATTTACCTCTGTGTGTCAATTTGGCTCCCGTTTCTGATAAGCCTAGCAAGTATTTCATAAATGAGTTGCCAGGGAATTTTGCCCATGCTGTTCCTTCCACCTTAACAAAAAAATAAACCCCAAACCTAAACCATCTAAATAAGCTGTGAAGAAGCTCGTTCCTCTTTATCTTGGAATACAAATGAACATCCTGTTTCCAAAACCACCTGCAAGATACGGAAGCGGGTGAAATGGCAAGAAAAGAAGGGTGCTTCCCCTGACTGTATGCGCACACACCCACACCTTTTCTTATCTTAAAGGAAGGGGGATGTGCAGGATACGTATCTCCTGAAAGCTTCTTGAGAGCAGGGCTTTGCCTACCAGAGGAAGCGCAGCATTGTCCAAACTGGTGCCCTCCATATGCAACTCCCATCACCCCTAGCTAGAGTTGGGTCTTATGGGAGTTATCCAGATCATCCGGGGACACCTGGTTGCCAAAGACTGCAACAGCCTGTTCCCTGGGCGTGTGAGGTTGTTGCTGGCTCCTTCTGCTTCAGCCTTGGTGCTTGTCAAAATATTTGCCTGTTGGTTGTAAGGAGGGAGAATTCTGCCTGTGGGGAGGGGGAAGTTAGCAGGATTTGTAGTGCTGCACAGTTTGCATTATTTGTCAGACAATGCATGTGTGGATTATCATTGGATCTAGCCTTGGTTGGTAGCATCCAGCAACTACTTGGCTAAGGCCTGTCTTTGGCCTTGTGGTTGCTGTTGTTTATCCCTTTTTTTCACTAGAATCCCTTTGGATTCAAACTACACCCAGGTTTTCCTAACAGAGGCAAAGCTTTAGATCAAGGGCTATTGTGGTTACAACAGAGGAACTCGTTATTTGGGCTCTCTCATCACAACAACCCTGTGAAGAAGATAGCAAGTGGCTCCTGGTGCGATGACCAGAGAGCCTTCATGACTGAGTGGGAATTGGGACCTTGATCTTCTCAGCCAGCACCACATTATTATGCTAGTCTTAGGAATTGGAGCGCGGGGTGCGGGGAGCTGTTGAGCAATGAATTTTCAGCAAGGAGCCCCCTTAAACCTGCAAGAGGCAGTTTGTGCACCTCACCACTGACACTCTTCCTGGATGGGCTCCACGCTGCGTGAGGATAGCAGCATCAGCACTGGATTAGTGTTTGCCCTTTCTTCTTCAGATTTTAAATGGTCAGATACTTCCCGGTTACAAGTTTGCGGCTTCTCTTTTCGGCCTGGGCTCAGAGAAACCCAGTTGTTCCGGAAATGGTTCCCTCTTCTTCCTGCCAGCTGTAGAGACTTTGCTGCAGATTGAGATAAGTGGAAGTAAGAACAGCTTTTGCAAGGGACTCTTTACAGTTCACGTAGAGAGTCCTGCTTGCAGGAGGCTTGCGGTTTGAGCACTTCTTTGGTTCATTTCCTCTGCTGTGTTTTTGTGTTTGTTTTTAAAGTGTGTTAAAGAGCTTATCCTCATCTCTGCACATTTAAATTGGGGGTGGGGTGGGGTCATTACATCCAAACTTTTTCAAGAGACATGCCCTTCAGATGTGTTCCTCTTTGCACTTAAGCAGTTGTGGAGGCAGAGCATCTAGGAGATGAAGTAATTTCCAAAATAAAAATGAAATTGGTTGCACGTCCCCCCCCCTTCCTCGCACGAAGCAGCTGAAAGACAAGTGTCCTTTAAATGCCAACAGGCAGAGAGGCCTTTTACCTATATGCAACGTTATAATAATTACTCCACTCATCATCATTATTTTTTTTAATTTGTTTATTATGCCATCAGTGCACATGGTACTTTGGAGTTACACAGGGCCAGTCTGGTGGAGTGGTTGGGTTGAGACGAGGGAGGCGAGGAGTTCAAGTCCCTTTTCAGCCATGAACCTTACTGACTGGCACTGGATCTGTTGCTGTCTGGGCTGGCCCTGCCATTTGTTAAAATGAGTCAGGAAGATGAAAGAGTCACATCCTCCTTACTCCATTGGCAGCAGTGCCCCGCCAACCTAAGTCTGCCCATGTCAGTCCTCACCTGCTTGCCTTCTTACATGCATCCAGTTTGGGGAGTGCTCTGCTTCCTCATCCTTAGTCTTAGTGTTTGCCCTTGTAGAACTCAATACATAGGGGCAAAACTAGAATGAATGAATGTAAGACAGAGTTGTTCCGCCTGGCCTTTGGCTTGGAATCAACTTGATCCCCTCCCCCTCTATTCTTTTTCCTTTCTCCTTCTGTGATGGAACTCCTATTTGGGGACTTCCTTGGCTTTTTTTCTGGCCCACATAGGACCAGTCTGGATAGTTGGCCTTGGTGAAGATTTGACGTTTTCACCCCCCAAAAGTTTTTGATTTGAGTTTCTACTGAAATGAGGCTGCATTTTAATGTTGTATTTTAATCTTGTTTTTAAGTTGTATTTTAATCAATTGTTTTATACCGGGTGTTAGCCGCCCTGAGCCCGGTCTTGGCTGGGGAGGGCGGGGTATAAATAAAATTTATTATTATTATTATTATTATTGAGGCTCTGCTTGTCATTGGTTCTGGCTCCTCCAGCTACTGTCAGGCTGGCTGCCTTCTGTCCCACCAGCCTTAAAGGTCAGGTTATTTGTTCTAAATCTTCCAACATTCAGCTTCATTGGATGCCCACGGGTCCTCATGTTGTTCTCCCTCCTTCATAACTTTTCGATGTCCACTTTCTCCATGCCATGCATAATTTTATGAACTTCTATCAAATCACCTCTTTCTTGCCTTTTCTCTAAACCAAAAAGCTTACAGGATTGCACCCAGGACCGTCATCATGCAAAACAGGTGCTTTATTACCGAGCACATCAAGAGTGCTTACAATTAACTTCTGTTGTGGATGCATGCTGCAGGAATGAAAATAGGAAGCTTTGAGAGAGGATTCCTACTTGAGTTTCAGCCTGTGCTAGTACAAGATCTCAGGACATAAAGACTAAGGAATCAGGACTTTCATGTGGTGGGCACCAACACTTTGGAATTCCCTTACCTTGAATATGAGGCAGGCACTATCTTTCTCTCATCTTTTCAGCATCTACTGAAGTCCTTCCACTTCCAACTAGCCTTTTAAGTGGAGGTCATTATCCGTGTCTGAATTTGCATTGGAACTATTTTAACTGTTTTTTAAAAGTGAAATTGTGCTGAAATGTTGCTACTGTTTTTATAGCTAGAATTGTTTTTGATTGTCTCATATATGAAACTGTTTGGGATTTGTTTTTACACTTGTTTCATGATTGTAGCTGTTTTACTTGGTTGATAATTTTTTCCAAAGTTTTTCTGAAGTTCAAGTTAAAGACCTCTCAAAGAAAACAGAGAATGGATTAATGGCCTTTTATTGTATTGATAGTTTGCTTTCTCATTTGGTGAACTGACAAGAAATTGTACGTTAGGAACAAAATTGGGTGAGATTAGGACAATGGAACTTATGCTGGTTGAGCGTGTTGTGTTGGTCAGAAAAAATTACCCATCCAAGTTCCAAATGAATTCTTGAGGTTGCAAAACTGTTACATTGGTCACGTCTTTTAAAAACACAATGAAAAGAAGGCATTTAAACTACCTGTGGCATTCTTGTTGATTGTTGATTATTTTTGTAGAGTTAATTAGGCCAGCTAACAGACGAATAATTTATTGTTAAATGGAGTTCAAATAATATTAGCTAAAGGACAAAACATTATGTAAACTTACCTTGGTCACTATGAAATTACTCCATGACTTGTCTGCCACTGTTCTGTAAAGAGTATATAAACCTGTTGGCCCTTACCCAGTACAGTAGTACCTCGGGTTACAAACACTTTAGGTTACAGATGCTTCAGGTTACAGACTCTGCTAACCCGGAAGTAGTATCTCAGGTTAAGAACTTTACCTCAGGATGAGAACAGAAACCGTGCAGCAGCGCAGCGGGAGGCCGCATTAGCTAAAGTGGGACCTCAGGTTAAGAATGGACCTCTGGAACAAATTAAGTTCTTAACCAGAGGTACCACTGTACCAAAAAGTATCCAAATTCTGCCATCGAACACAAATATGTATGTAAAACTTTTTTTGTGGCATATCAGCATTGCTCACTGCCTGCTGCTTCTATGATTCAAACTGATTTTGTCACAAAGAAGAAAATGGCAAAGAAAGATTCACTTTCTTTCTTCCATTCTTTTTCTGCTGCTGCTGTTGTTGCTACTACTACTATATCAATATGAACTGGGAATTTTACCAGGAAAAATTGAAACCTAAGGTTCAATAGATAATTGTACTATGTGTTGATGAGCATGGAAGTCACAACCTTTTGTTTGTGCTATACTTTTGACACTTTAGAGGGACAGCGGCAATTTGGCTATGTCCACAATTTGATATCCATGCTTCAGATGAACATATTTAGAAAGTGTTGCTGTTGTTTCAGGTTCCATAGACCTCTTGCTCAGACACTATTTTCTCATTTTGTTTTGCAGGCAAAACGGAACACCACTTGGATAGAGAGAGACAATGTGAACACAGCAGATAAGGTAAAAACTGCATGCTTGCGGAACACCTGTTTGGGAGAGATGTCTTAATTTGTGTTCTCACCTTACTTCACAAGCAGATACTGGGAGATGGGCTGATTATTTCTGTACAAGATTTGAGTTGAGTTAATGTAAGCTGTCTTTCTCATTTTTTCCTTTTGAGGTCATACTCTCTTTGTGCTTTTAACTCTGCATGAACCGAAGTTTGGAAGGGTGGAAATAGGTTATCTAAGCGGGGAAGATAGGACGGCATTGTTAGTCACATAACAACGAATTCACCAATATGACCCAATCCCCAAAATCAAACATGGTGGACTTTTCAGTCTCTTGCAGACTGAAGGGCTACAGCTAACATCCATACTGAAGGGTTACATTGAACATCAGCTGCCTGTTACGAACAATTCATATTTCCATTTTCATGAATGAAGCAGGTAGCAAAAACCAGCAACTGGGGGCTGTTCTACAGTTCTGCATCTTGAAATTACAGTATTACAAATAAGGTTTTAGCCCTCAAAATTTTTTGATGTGGACCAAAACTGAGATTTTAGTGAACAATTTATTTTGGGTTTTATTATTTGTACAATCACTTTCATACACTTAGAAAAAAACAAGAGAGGGAAAATGGATCTCCAAATTATATCCACTACAGTATTACGGGCTAATGACTTGATAAGGTGTGTATATGTAATATGTTACAGGTGCCACATAAAACTTGTTCCGCATTGTAAGAAATTGATATTTTATTGTGGGAGCACCTACGCTCTGGAATTTCCTGCCTACTGACATCAGGCAGGTGCCTGCTAAAAATATTTTTCATTTAGGAAAGCCTATCCAGGCAAGTTGAATGTTGAGGTGTGTAAAAACTGGTTTTAGCTGATTACTGATTTTGACTATTATTATAATGTTTTAAAAAGTTGTTTTTTTTTTACTCTTTTTATTGACAATTTTCATTGCTTTACTCTTTTGTAAACTACCATGAGTGTTTTTTTAAGAATCAAGTGGCATATAATTTTTGTGAAATGAAGAAATATGGATAAACACACACATATATAGATACACATATACAGAGAATGAGAAAAACAACCTGACCTTTGCCTGCCTAGAATGTAGCTACTGATAAAGGTAGGATTCCTATCCATTTTCCCACCTACTTCTGCCTCTGGCCCCACCTGCCATCACCATGTGGCCCTCCAGAAGTCTGTTCATGAAAGAATGTGGTCCTCGTGCTGAAAAAAAGGCTCTTCACACCCCCTGCTACAAGAATTAAGGGGAGTGGCTTCCATTTGAACAGGAAAAAGTGGAACTGGAACATGAAAGAAGCTTGAAGGTGTTTAAAGTGAACTAACCACAAGTGTTTTGGTTTGAGGGAGGGCCGGAAGTGCTGTTTTTAACCTGCTTTGCTTCTTAAGGCGGCCCTACCTTCCTGCTTCCGCTTGGCTTGGCTTTGGGTACATGTATCAGCGGCTGGTCCCCTGTGAGACCCAGAGTGCGCCCCAGCTGATGGTCTGCCTGCAGCCACCAGCCATGCTCCCTTAGGGGACCTTGGGGACCTTGTCATGAGAGATGTGCCGCTCTCGCCAGAGTGGGACGATGAGTGTGGCTAAGGAACCCAGGCTCCCTCGCATCCTTGCCTTCCTCACGCTATGGATCAACGGGAAGCGCCGCCCCGAGCCTTGCAGCCTCCCGCTGCCTCCCGCAAGCAACCTCAGCAACCCGGTCAGTACTTTGGTTTGGCCTGGCGGACAGTCTGTTCTAGCTGTGCTTATTTGCTTTTGTAAGCCATAGCAGTGCGGCAGCTTCATGGATGATGGCTTTTTCTCCTCCTTTGGCTGTACTCTCATCATCTGGCTGGTCCAAATGCCAGCTTGTTGGGAAAAAGCAGGTCTGGGTGTGGTCAGTGCCAGGAATGGGAACTGTACATATGAGTCCTGTTGAAGAAAGGAGGGATGCAGGAAGCTGCCTTCTACTGAGTCAGACCACTGGTCCCTCTAGCTCAGTATTGTCTACACTGACTGGCAGTGACTCTACACCAGGCTTCCTCAACCTTGGGCCTCCAGATGTTTTTGGCCTACAACTCCCCTTATCCCTAGCTAGCAGGACCAGTGGCCAGGAATGATGGGAACTGTAGTCTCAAAACATCTGGAGGGCCAAGGTTGAGGAAGCCTGCTCTACGGCATTTCAGACAGGGATCCCTCCCAACCTTATCCAGAGATGCCATGGATTGAACCTGGGATTTTTCTCATTGCAAAGCAGATGCTATCTACCGCTACAAAATGGAAATTTTGCTTCTCTAATTTGGTTCTCTCGGTTTCTTATTTTTTCCTGTCGTAAATTCAGCACTTTACATTTCTGCAGCAATTTGTTAGTTGTTGTTGTTTTTAAAAGTTTGTTCATCTTTAAAGATTCATCATCGTGTCTGTGCAACTTTCTCCTAACAAACACATATTATATGACGTTTTGACTAATGTACACATTTTTGCAAGCAATTTCCCCAGATATACAGCATTTGTTAATACTTTGGTCGTTTGGAGAGCTGCATTGCAAAATTTGGGAAAATGTGGATTTCGAAGGATAGCTGCATTTCAGTTCTCATATTGTTTTGGAAAGTGCAGATGCAATAGATTCGCCTTTGAATACAAACTGAGTCAAATGTCTCCCCATCTACCCTGAGCTGCGCAAATATAAATAATGAACAAGCCGAGGTGGAGAGCTTGTGGCCCTCCTGATGTCCCTGGACTACAGTTCCCATCATCTGCGGCTATGCTGGCTGGGGCTGTGGAAGTCTATTCTGGGTAGGACTACACTGAATACCTTTACTTTTTTTTATACTGTGTACCACCCACAATTTTTCCTTTTTGTAAGCGAAACATAGCAAGCCGCTTAAAGTGACTCAGATCTATGTTCCATCTAGCTCAATATTGCCCACACTGACTGGCAGTGGCTTTTCAGGGGTTTCAGGACAGGGGACATTCCCAGCTCTACCTGGAGTAGCCAGAGATTGAACCTAAGACCTTCTGCTTGCGGAACGTGTGCTCTCTTCCCATGAGCTTATGGCCCTTCCCCTTAAAATAAAGTTAAGATTCTAGTCCTCATACTTCTGCATAAAGAACTGCATTAAATAGAAACATAGCCCTCTACTGAGTTAGACCATTGATCCATCTAGCTCAGTATAGACTACACTGCCAGAATCTCCCCAGAGTTTCAGATGGGAGTGTTTCCCAGCTGTGCCTTGAGAAGCTGAGGATTTAACCTGGGGTCTTTTAAATGCAATGCATGTGCTCTACCACTGAGCATGGGCCAAGCAAATGCCATAGTTACAGCCCTCTGTAAATGTGACATCTGAGTTGGCTTGCTCAGTCTTCTTGTTTCTGATACAAAGTCTGTCTGTGGTTCGATATTTCCGTCTCAAGACCGTGCCAGTTTCAAGCATTGGCATTTCCTCAGTCTCCCCCTGAAGTGAAGAGGAAAGTTGAGGGGGGCGGGCAAGGCTGCCAAGAGGCAGACAGACTCCTTGGGTTTTTTTTCTTCCCCAGAACTGCTCATGTAGCTAAGCAGATGGCTTTGGGGGTGGGGGTCTGCTTCCTCCATGTGCCAGCCACACTGACTCTGTTTTGCAACAAACAAGCGTGTTTGCTGTAGGGTGGTGGGTAATTCTGGTGGCGCAAACATTCACACTCGTTGCCACCCGCCAAAAAGCGACGGGAGTAGATGGCAAAATGTACTGCAGTGCTTAATATCGTGGGAGGGGAAGGGAGGGAGAGTGCATATGTTAATTGTGGGGAAACAGCAAATGTTTGCAAGCCACCAAGCTGCTGACTTGAAAGCTTTCCTGCAGACAGAAGCATGACACTGAGGCAAAAGTCAGAGTCTGGTGGCTTCTTTAGATCAGAGACAGGGGAACTTCGAGCCCCAGGGACCAAATATGGCCTTTCAAGCCTCTATCTGGGCCTCTGGTCTCTCCCCAGGCCACAACCTCTACATAGCCATGCCCCTGACAGGCCATGTTGTGCATCCTCCTTGAGTGTTTTTGCCTAGCTGGATTGCATCCTTGGACTCCAACAATGCCTCTTCCGTGCCTGAATGGAGGTTTTCACACCTGTACACATGCATCCCTGTTCCCTCTTCCCTCTTCCCCTTCCCTTCAATCTGACTTCTCCCAGCAGTTTCTCCAAAGCTGCTGTCTTTTGGCAGCTGCTAGGGTCCAGTGCCCTGGCAAGGTCCCTCCCAACCTGGAGCCATCCCTAGGTATCTCACAAGATAGCTGTGCATGCAACTGCTGCTGACCCTTCTCTCTCCACCCACACCATCCTCAGTGATCTGCTTAACTGATGCCAAATGTTTGGACAGCTTTACTTGGCCCCAGCAGTAAAGCTGTCCAAACACTGCCCCTCCTGAACTTGTGCCCAGATCTGCTTCCTGGAGCCAAGGCCCTTTGCTCCTGTTCACTGTAAACTGTGGCCATGCTTGGGGTGGGGCAGTGTCCATGTAATGTATGAGTTGACAGATCCCGCAGTGTCTTGACATTGTTTATGGAACGCTGGATTTCTCAAGGCTGTGAGTGACTCAGACTCGTGTGCTGTCGTATCTCACTTTGCAGCTACCTGCGTTTGCGTAAAGGATGTGCAGCTGGTCTCCTCAACTGCAGGAAGTGAGATAAATGCTAAGCACCGCAGCCCTCCAGATGTTGTTGGACTCCAACTCTCATCAGCCCTGACAATTGGCCATGCTGACAGGGGCTCATGGGAGTTGGAGTCCAACCGCACTTGGAGGCAGCTAAATAGGAGCTCCTTTCAAAGACCGCCACTCTCCATTGTGTTGCTGTTCACCAAAGGAATGCATGTTGCAACTGCCAGCACCTTGTCCACCTGAATGTCTTCTACATATTATAAATATAATGTGGCCTTGGCATGTCCCTTGACTATAATAGGAAAATCCCTATTCAAACACTGTAAGCGTTCATAGCACTTCATACACTTGCACTGCTTGCTCAGTGCTGGCAATTCAGTACAAATGCACAAAGATGGGTTTTGTGCACAACCACCAACATCTCGGTGGCTTGAGCTTGCCTGATGGGCTCAAGCATATTTTTGTGCTTGGAATCAATGGGGCAGTTAAGTAATTTTAGACTCTGAACTCAATGGTTCTACTGGGAAGGGAGAGCAGGTGCTTTTAAAGATGGTTAATGTGTATTACTTGATTTAACTTCAACCAGCCCTGCTGTGCATTCTGCTAAATCCGGCAGGTTTCTTGGCCCAAAGTCCTGCCTTGACGGTACCTCTGCTTGGAATCAAACAAGCAGTTAACAGACAGACTGGCCACAGGGGCAAGGATTCTGACCCTTGACTCTCGTGCTATTCAGTGGCAGCAAAACGTAAAGAGATTCTGACACTGGTGAGAGAATTAGGCTGTTTTCTGCAAGCTCAAGAGCATTGTATAATCTCTGATTGTCTTATTGTTCTTTTTAAAGCAAGAGATCTTCTGGTCTGTAGGACCAGCTAACCTTCCCCCCCCTTTTTTTTTTCTTTTTCCTCTTTAATTTTAGAATGAAGGCTCTGTCCAAGAATATACCATCACATACCTTGTGAAAGAGGGGTCTGAGAAGGCCGATCCATCACAGTTTGAACTTCTTAAAGTCCTGGGACAGGGTTCGTTTGGCAAAGTGAGTTCACCTTTTTGGCGTCTGTTAGCTGAGCTGATGAAGAGGAAAATGTGTGTCTCGTACTCTCAAGAGAACTACAACCCAGTGCATGAAAAGGATGTGTGCTCTACAGTATTGTGCAAACTTTTTTTGATAGTCTGGATGAAGTAGTCTGGATGCAGCCTTTTTCCTTTTTGCAGGGAATCTAGAGTGGAGGCAGACACAAGGGCACATTTATGTACACACCCTAGCTTTTTTATTTGTTGGAAGCTCTGGCCAAGGCTTCTACTTTCCAGTTGGTCAGTAGGCACTGCCTACTCATTTGTAGATCTTTTGCCTCTGTGTGGACTAGAAGCTTAGGATTTCTGGCTTCATCTGAGACAAGATCCTGTAAGTGCAGAGTCTAGTAGTGGAACAAATATGTCTGGGAGTAACAGGACCCCAGATTAGACCTGCATGTTGCATTTGCCAACACAAAAATGACTGTTGTGGTGAGCCCATCATTTAATGCTTTATTATGGCCTTCTCTAACCTGGTACACCCCAGAAGCTGTTGGACTCCAACTCCCACCAGGCCCATACAGTGTGACCAATTGTCAAGGGTGGCTAGTGTTGTAAGAGGGCATCTGGTTGGGAAAGGCTGCTCTACAAAGTCTTCAGCAGTATGTGTGTTTCCGGAAGCAAGCTGCATTCGGTTCAGTGGACTTATTCCCAAGTAATATATGTAGTAAACTTCTGGCATTTTCGCTGGCCTGGTTTTAGTCAAATCCATCAAACCTCCTTTGGGGAAGGTTCTCAGGCAGGGTGGAAGGAGAAAGAACTTGCCCATGTGAAGACCACCTGATGGAAACCCTTACCCATATGGTTCTTAATTGTAAACTGTATACTGATCTCCACCAGCAATTTCTAGATCAACTCTGTATCCCCAAATGGAAACCAGAGTTGGAGGTCATACATTTTCTATTACTGGGGAATGAACAGGAGCTTACCACGTTATTGGCTAAATAGCTCTATTTGTTTTTTTGTCATCGAAATACACTGCAGACGTCTGATCTCCCTGGAGACCTAGAGATGTGATGATAGACTGCTCTGCCTTTTTTCTTTTAGCAAATGTTTTGTGCCACTGGGGAAGTGGTAATTCTGTATTGATTTGTTTTGGATGTTTGTATGTGATGCCAATAAAAGGTTTGATGATGATGATAGTAACCTTCTCTGAGCTAGTGCCTTCCAGATGTAGAACTCCAGCTCCCATTATCCCTTGTCATTGGCCATGCTAGCTGGAGCTGATTGGAGTTGTAGTCCAACCCACCTAAAGAGCACCAGGTTGGGAATGGCTGCCAGTGGTGGCAGAAATACTCAACATTTCACGCCTCTTCTTTTAAAGTAAAGTAGTAATACCTCTGATCAGGTACACAGCACCTTGCCACTCAGCTGCTACACACACAAACTTGGAAGCAGTGCTTCCTTTCAGGACAGGCAGCTGGGTTCCCAGTCAGGCCTGAGGCCATTTTGTTCTTATAAATGGAGTACTTAACCTTCCATTGCAGCATTCATATAACACAGTCCAAAAGTGTGGAGCAAACACAGAGATGGGATTGCTTCAGGCTGCTCATCCACACCAACATTCAGTGGCAAGCTGACACATTCTGCACTGGCTGCAGCTTCCATAAAGCACCCAGACTCTGTTGATCAGCTGATTGTCAGGGCTTGCACATAGCTCCATGCGCAAGTGCCAAAGCCCTAACTATCACCTGCATTGCTCTGTGTGCAGAGTTTGCGAGCGCCAACAATCAGCTGTTGTTCAGCGTGGGTAAAAACAGGTCATCTGACATCACTGATGTCAAGTGACTGACAGGTTGGGGGCTCTGCCCCACCTGTCAAATGTGTCTCATAGGCGATGGAGGAGGTAAGGACCCAGCCCAGTTCTCCACTCCTGTGCAAAGGCCTTTGAATCTGAGGAAAGGCTTGTCATGCTCAACTTATCCTATCTCTAGGCATAGACAGGTAGAGACAATTTGAGGTTTTGCGGAAAGGGTGCAGCATGGCAAAATGCCGAGGACAGACCTGTTGGGTTCTGTTTTTGTTTGTTTGTTTGTTTTTAAGATGAGAGCAGCCCCATCCAGTGTTGGAATTGGCAGTTGCAGTCAACTTAATTTATTGGCTTGAAAACACTAGGGAACAGTTACAAGTTGCCTTCTCCCCACCTCCGAACTTCAAGGTGCTCCTTTCACTGAATTTTTACTGAGTGTGACACTCTCTCTCTATTTCTTTCTGTCCTGGCCTTTCTCTGTGCAGGTTTTCCTCGTAAGAAAAATCACCCCACCGGACAATGGCCACCTTTACGCCATGAAGGTCCTAAAGAAAGCCACCCTGAAAGGTAACAAGCCCCACTTTGTGCTAGGAACCTGAATGAACCATGATGTTGTGGTGCAGGGGATACATTTCAGGCACACGTCATCCTTGGCCATCATTATCCTCGTGCTCACTTGCAGTCAACTAGCTTTGGGTTGAGACTCAGTCTTCAGAGTTGATGCTGGGTGCTTTTTTTCCAGTTGTAGTATGTCTGAATTGAGCTTTCTGTGTTGACAGTGCGTGATCGTGTAAGAACAAAAATGGAAAGAGACATTTTAGTAGAAGTCAACCACCCATTCATCGTGAAACTCCACTATGGTGAGTGCAAAACTTCACCTTTCTTCTGGCATTCTCTGTCTCTTTCCATCTCCCTCCCTCCCCACCCCTTGAAATTCTTCCACTTTCTGGACCAAATCTCTGTTATCTCCACCTATTATACAATTTGTTAGTTGGCGCTGATTCTATCTAATTCCCCTTAACTTGGGACCAGAAGCCCACTTCAATCCCCTGTTTGAAACCTGGTTAAATGGTTCATGTGGGGCACTCTGTTTCTGGGGGAGGGCCAGAGGAACAGTTGCCTTCCCCAACCTAGTGCCCTCTAGATGTTTTGGACTACAACTCCCATCAGCCCCAGTCAACATGGAACTGTCCTTGTGCGTGCCTAAGGCTCCCTTAACCACTTGAGACATTGCTCGGGCTCATAGCTGTCAACCTTCCCTTTTTTTGCGGGAAATTCCCTTATTCCAGCGCTGTTTCCCGCTGCTTCCCGCTACTATCCCAGATTGTTAGATATCCGATAGACTGTCCCCGGGATAGGTGAGGCTGCTGATCCCTTATTTTCAAATCTGAAAGTTGACAGCTATGCTCAGGCTTGGCTGGCTAGGTTCTCCTCCAACCGCTGGCAAGCTCTGGGGATGCTGATTGTTCTGTATCTCACATCTTAGCTTTCCAAACGGAAGGGAAGCTGTACCTCATCCTCGACTTCCTCAGAGGAGGAGACCTCTTCATGCGCCTTTCCAAAGAGGTGAGTACATGCATGCACCATGTGGCTCATGGGCAGTTTGGCTGTATCTGATTAGATGTTGGGGAATTTAAAAAACTGTGCAATGCAGGTATTGTACAGCGGTGTGTGGGTGTGTGGCTTACCTTCTAGGTTAGAGTGTTGGACTGGGACTGAGGAGGTCCTAGCTCTAAGTCCTGCTGATCCATGAAGCGCAGTGGGTGGCCAGTAACTGTCTCTCAGCCTAACCTACCTCAGAGAGTACTTGTGAGACTAAACTAGGAGTAACCATGAAAGCAACTTTGAGCTCCTTGGAGTAATGCATGCATATATAATGGAGATGGGCTGCTTTTTGAAGTAATGAGCAAACATCAGCCCTCTTTAGAACGGCATATACATTCTGCCACATGTTGCAGGGAAGTAAGCTGGCATCTGCAGGAGGGGAGACCGTACATGTGCAAAAATACCCATCTCCGCAGATGCTCGCACTGTACTTGTGGACAACAAGGGAGGGGGCAATGGCAGCGGTGGGGTGTCTCAGTATGCGGCCCTTTCCCTGCCCCCACGTAGAGGAGCATTAATGCCAGAATTGGGCTTTCAATAGGGTAGTGTGCAAGTGGTTATGAGTCTCTCTACTGCTGTCATTGATGTATGTTGCCCATCTATGCAGTGGGGATAATGCTGATCCCAGTAAGTCTGCCAGATCTTCTCTTGGAACTGTAAAATGCTGAAGAAATATAATTGAGTCCATGTACCTCAGGGACGCGGGTGGCGCTGTGAGTAAAACCTCAGCGCCTAGGACTTGCCGATCGTATGGTCGGCGGTTTGAATCCCCGCGGTGGGGTGCGCTCCCGTCGTTCGGTCCCAGCGCCTGCCAACCTAGCAGTTCGAAAGCACCCCCGGGTGCAAGTAGATAAATAGGGACCGCTTACCAGCGGGAAGGTAAACGGCGTTCCGTGTGCTGCGCTGGTTCGCCAGATGCAGCTTGTCACGCTGGCCACGTGACCTGGAAGTGTCTGCGGACAGCGCTGGCTCCCGGTCTATAGAGTGAGATGAGCGCACAACCCTAGAGTCTGGCAAGACTGGCCCGTACGGGCAGGGGTACCTTTACCTTTACCTTTACCTTACAGTGGTACCTCGGGTTAAGTACTTAATTCGTTCTGGAGGTCCGTTCTTAACCTGAAACTGTTCTTAACCTGAAGCACCACTTTAGCTAATGGGGGCCTGCTGCTGCTGCCGCCCCGCCGGAGCACGATTTCTGTTCTCATCCTGAAGCAAAGTTCTTAACCCAAGGTACTATTTCTGGGTTAGCAGAGTCTGTAACCTGAAGCGTATGTAACCCAAGGTACACTATATCCCACAGCTTGAGAACTTCATCACACAAGCATGCAGACTCTCTTATGCAGCAACCCTCATTTTGCCTTTCATCTTTGAAGGAAAAACAACCTGCAAGTTTCTAACCCTCAAGATGGCAAAAGATGAAAAATACATTTTGCTGCCTCAAGGCAGCAATCAGAGATCCAGAATTGCTTACAGACTGCATTGACTTGAACTTTTCAGATAGCCTGCTACTTTATTTCTATCTCTAGAAATAGTTTTGCCGTAAGCAAATGCTTGCCATGTCTAGCCAGTCCTGCCAGTCCTATGAAAACATGTGGGCAGTGCTAGTGAAATTTCCCCAAGGCCTTGCAGGGGATGTTGCAGACTCTAAAATGTTAGAGGGTCAGGTGTGGGGCTTAAGTGTTGTAAGCCACGTCAATGCCTTACGTTTAAAGCAGTCTCATACCTCTCTGACAGTCATTACTTCTATGAATCCTGGGAACTGTAGCTTGTTATTGGTGCTGTGAGGGGTCTCATAACAAGTCTCAGCACCCTTAGCAAACTACAGTTCCCAAGATTCTTTGGAGGAAGGAGGCAATGACAGTTTAAAGTGGCATAGAGGTGCTTTAAATGTAGGGGGGTGGGCAGGCAGAGATGCAGTGGACTGGCCGCATGATCCATGTGGGAGACTTGATCACATAGGAGATCCCTGCAGAAAGCAGGCCTGAAGTCATTACTCATCAGCTGATAGGCAGTGATTTCATGGCTGCTGATCAGCAGTGATCAATTTAGATTCCAAACTCACAAAGTGGAGAGACTATAAAGGGAAGAGTAAGGAGAAGGTACAGCAATTCTGTTTCTAGACGACTTAGGCTGCCTCAAAATATGCAGACTGTCACGTTTTTAAGACCTGTAGGAGGAAGATTGCGAGACTGTGTGTCAGCATTGGGAGGCAATGCAGTAGGGGGAAGGAGAGAGCAGTGGATTTGACAATATTGTTCCAGCTTAATTTGTTCCCTGGTTTCCAACTGTCTTCAGAGCTTATACGACAGTGGGTCCATTTGCCATTTCCTCTGCACTAAAGGGGGGAGGGGCTTGGAATTCCAAAAGCCAGTTTCTGGGAGAGGAAGGATGCTGTAAGTTTTGGCATTTGAAGAAGCAGGCTTTTGGAAGAAGACAAGAAGCCTCACCCCCACCCCTTTTTTCTTCTTTGTCAAGCAGAGCAAAAAAGGATTGCAAAACAGTAACACATTATCTCCTGTTACACCATAGCTGCTTGAGCAAAGCGATTGGTTACCTTGGAGTAGGAGGGGGAATGGCTGGCAGGAAGTGTGGGGAAGAAGAGGCCCCGATGGGGTAACAGGAAACTGCTCTGAGAACAAGGAAGCATGTGACACCAGGAGGACAACAACTAGATGATCTTCAAACAAAGATTCCAAATCTGTTCCCCCCCTCCCCAGCCACTGCTGCTTAGCAACTTCTAAATGTGCTTTTAAAATTGATGCATTTACTAGAATTGCTTGTAGAATTGAAGCAATGAAGTATATTTTTAATACGGTGGGAAAGAAATGGGGAAGGATCTTTGACAGAGCAGTATGTGCTCATCACATTCACACTAAGAGTGACTCCTGGGGCTTAAGAAAAAGCTGTGCAGGAATGGAACCCAGATTCTGCTGCAAGAATAAATTATATCTGTCTATCCAGATTCAGAAATGCTGCTTCAAAGAGCTTAATAGCCTCATCCCTCCAAAAAAATAAGTTGGGATAGTTTAGCACAATTACTTCTTTGAAACCTGGCCTGCCCTCTCTTGAGATTTACCGACATCTGTGCATTTTTTTAGCCATTTCTCTACATGAGTAGTGAGGTCTAGAAACTTGCAATTCTTTTTCTTTTTTAAAAAGAAAAAGAATATTATTATTGATATTTATTAGTCACTTTTTTCAGAAAAAGGAAACTCAAAGCTTTATTGAACATTAAGAACAAGGATAAACAACCTAAAACACACAAGTAATATATGTAAGAAACTGATCTAACACAACCCCACTATTTTTACCTGGCATCTACAGTTAGTGATGGTGCCAGACATGCCTCCCTGGGGAAAGCATTTCATACATGGGGAGCCACCACTAAGAAGGCCCGTTCTCATGTCACCCCTCCACCCGTCCCTCAGGTGGCACAAGGCAAAGGGCCTCAGATGAAGACTGCAGAGTCTAGGTTGCTTCATGTGGAGCGTGGTGGCCCTTGAGGTATTGGGGTCATGAGCCTCGTAAGGCTTTATAAGTTACAGAATTTGACATGGAATATCAATAGTGCTTGCTTGCCTAACAGTCTTAACAGACACATGAGGCATACTCAGACCTTTGCTGCTGCGTTAGTTCTGCATTTCCTGACCTCAGCTGACTTCTCCGTTCCTCCCAGGTAATGTTCACAGAGGAAGACGTGAAATTCTACCTTGCAGAGCTGGCACTTGGCCTCGGCCACTTGCACCGTTTGGGAATCGTATACCGGGACCTTAAACCAGAGAAGTATGCCCCTACCTCTTCCTGGCTCTCAGGATCCAGGCCGGTGTTGACATGCACTTCCCCTTTTCCTGAATGTACAGCTTGGCAGGCACTTCACCAGAAACCCTGCAACTCTGACCTGACTCGCCACCAACTCTGGTCCAGGGGGTGATGGATGGAATCTGAGAGCTATTCAGAAACTCTAGCGACTGGTGTGGAGACACCTGGAATCCTGCTTTTCCTCTTCAAATGAGACCCCAGATTCTTGGTTTGGGCAGAGATGAAGCCCACCACACCAGGCGTCAGGGGCTGCCAACTGTTCCTAAGCAGACCATCATTCTGCCAAGGGCACTTTGAGGGTGAGGGTGGGGAGGACAGGATGAAATGTCATGTACTACGTCATTTTTGGCCTTCCCCTCTGTCACAACTTGCCCCAGTGCTCTGTCTTCTGTGGAGCCAAGAAGGCAGCTGGGACTAATTCCAGGGCAAGAGAGCCAAGCTTGTTTCTAGCTTGGCTTGTGAACATAAAATGGTGCTGAATTGTAGAAGAACTTAAGAGCATTAACCAGCCAGCACCTAGCTAATGGGTCATGTGGGAGATGGAATGCAGTTGAATTCTGTTTTGCAAACTGTTTTGCAATGAGGCTTGTATCCAGTGTTGCACTGAGTAACCATCCTGCCAGTGCAAGTATTACCCCCCTTCCCCCTGCATTCCCCCTAAATCTGCTCTGGATTGCCCTCCCCAACCCTCCAGAGCAGATTTGGGGAGAGCCCAGGAGAGGTGGGGGGAGCCCCACTGCACAAGCAGAAATCCTTGCACTGACGTAGGCTTGTAGCTAATGTAGTATTTTGTGTTCTGCTGATTTTATTCTATTTGTTTCTTCACCTTTTGTTCTTTTCCTCGCAGTATTCTCCTGGATGACGAAGGCCATATCAAACTCACAGGTACAGCCTGCCCTAAAAAGTTGATTGAGTCCTGAATGTGATGATAAACTGCTTTTCTCTGTCTTGTCAAGCAAGCAGCTCATTTATTTTACTCTTTGCTCTCTCTATCTCTCTGTCCCCCAAACCCCCCTACTGCCCCCAACTTCTTACCCCTTTTGCAGACTTTGGTCTGAGCAAGGAAGCCATTGACCATGAGAAGAAAGCCTACTCTTTCTGTGGGACAGTGGAGTACATGGCACCAGAAGTGGTGAATCGCCAAGGCCACACCCAGAGCGCTGACTGGTGGTCGTATGGGATTTTAATGGTACAGTGTTTTCTTCCTTCCTTCCTTCCTTCCTTCCTTCCTTCCTTCCTTCCTTCCGCACAGAAGCTGTCATGGCAGCTAACACTATCTTCCCGAACCTGGTGCCTTTGAGATGTTTTGGACTGCAACTCCCATTGAGACCCAGCCAGTATGGCCAATGGCCAAGGATGATGGGAGTTGTAGTCCCAACAACATTGGAAGGGACGCAAGCTAGGAAAAGACGGCTCCTAAGTGCTTAGTGAACAAGGCATAGCGGGCCTCTGAAGGTTCTTTTGACATCTGCTTGCTTGCTAAGTTGAAGAAGGCCACATACCACTTGGAAAGAGTTCTCATGACAGGCATTGCAAGGATGCAGTGGTGACAGGAAAGTGTTGCTTATTTACTGCTGTTGCTACCACTTTATAATGCCCATTGGGACTGGTACAGCAGGAATGTTACAGGCATGTGAAGTTAAATAGACCAGTCCCTCCGTAGTCTTTATTGAAACCTTCAGCAACCTACAGATGTTTAGGACTATGACCCCTATCAGTCTCAGCCAGCACATAGCTTTGGTCTGAAACATCTGGAGGGCCCCCACTTGAAGGAGGTTGCTGTACAGAATGACCCTGGCCTATGTATTAATTTTATGCTGCAGTTTTGCCACTGTTCGGGGGTTGTGTTTTGATAATATTATTTTATATTTTATATTAGCTACCTTGAAAGAGCTTTGCTCTTTAAAGCAGCCTTGTAAACACATATATAAATAAATAGTCAGGAGAGGAATGTTCCACATCCAGATTGCCAGCCTTCTTGATGAGAACCTCAGATCCACTAGCCAGATGTATTGGGCCCATGAAAAGGCGTTGTGGATGCCCCCAAGAAGATAGCCTTAGCATCGACCTTGTTGTCCAGTAGGACAATCGTCCTAAGGACCCTCAATACCACACCCGAGACCTCTTCCGTCAGCTCAGGAATGGAGGCTGTAGGGAAGCATTTTGAAACTCAGTGTTTGGCTGTGAGGAAGCTGCTAGTGAGGGTGGGAGTTAGCTGAAGAAGTGCTGCCATCTTGTGGCAATTAAATGTAAAAACTGGCCTTGCTAAGGTTTTTGTTTGTTGTTGTTGTTTTAAAGGGGTGAAAACAGCACAGGGGGCCTTGTGGAACAGGTTTCTTTGGCCTAAGCCAGCGGTTCTCAACCTGTGGGTCCCCAGATGCTGTTGGACTACAACTCCCATCATCCCTGAGCTCTGGCCTTGCTAGCTAGAGGCGATGGGGGTTGTAGTTCAACAACATCTGGGGACCCACAGGTTGAGAAAGGCTGGTCTAAGCTGTCATGGAGGACACTTTATCAAATGCATCCTTTGTTCATCTTCAGTTGGCAGAGTAAAAGAGCAGCCATGGGTGGTGCTGCTGCCATTGTCCAGGAAGGTGAGAGGTGGCTGCCACCACTTACACCTCTTTCTGGCCAGCCAGCACCAATAGAATCAGCCTCTTTATTGAACACTGAATCCCTCTCCTCAAGGAGGAATTATTTTTTGAACTGAGCATACTGCTTGCAACAACACTGACGTTGGTTGTGCTGAGAGATGGCGACATGCCCAGGGTCACCCAGGGACATAGCTGGTAACGTTTCCCTTTTTTTAAGGGAAATTCCCTTATTCCAAATAGGATTCCTCAGAAGAAAAGGAAAAATTTGACAGCTATGCCCAGGGAGGCCCATGACTGAGCAAAGATTTAAACCTACCCCAACACTGGTCCTACTCGGACCCTCCAGTCCAGGGGTAGCCAACACGGGACCTTTCAGCTGTTGCTGGGCTACAACTTCCACCAGCTCCAGCCAGCATGGCCCATGAAAAAGGATGATGGGATATGTAACATTAAGCACCACTGAAGGTTGTCCCCAGGGCCCCCTGGTTCATGAGTGTGATACTTTTGCTTGCTCTCCTTTGCAGTTTGAGATGCTGACGGGGGCCCTGCCATTCCAGGGGAAGGACCGGAAGGAGACAATGACTCTCATTCTCAAGTAAGACCACACGGCTGCAGAAGGTTTGCTTTGTGCCAAAGACCCAGCCAGCAACTCCTTTACGAGGAAGGCCTTCCTTTGCCCAGTACCACCAAATGATCATAGAATCATAGAGTTGGAATAGAACACAAGGGCCATCGAGTCCAACCCCCTGCCAAGCAGGAAACACCATCAGAGCACTCCTGACATATGGTTGTCAAGCCTTTGCTTAAAGACCTCCAAAGTAGGAGACTCCACCACACTCCTTGGCAGCAAATTCCACTGTCGAACAGCTCTTGCTGTCAGGAAGTTCTTCCTAATGTTTAGGTGGAATCTTCTTTCTTGTAGTTTGGATCCATTGCTCCGTGTCCGCTTCTCTGGAGCAGCAGAAAACAACCTTTCTCCCTCCTCTATGTGACATCCTTTTATATATTTGAACATGGCTATCATATCACCCCTTAACCTCCTCTTCTCCAGGCTAAACATGCCCATGATTTACTGCATAGTGTAACAGAGGCTGCTCCTTGGTCTTTCCTGGAGGGGATCATGGGGTGGGCCAAAGGGAGTGCAGGGGGTGGTTTGGACCCAGGGTCTGCCGGTTGCCGATCTCTGCTGTATGCGCTTGGAAGCCATGTCATTGGAACATGCCTTTTTCTAGCCCAAGGGCTGCATTTCTTCATGGCCAGCCTTTCAGGGTCTGCATGCCAGTGGTAGACAGGGTCAGAGGCATAAGCAGGCAGAATCTCAGGTATGACTTTTAGCTTTCGTACAACAGGCTAAATTCCAGCCATGAAAAGTCTGCAGTTTCTACAGCTCTTTATAGACCTCTCTCCATTCAGGCAAGGAAGAGGTGATGTCACAGTTGAAGGGCACATTCCAGGCAAGGGGAAAACACTGGATTTGGGGCAGGGCCATGGTGGGGTGTGTGGCTTCTGAAGAGACTTGAGAGCCAAATATAGAGATGTGGGGGGCCGCATTTAGTCCACGGACTGGAGGATTCCCACCCTTGCATTGGAAGCATAGTTCTGTGTCCCCTCTGCCATTTCAAGAGCCCAGGTTTGTGATGTGGAAATGACAGAGCACACTGTATCCTTTGGCTCTGTGCTGTGAGAGGAAAGACAGCAGAGGGCGCTGGCGTGTTGGGGAGATGGAGATGCTACAGTCTGTTTGCTGCCTTCTCTTTCTCTCTGTGACTCATGGTTGGTTGCACAATTCTTTGCCTTTTGTTTAGAGCAAAGCTGGGCATGCCCCAGTTTCTGAGCTCTGAAGCACAGAGTCTCCTGCGAGCCCTTTTCAAGAGGAACCCAGCCAATAGGTTAGGTAAGATGTCCTGACTTGCTTTATATCCAGCCACATCCCTGACACAAAAAAGTCTGCCACAGATCGGTAGTCAGATGCACATTGTGTACAATAATGAAATGAAACGCAAATGATATAGACTCTAAAAACAATGAAACCGTTTCTTCAGTCGTACAGTTAAAGTTCCATAAAATGAGTGGGGCACACACCAGGGAATGCCTTCTTAAACAAAAATGTATTCAGTATCTACCTAAACAGCAAGACACTAGGCCAATTCCAGAGGGCTGGAACCACAACACTAAAAGCCTGGTTTCTAGTACAAAGTGCACCTCTGGAGCATGCAGCACTCCCAGCAGTGCTCCATCTGTGGAGCACAGTTGCCAGGCAGGGATATACAGGGGGGGGGAGAGAGAAATAGCACCTTAGCTACCCTGGCATCATCAGTATGATGGAAATCAAAGGTGTGTGTGTGTGTGTGTGTGTGAGAGAGAGAGAGAGAGAGAGAGAGAGAGAGAGAGAGAGAGAGAGAAATCCTCAAAGGATGCTTCCCCCATTCCTATTTCATGCTTTAGCTCAAAACTGAGGGCTACAGTGCAGGGGTGGCTCACCTGTGACCCTCCAGATAGATAGTGCTGGACTACCAACTCCATTGTCATTGACTATTCTGGCAGGAGCTGGGCTTCAACAACATCTGGACAGCCACAGGTTATCCCTTCCTGCTGTGATAATGTTAGCAATACAGTCAGGAGACCCCTATTGAATCAGCTCAAATGCCCATGTAGTCAAGCCACCAAGATACTCTGTTTACTTTTTTTATTTAGAAATTTATAGACGACTCTTTGCCAAAAAGTCACAGGACAGATTGCAGCATAATAAACAAAATGGTGTCTTTCTGTTTCAGGTTCTGGTTCAGATGGTGTTGAGGAAATAAAGCGCCACCCTTTCTATTCCACTATTGACTGGAATGTGAGTACCAGTCTTTTCCTCTCAGTTTTTCTCTTCAGTCCTGCAAGTTCTTTAAAATTCACATCTGTAACTGGTAAACAGTACAGCTATGGCTTTTGATTTGCTGTGATAGGTGCTAGTTTGGACATACAGTGGTGCCCCGCAAGACGAATGCCTCGCAATACAAAAAACTCGCTAGACGAAAGTTTTTTCCGTTCGCGATTTGCCTCGCAAGACGAATTTCCCCTATGGGCTTGCTTCGCAAGACGAAAACGTCTCGCGACTTTTTTTCTTTGACTAAAAACAAAGACATGTTTTGTTTATAAAGTTAATTTATTTTCCCTTAAATTTTTGAACTGCTCTTTACAGTATGTGTGACTTTAAAGAGCAGTTAATAAACTGTTGTTGTACCAAATTTGGCTTTGTTTGGACTTTTTTTGACCATAGGAACGCATTAATTGCTTTTCAATGCATTCCTATGGGATTTCGTGCTTCGCAAGACGAAAAATTCGCTAGACGACAAAAATTGCGGAACGAATTAATTTCGTCTTGCGGGGCACCACTGTACTGGCTGTTCCGGAGAAGGGAACCAGAATTCTGGATCCTGAAAGCAACTTCTGTGGCTCCCCAAAATTATGCAGATAGCTGGAGAGCAGCTGTGGGCGGTGGTCTCCTTTCAGTTTTAAAAGCCAACCAATTGCTATCCCAACTCTGCTCTATGCAGTTCTCTGTAAACAAAATGGCAGCCAACTTCAGTCCATGTTGTCTCGTAATGCCATTTCCCCCAAACTATGCCCATGTGACATCAGCTGATGGGCAGGGTTCAGTCCTGCTGGGTACTGCTTTGCCAGCACATACCCTGCAGGGAACACACTGGCAAAGACCCATCCCCACAGGCCAACTTTGACAGGTCAGTCATGTGCTGTCGTCATGATGTCAGGTAATTGACAAATGGGCAGGACGACCTGCCTGTCACAGTTGACCCGGCAGTGGGGTGGGATAAAGATTAGGCCCACAAAGCCAAAAAGGTTCCCCACCCCTGCTTCACATAAAGATAATGTTTTTGCATGAAGGAGCATTTCATCATGTGATCCCACCTTTCCAAAGTGATGTGCTCCAGGGTCAGGTTAGCACCTGGGGGAGCACAAGGCCTCTAATCAGAATTTTGCTTTGCTCCTCTTCCTTTTGGCTTTTTTGTTGCATCTGTGTCTCAGTTTTTGGAATGACCTATTTGGTGAAATGGATTCAGCTGCCCCTTTTCACTCTGCAGAAACTCTTTCGCCGAGAAATCAAGCCACCTTTCAAACCTGCCGTTGGCCAACCAGATGATACCTTTTATTTTGACAAAGAGTTTACCTCACGAACGCCAAAAGGTTCGTATTTTGGACTTTGGCACAGTAAGAGAGGTGTCTCATGATGCTGCATTAAGCCTAAACTGGGAATGGGAAATACAGTGCCCTCCAAATGTTGCTGAACTACAACTCCCATCTTCTCTGTCCACTGGCCATGGTGGCTGGGGCTGTTGAAGGGCCACACATTCCCCATCCTTGGCCTTTTAAACCCTGATATCTGGACATGTTGGGTTATACCCAACTAAATTCTACTCAGTGTAGACCCATCAGAATTACCATTTGATACAACTGCTTGTTAATATAACACAAAAAGCCCTGAATTTGGTTTTAAGATCATGCATTAATGCCCAAGTTCAGTTTGGGATGTTTGCATATTTTCTCCCTTGGAAGCTTGGTGGATGGGTTTTGCTTGATGTTTCATGCCATCTACAGAATCAGAAGTTCCCCATTTGCTTTTCCAGTATGAAAATCTTCCTTGTGTGCTAATGAAAGTCTAATAAAATTAGTATCCTGGGATGTACAGAGAGACCTTATCTAAAAGGGAGTATTCTGTCATCTAGCTCCCTCCTCTGCCTCTCCCCAAATGCTACAGCCTAGCAAAAGTGGAACCATGTGAAATGCCCTTCTCATTTGTTTCTGTTCCAATATGGCGGGTGGAATCAAGGAAAACTTCATTGTCCCCGGATTGCTCTCGCTTGATGGTCCTTACCTTGGGGCCGCCTTGATTGTTCGGAGGGGGCATAAAACAGCCACCTGCCAATAAGCTGCTGTTTCAGTACAATGTTTTTTCTTCTTTCCTCCCTCCCTCCCCTTTTCCAGACTCCCCTGGGATTCCGCCTAGCGCAGGGGCCCATCAGCTCTTCCGAGGGTTCAGCTTTGTGGCCACTGGGTTGAATGAGGATGAGAAGGCCAAATCCCCACCAGTGCCTTTGCATTCTATGGTACAGGTAAGAAGAGGTGGGGAGGGTCGCAGACCAGCATCGTGAGAGCTGGTGGGGTGGGCCTGCAGCATGTTGAAGTAGAGCTGGGCTTAATTGAAGCTGCCTTCCCAAAATTATAGCCTTGGGTCTCTCCCACCCCCCATTTCCAAAGCAAATAACATTACAAAATGGCATGCATTTCAAAAGATAATCTAGACATTACACAGCCTAGAGGCAGTTTTCGTCAGACGCAAATGATCTCTTCAGAACTGCCTTACACGGAGTCACTATCCATCTAGCTTAGTACTGTCCACACTGACTGGCAGGGGCTCTTCAGGAATCCAGGCAGGCTCTTTTCCCAGCCCTATTGAACCAGGGACTTTCAGAGGAAAGTAGCAGTTTTGGGGAAGGATGTTCATAGGGGAAATCATTCTGGAGAGCAAAGGTTAAACCTCCCCCCCATAAAACCTCACCTGGAGGCCCAGTCTGGGTCCTCCGCACAACCACAGCCTACAGCCTCTTTTTGAAGTAAAAAAATTAAAGAGACCGAAGCCCTTTGTGTGCCTCTGTCAGCATAGGAAGCTTGGCCCACTGAAGCAGCCTAAATTCTCCCCTCCTCTTCTCTTTGTACTCAATCTGGCTTCCAGCAACTGCATGGGAAGAACCACCAGTTTAGTGACGGCTACGTGGTGAAGGAGGCCATTGGCGTAGGTTCCTACTCGGTGTGCAAGCGCTGCATTCACAAGGCAACGGGAACAGAGTACGCTGTCAAGGTCAGAGCCTCTCTCGTCAACCTGCTCGTGAAAAGCTGTACCTTTTTATTAAAAAATCTCATGTCATTGTTGAAGGGGATTTTGATTTGCAGATGCTTTTTTTAACGGAGAGGAGGAACCAAGGCTGGCATCCAGCACTTAAATCCTAAGCCTTGTGGCATCAGACTCCAGAGTCCCAACCTTCTCTTTGCACAGCAAGACCTTGGACCTGAGTTGGTGCAGCCTAGTAGTTAAGTGAACTCAGATTTCAAATCTCAGTACCACCATGGATTTGCCAGGTGGCTTCGGGCATTTGTGCTGCTGCTGCCCTCTCTTTCTCTGTCTTCAGCCTCAGTCTGCAGTATGGGGATAATGCTAGAGGACTGTTGGAACAATTACTGAGCCAATGTGTGCAAAGTGTTTTGAACACTCATGTGATATAAATGCTAAATTGATGTGGCTTTGCAATAAGTGAGGTACCTTCTTGCAGGTGATTGACAAGAGTAAGCAGGATCCCTCAGAGGAGATTGAGATACTCCTACGGTATGGACAGCACCCAAATATCATCACCCTGAAGGATGTGAGTGTAATAATAGAATAGGGTTGATTGGAAGCTCAGGGCCTTGCTTGCTGGTGGGTTGCATGTGTCTCAGGAACTAAAATTGTAGTTCTTCCATAAAAACATGTAAATTTGTGTCCCTCCTCTCCCTCTGTGCCATCCAGTTTGGATACGCAGCCGACCTTTTGCAAAGCAATAGCCTTGCAAGTTTCATAGTCTCTACATAGCCATGTGCAAGTGAATTCTGATGTCTCACTCCATTGTAGCTTTGAATCTCCTTTGTTGCAGCACAGAACTTGCCCTTGCAATGGTAATGTGTTTGCGGATGCCTGGGAACAAGCATGAAACAGGCAATTTCTCTGAGAGACTAGTCACTGTGCCCTCATGCAGGCTGTCTTTTTTCCAGCTGTGCTTTGCTGGATCAGGTGCAGCAGTTTCTCTAGGTTCATGGACTGGGCATCACAACGCCCAAGCCCACCACAAAGCCAAATTTTGTCCCTGTTACTAAATTTTGTGTGCATTGTGGAGCAAATGTGTGCAGGACACACTTTGCCCTGTGCAGTTTCCTACCCTTTAATGGACTCTATGCGAAGCAGGATAACTTGGTCATAAATTCCACTCTCTATGCTTATAAAAGGTTTCAGGAGTGTAGTTAAATAGTAACTTCTTTAAAACGTGTCCATCTGATAGGTGTATGACGATGGCAAGCATGTTTACCTGGTGACGGACTTAATGAGAGGAGGGGAGCTGCTGGATCGGATCCTCAAGCAGAAGTGCTTCTCTGAAAGGGAGGCCAGCTCTGTCCTGCACACGATCTGCAAGACTGTGGAATATCTTCACTCGCAAGGCGTAAGTTGGAGATATGGAGAAGCCTGCCAATGCTGCAGAGATCTCTCCTTCTCTCATCCAGTTGCAAAGAAGCAAGTGTGTCAACGGGGGAGAAGCAACATAACCAATTAGGGCCTTAAATCGCCTGGTAGATATTAAGGTATTTGTCTGGTGTCAGAAGGATGAAACTTAGAGTGTGTTTGAACAGAAAAACCAAGGTATAAGTGAATGCATAGCTATTGTTTGTAAATTGGAAGGCAGCCATGACCAGAGGGAATAACCTGTGGTTTCCACTGTTGCCTTCACAGGTGGTCCACAGAGACTTGAAACCTAGCAACATCCTCTATGTAGATGAATCTGGCAACCCAGAGTCTATTCGCATTTGTGACTTCGGCTTCGCCAAGCAGCTGAGGGCAGACAATGGGCTTCTCATGACCCCTTGCTATACTGCCAATTTTGTGGCTCCAGAGGTGAGTAGTTCATGAGCCTCGCTGCATCTATTGCTGCCATAGTCTTCAAAATACACTCATTCTACTGTTCTCAAGCATTTCAGCACATAGGTGCAAACAAGCAGATTTCCACTGCGCCTAGCTGGAATGTGTCCTTGTACTGATGGTGCCTCTTGCTAGCTATTGTACTTATATGACATTTACATTGATTGACGTGGACACTTCCATTTTGACCTGCTAGGTGTCCCTTCCCTGCTTGGCCTAATTGTTGCTAAACAGGTTCACACACAGCTTGATTGCTCAACACAGACCAGAATTGCCTTTCCAGTAAACATCCAGTTTCACCAAATCATCTTAGGCCTAGAACAAACTAGATGATATCAAGATGTCTGTGCTGCAGATTATAATATGACAGAATTATATTCAGTAGATTAATAGACCCCTGGTGGTTGTATGCTCTGCTTGGCAGATGCATCAGGCAGGCAGTCAAATTTATCTGCTAAAAACATTGGCCATCACAAAAAATGCAAACAGTACTGAGGTACAATTTAGCACCAGTTGTCTCCAGCACACTGGACCCCATGTTGTTCAGTGAAATTTTGTCTAATCCATTGGGCTGTTAAAGCAAACACAGAAAGCTAATATGCAAAGTATTAATCTCCACCCATCAGCAAATAATCAATTATCTCTCTACTATTCCAGAAAAAAAACCTTCTTGTTCTTTATACAGCAGTTATGGAGGCCAATTGTTGGCTTTGCCATAGCTTTTTTTAATCTTTTGGCAGGCAAAATTGGGTTTCTCAGATCCATCTATGCCGTATGGCAAAAATGTGTTCCGAGACTCAGCTGTGAGACACCATACACACATGTCCCTAAACATCTCGTGAGTTTTGGCTTTTGTGTGTTTGACGCAATGTCTTTTTAGTTCATGATGCTACAGGCCTAAAAACAGATAAAATCCACTCGTGTTCTTCTCTTCACTACTTTCTTTTTAGAGCCAAAGGAACAGGGAAGAGGCTACCAGCTCAAGTTGTCCCCACTTCTTATTGCATTCATTCTCATTCTTATTGGGGAGATAAAGCACTCCTGAGATAAAGCACTCCTGTACCACTTGGCTTTCTCCCAAGAATCCTGGGAACTGTAGCTTGTTAATGACGCTGGAAGTGTGGCTTTGTAAGAACTCTCAGCATCCTTAATAAGTGACAGCTACCAGCATTCTAAGTAGTATAATAGTGCTTTAAATGCGTGGTATGGATGTGACCTGATGTTCTCTCTCATTTTTCTTGGTCCTTATCTCATTTAGGTATTGAAGCGACAAGGTTATGATGAAGCCTGTGATATCTGGAGCTTAGGGATCCTCCTCTACACAATGTTGGCAGGGTAGGTGCCAGCACCCATTGTGCTTGCTTAACAGTAGGTTTTCAGCCCTATTTATTTATTACAGTTTTATCCCACCCTTCCACCAAGGACCTGAAGGGGGTGGGGACATACATGGTTGTCCTCTCTCTGCCTTTTACCTTCACAACACCCCTGTGAGGTCGGTTGAGCTAGAAGCGAATGAGTGGCCCATGATCACCCAGTGGACCTAATGGCTGAGCAAGAGATTTGAGTCCTTCCTATTTCTAACCCATCACTCTTAAGCATTACACCATGCCAGCTCCCTGCAAAAATTTAATTGCTTAATTGTATGATATTTTTTTTACACCACACACATGCACATGTGCGCACATGCACACACATTTCTATATAATATTTGCACTAGTCCATCATCACAATGTTTTCATTGGCTGCTTACCAAGGTTCTAGGGGCAGGGCAGGGTGAGGTTGCCCTGCGAAAACAGCCTGTTGACAGGGGAAGAGAAGCAAGAAGCAAGTGGGAGCAGGTTAGTATCAGGGCAGGGAGAAGCAGGCGGGAGACAGCCAGGCACCATGACGGAGGTGGAGGACCGAGAAGAGTAGGCAGCCTGAGTAAGCAGCCATGCTGGGATCCCATCTGTTTAGAAAAGCTCCCTGGCAGAGCAAGGACAGCATCCCCATGGTGGTGGAGGTCAGGAAGGAGGAGAAGGGGAGGCACAGGAAGGAGGAGGAAAAAGGAGGGAGCCATGTCTGTGGTGGTGAATGACTGTGGAGTGGCGGCAAAATAAGGCCTGGGCAGAGGCTGAGACAGGTGGAACTGGCATGGGGCTCAATGTGGTATTTGGAGGACTGAGGGGGAATATGGGGGGAGGAGTGAAGGTGTATGTGAGAAAGAATTGTAGGGCTCTATTGATGGGGGGAAGAAAGCTGAGGAGGAGGAGGAGGAATTGGGGAGAGGGCAGGTGGCAGTGTCTGGGGTTGAAGGGGGCGTTTCAAGCTGTGGGAGCATTTGGAGGAATAAGGGGGAATATGGCAAGGAGGGAAGAAGGTAGGTCCAGGAGGAGGGTTGATAGCCAATATAGGGCTGCTGGAAGGGGGCAGGGTGGGGCTAAAGGGGGGTTCTTGAAGGAGACTGGGAGAGGCAAATATTAGTCTGTGTTTGTATGTGAGGGAAAGTGGGGAGAAAGATCAGTATGATAACAGAGATGGCTGGTGAAAGTGGTGGTGGGGAGCAAGGATTACACCGGGTTCCTTGGAAGGGCTGGGGGAAACAACAGGAGGAGGCATGGGAATGGGGCTGAAGGTGAAAAATGGAGGTAAAATAAGAGAGAGGAGCACCTTCATAATAGTGCTGGGTAAGTGAAAAAGGGGATTTGCAGTTGCATTGGGTGGAAGGAGGAAGGTTGAAAGGGTTACCCTGGGGAAAGTGGCAGGGGAGTCGGTGGCTAAGCATTAAAGGTTTATGTAAAAACAGTATTTCCAAAGCAAGAAGCATATACTCTTCATTTTTACATGAATACACACATGTGTAGCTGACATCCTCTTAATAAGAGTCGTTCTGTCCTCTATAAGAAGATAAAATGCCTGTTTTAGGGTGGTGCTTGCCATCTGCAGTTTTTATGAGCATTTGTATGAATGATTTTTTAAAAAGATGCTACTTAGTTTTAATCAGATGCACATTTTCAGATGATTAAAGAGTTTCTAATCAAATCGATCCATTAAACATTGCAGCCCCAGGTTTCTTATTGGTTCTAGATGGGTGCCTATTAACTGTCCTGGATCTCCAGCAAATAGCATGGACTACTACACTGAGCACATGCCAGTCGTCAGAGTAGGACCAGCCTACAGAGTAAGACATTAGGTGGAGAGAGGCAGCTGCCTTGTGGAACAGAGGCTGGGTATGGGATGTGGAGTGTAGACAGTAGTGGCACACACACACCATTCATCCTGGTCCACCTGGCAGCCTGCTGCCTTCAAATGTGGATATTTGGGTTGCTATCTTTGTCACCTGTGTTGCAGTTAGAATCAGTCACCAGTCTGGTCAGCTTTTGGGCATGGAACTGGGGTGTGGGGACTCCATCTTTTTTTCACTTCCAGCAACAAACTGCCTTTTTGCAGAGTGAGGTGTCCCCTCCCCCCATCAGGTGTCATGAAATGGCAGCAAACTGTTTAGTTATTTAATTTATTGTTGCATTTTTACCACCCAGGAGGGAGAGGAGCATGTGAGATTTTCTGCTTCAGGTGCCATACAACTTGATCAGTGTTGGGTATGACGTACCTTGACTGGGGTGGGGGAAGAGAATGTCATTTGCTGTTTCACCTGAGGCAGTGAAATGTCATTGGCTGGCCCTAACCTTACAACTAGATGCATGTCAACGACTGTATCCTGCCTCTTTTCAGAGGGACTTGGTGACGTAGATAGGGCTCAAGGCACTTACCACTCTGATCTGTTTAGCCCTAGTGAGGCTGCTACATCAGGTGCCTTCCGATGATAGCCAAGCAATCCCCAAGATTGTTGTGGAATAATATTCTCTTCTGTCTGTAAAAATAATGGAAGGTGCGCCACACCCTTAGCTTGGGTGTCCCAGAACTGGTCTTAACCACTAGGTGTCAGCGTTTTCCTTGAATGCACAAAGTGTCCTTCTATTCTGGTGTTTCTCAGGAGCCCCAGTGGTTGAAGGAAGAATGTAGGGCCTGATGGGAATCCCAGTGCTTTTGGGAAGAGGCAAAGAACATGGGGCTGGGGAGCAATACACTAAATGGGGTGGGGGTGAGGAATCCCAAATCGTGTAGACCCTTTTACCCAGGGTTCACTGGAGGAAATGAGATAATGGCTCAGTAGCTGCAACTGGATGCAGCTATGGAGATTGGGCAGTGCTCAGTGGAGATCCCCAGTGTGCCATCCTTTTAATGAGGCAATATGAAGCAATCTGTTTCTATGGCAAGATGCATGGGGGTGGCAGATCTAACCCCCCACCCCACAACAGATCACCTGCCTCCAGCAGCAGAGAAACACCATCAGCAGCAGCTTCTGGGTTCCGGTGAGATCTCATGAGCTTCCATGAGTGCCCCACCACCAGTGCAGTAAGGGGTTGCTTAGTAACATAATAAATAGGTTGAACTGCATAGGATCATAGGAAAGTGCCTTATACCAGGTGGGAGTATTGGCCAAACTAGCTCGGTATTGACTGGCCGTGTAGGTCTTCAGGGTTTCTGGCAAAGAATCAGAAACTGAACTGGGACCTTCTGCATTCCAAGCATGTACACTTCCACTTAGCCTTGGCTTCACTTCTCCCATCACCTGGCATAGAACTGGGCCTACCTGGAACTGTTTTTGAGGCACCTCCATTAAAAGATTATTCTTTGTTTCCAGCTGGTGGGTACCTCTTAAAACAGTTTTATATGGTGCCATCCATTCTTTTTCAATACACCTAAGCAGGGATTCTAAACTTTAGAAAAACTGCTGTGAGTATAGTGTTGTTGTTGTTGTTGTTACTACTACTACAAATTGTACATTTAAAAACTGATGTGAACATATTATTAACGATTGTAGAGCAATAATGAACCTGAAGGTTGGTCTGGCCAACCCTTTGCCCTGCGGCAAAATCTTCTACACCCAGCCAATCATTGACAGACTAGAGCATATAATTCAGCTTATAATAAGGCACTCTTGAGTTATTGCATGGTCATAATTATAATGATTTATGACATCTTCTAGTGTGGAGACTGTGTCTGTCTATCTGTCTCTCCTGAGAATCCCAGCTTTCATGGAGGTATTTTTTTACCCCCTTTCTTTGCAAAAAAGCAACTTGTGCAGAAGAGCTTTATATCCGCTGAAGTCTCTGCTAGGAGTTTAGCACCTCTTCTTTGTCCCTACCTAGTTCCACCCCCCCACCCCCATCTCCAACCTTACCTCCTTCCTCCCACTGTTCCAGGCTTACCACCCCTCCTTCCCATCTGCTACCATAGTATTGCAGTTTTTAAAATAAAAATACTATTTTTCCTCTCTTGCAGGTACACCCCATTTGCAAATGGGCCTGGCGACACCCCTGAGGAGATCCTCATGCGAATAGGTGGGGGAAAGTTCTCCCTCAAAGGGGGGAATTGGGACACAGTTTCAGACGCAGCCAAGGTAAAACTGAGTGCCAGTGTTCAAAGTGGAGTTTGGGTGTTGCCATCCTTCTTCTGGCTTGGGGCAGGGGCTTGCTATATCCCTGGACTCCAAAGGAAGGAATTCCTGACCTGCAGATACTTATCACAGTATTTTAATATTCTTTTGGAAGCCGCCCAGAGTGGCTGGGGAAACCCAGCCAGATGGGCGGGGTATAAATTATTATTATTATTATTATTATTATTATTATTATTACTTTTAAAAGTCGTCAGATGCACAAGAAACAAAGTTTACTCTCTGTAGAAGACAGAGGTCTACACCTGGCTATCAAGGGTACGCTTTCTTCTATAAGACAACCAAAGTCAGATTCTGGGAACAGGCGTCAAATAAATATAGCCAGGATCTTGAGAAATAGCAGTGCAGGCCTAATCAGCCAGTCAAAAATCTGTGAATTTATAGGTCCCCCAGGTGAAAAATGCATACAGCAGCTATATTCTCTGAATGCTTGTTGCAGGACCTGGTATCGAAGATGCTCCACGTTGATCCTCATCAGCGCCTGACAGCCAAGCAAGTCCTCCAGCACTTGTGGATAACCCAGAAGGACAAGTTGCCCCAGAGCCAGTTAAATCACCAGGATGTACAGCTTGTAAAGGTACAAATCTGGATGGGAGGTGGTGGGAGAGGGAGAGGGATTTGTGTGCTTCCTGCATTGTCAGCTTACATATAACACATTGGTCATATTGATATTTATTTATTCATTTAAAATATTGGAAGGGTGTTTATCTGCTCTTTAGATGAAAATGTTCCCACAGCTGCTTATATAATAACAATAAAAACAAAGCAGTCCCTACAATCTAAAAGACATGTCACAAAAGGAACGAAGGTGAGGAGGGAAAAGGAAACCACGCAAACTCAGGCACCAATTCCTGTAGGTACATATTAGTTCTTAATGACCAGCTGGAATGGAAACAGGAAAAGGATGAGCCAAATGGAGCTGCTCTCTCAGCTTCCGTCTTTGTCTGCTGCAGGCTGTTGGAATGGCGGCTGCTAGATGTCAGCTGAGGAATAGAGGTAACCAGTAGAGCCAAAAAGCTGCTAGACATGAAAAAGCCTTGAAAATATGCTACATTAAAAGCAGCATCATAAATAGGAATGGCAACAGGCACTAATATTTCTATTGAGCAGCTCTCAATTCTCTCCAAATCCTCAGGAAATAAAAAGAGGAAGTCAGTCCACATTGTTACGGTAACTGTGAGCAGGTCCTGCTCCTAGTAGATACACTAAGGGATGGGACTCCCTGGCAGATTTCAAAATTTGGGGAAGAAGGAATGCAAAATCACATGGGAGGCGATGTTCCCTGAGACATTCCTGACCCAGACCATTTAAATGAAGGTTAGCCAATGTGATGCCCTTCACATGATGTTGAACCACAACTCCCATCAGCCCCAGGCAACATAGCCAGTGGCCCAAACTGATGCAAGTTGTAGGTCGCAATGAGATTAGGAGAACCACAGGTCCACTGTCGCTGCTTTATAAGTCAAATCCCAGCACCTAGAACTGGGTGTGGAAACACACTGGGGTACAGTACAAGTGGAATACATTGTAATTGGCATAGCCAGTCTCTCCTGGCAGAAGCAGCCAGCCAAGCAGAGCAAGGAGTCGTGCATATGGGTGGTAAGTTGCACCACTCCAAGGAGCTCGTTCACAAGAACAGGCACTGTGGACTACTCTCTCAGAAGCAACAACAGCAACCCCTTTGCGGGAGGCTGTTTCACACATTGCATGGGCTTGCTTCAAATGTATGTTCAACATGGAGACTGCAGCTAATTCCAGCTGCCAAGGAAGCCTACCTGGTACAATGCACGTGTCTGCAAGCATATTGGGCGCATTCATACTTTACCGAAGTAGCACTGGCTTGGCTTTGTTTCAGGCTCCTGATGAGGTATTGGGAAGGGTTCCTCTGTGTGTGTCACTTAAGCAAACATCTGTGGCTCTTCTCTCCTAGGGCGCTATGGCTGCCACGTACTCCGCACTGAATAACTCAAAGCCAGGACCCCAGCTGAAACCCATCGAGTTTTCCTTCTTGGCTCAGAGGCGAGTCAAGAAGCTCCCGTCTACCACACTGTGACATGGGAATGTTGGGCTCTCTCTCACACACACATACACGCATAGCCAGTGCTGCTTCCTTACTCTGCACAAGCTGCTCTGGAAAGGAGCTGGAAAATATCACCCCAGCTAGAAGTCCACTTTGAAGCACTTCCTCAAATGCACATCAGGGCCAAGTGCCTTCAGGAAGACTAGCTCTTGCTATCCCTGTGGATTTCTTTTTCTGTTGTTGTTTTAAGTGTACAGAGAGACTATTTGTAAAGGGATCTATATAGGTGAATGACAGAATTTGAACTTGCAGCAGTCCGTGGCGTGATGCTAGTGACACAGGCAATCTCTTCCACTTGCAGAAAAAGGCACCTTGGCCAAGTTGATGCCCCTGCAACGCAAACCTGGTACAGATGGAACAGCATTCGCTCCTCCCCTCTCGCCAAGGTCACTCTAATGGGGTGGCTTGTTTGTTCTTAGGATCCCCTCTGTTTGTGCAGACTCTCTCTTTTACATAACCTATGAGTTATTGTGTGCATGAGCTTCTTGAACTTCATGCTTCCTGTCCTCCAGGCCACATGGCTGCTATCAAAGAAGATTTCAAACTTTCCTCTCTTCTTCTGTCCCCCCCCCTCCCCATTTGGACATCACAATGTCATGGACACTCTCCCACTTGCAGGGTTCTGGGATTACTCCTTTTTCTATATCCTTGAATCCAGTTGACTCCTAGATCTCTGCCGGATTATATCTAGCTTTTGAACGTGCAATGGGCTTGTAAGAAAACTTTTCCCACTGTGAAAATATCATTTTTTAGGTGGGGGGTTGTCTTTGGTTTTTAAAAATTCTCTATCAAATAGCACAATCCAGAGCCTCATGATGCAAAGTGCAAAAAATCAGCTTCTTTTTTATTATTTAACTGATTCTGTGGCTGGTAACTCAGGGTTTCTGTCCGAATTTTCAAATAAAGCATACCATGCAGTTGAAGTTTTTTTACTGGTTGACGTCATACTCCCCTGTCCATCCTTGTTGTGCTGTAGGGTTTCTTCTACATTTCACCTAGTGTGAAGACGAACTAGTTTATTCCTTATTGGTAATATTCTTGTAATCCCAGTTTATTGTTCCTGTGCATGGTTTGCATACTGTCAATCTCCAGTAATCATAATGTGTTAGAGAACGCCTGAGAGGGTAGTATGTTCATGTTGATGTTCCTACCTAGAATTTCTTGGAGAATGTTTCAAAGATCTCTTGCAGTTTAGTCTAAACTAAACATGGAGCAGGTTGCCATGGGTGGCTATTCCATTCACTTTGATTAAAAGGGCTGCACAGAACAGGAGAGCTTGAACCGTCCCATACCTTGCCTCCCTGTGCTTGGTTGTGCCTTTTCCCACCTGGTTCACTTCTCACATCAGTTCCACAATATAGGTGAAGACCCTCTCCCATGTTCCAAATACTCATGCCTCCAAAACCAATAGAAATGTGAACCCCTATCCCCACATCTTTAAGAGGAAGAAGGTTCATATGGGAGGAGATAGTCTTTATTATCCTGGGTGCAAATCTTTTAGAGCAGGAATGGGGAACCTCAATCCCAGAGGCCAAAAACTGTCCTCCCTTTCCAGATCTCTAAACTCTTCCCCAAGCTGTAGCCCCTCACTGGGCCTGCTCCTCCCCCTCCTCAGTTGCTTTTGCCTGGCTGGAATGTGTCCTTGAATTCTGCTTGGACAGAGATGGTGTGTGTGTGTGTGTGTGTGTGTGTGTGTGTGTGTAGAAACCTTTGACTTCTGCATAGCTGGAATATAGCTGCCTATACACCGGTAAGAATCTCATCTATTTTCCCCAGCCACCATTGCCTCTGGCCACACTGACAACTGTCATGTGATCCCTGGGCTGGAAAAGGTTCCTTATCTTGACTTGAAGCTTTCAAGGGAAGAACCAGCACCTTGAACAAACTGGTGGCCAGGAGAGCTTTTTGGTCAAATAAGAATTGAATGCTTCCATTTGTTGCTTTCTCTTCACCTCTGGGGCTAATATATAACATGCTGCTGCGCCTTGCATCTTTTCTTGGCCTCGTAAATAACAGTATTAGGAGGACCCCACTCTTGTCCCTGATTAACTCCCCATAGAACAGACTGGTGAGCTCATCTAAATAATAAAACAATGCAATGTCTAGGAGCTTCCAGACTTGAGTTTGTGCTTTGAAGATGGCCTGTGCAGAACTTGAGCTGAGATCACCCTACTAAATCAGCTTCATGTACTGGAGAGTGTTAACATCCTTCCCCCTGACCCTACCCCAAGTTTCCTGTATTTTTACCAGCTGTCAGAGCAGAAATTCAACAGATGGAGCTTTAACTGGGATGCAGCAAGGAAACAACACCTGCTCGAATTTTCCCTGTGTCAGTCATTTAAAAGCATAGGAGTCCCTGCCAGCAACAACTGAGCAGCAGATGGGAGGACCTTTCATGTCAGTCCATGAGTTCAGTATCTCAACCTGCATTTGATAATTGTATAGATCCTTTAACCACATTACCAGTCTACCCTGGAACAACTGTGGATGGAGAAGCAGACTTCAGTGACATCAAACTCAAGCAGGGCTGGTATTAGGAAATGGGTGAGGATTCTTTAATTAGTCAGAAGACTTTAAAAGATGTCTCAAGATTTTTGGTAGGGGTAGAGAGGTTTTATTATTATTTTTAGTTCTGAACACCCTGTAACTAAAAGAAACCTCTACTTACTGTTAACCCTGAAGTCCTAACTGAGGTCATAGAATAAAAACGTACTGTATGTATGCTGTTATATGCCACTGTGGCTGCTAACACTGCTTCAGTATAGATGCTGAGTATTAGGCAGTGTACACACTATGCACATGACTTGCCCCAAATAATCCTGGGAACTGTAGCTCTCTGAGGGGTAAACTACAGTTCTCAGGATTCTTTGTATGGTGCGTACACATCCTTCCTTAGAAAAGAAGTCAAATAGAGGTTAAATTATTAATATATGATCTAGAGATGTAAACGTTATGATAGATAAATATTTGATATATGAATTACATGTATTTCTGTATTATATCTCTAGTGCTAGAATTTTGTATAATTAATTTTAAAAACAAAGTAGAAAATAAGCAGGGGTGTGTGGAAGAGTATAATTAAGTTCCCCTCCGAGTGAATGGCTGGTTGGAATCTTGAACAGCAGCGCTCTTGTTTGGAGAAGGATACACTGCAACCTTTTACCACCAGTTCCACTCGTACAAAGTGCAGTGTCAGAATACTGTGCCTTGTTTTATACCCAGCCCCAAGCCCTAATTCCTCCTATTGTTATCTAGGCCAGTGCTAGCAGTCAGACTATTTTTTGTGTACAGTGGCTCTGAAGTAATAGCAGTTGCCAGTCCAGCGAAATTATCCCCATGTTCAGAATGGTTCCGGCCTAGATTTGACTAAATGGAGGTCAGGGTAAGGAGGAGAAAACGGCAAAAATCTCATTTTTGTGTGTGATTTATTTTCCCACAGCAGTATCAAAGAACTAACATAATTGGCACATCAAAGTTTCTAAAATATCAGATAACACCAATTCATTAGAATGCATGTCACCATTTAGGGGCCAGTTTATCCTCCTGTCTTACTGGTACACAAACATTTACCCTCTGTATATATCATAGATAGTCAAAATTAGTTTGTCTTGCTCTTTTTGAGGGGTAGGGGTGCCAAGCCACATTTAACTCTTGCCAGTTGAAGATGCCACACAGTAGTAGGCTCCACAGCAAGGGTAGTGAGCCTACAGCCTCTCTGCCTGGTCCTCAGAACTCTTCCTTCACTTGCTCCACATCACACCATTGCTTTTGCTTGGTTGAAATGTATTCTTGAATTCTAATGCCTCCTGCTTGTCTGAATGGAGCTTTAAGAGGAATGTGCAAGTGTGTGTAGAAACTAGCCTACTGGACAAAGGCAAAGTTTAACTTCATTGCTCTATCAGCTGTTGCTTCTAGCCCTGCTAAAATGTGGCCCCTAGTAGATAGTCCAGAAGGGAATGTGGCCCTCAGGCTACAAAGGCTTCCACACCACTGTTCTACAGCAAGAGGAGTTGTGCTGATGAATGTGGGGCTTTCAGACATGGATGGAAGATGCACCAGGCCAGGCACCCCAAGTTGGAATAGTAGAAGAAAAAGTAGAAGAGGCTGTGCAACTTGGATTACACTGCTATTTTGAATTTACCATAATCCACATAAATCCAGGTATTTGTCTTATCCATAACATTTGAGTAAACAGAGCACCAGAGGAAACTCTGCTGGTACCCATGATTCTGGCGCATTTGTTTGTTATACCTTGGGCTCTGGGTGCTTTCGGTGGAGGTGGGAGAAGCTATTTTAATAGTTCCTCAAAAGGAACTGCAAACCTGTGGCTCTGTTCTCTGGGTGAAGCTCTTGTGATTGGCTTGAGCAAACGCCAAACTTCCAGCCAGGAAAGTAGTTGGTCTGCAATTCTAATCTCTTGTTGTTAGGTACGTTTTGACATCTTCTAGGTCTGATCTGGCTGTCTGCATTCCTGCGAAGGTAGTGGTTGTGCATCAGCATGGTGCATGAGAACAAAGTTCCAGATTGTGCCCTGACTCTGTGCAGGTCATTGGAAACAAAGCTAACCCAGAATAGGAATTTCCCCCATTATTTTACCATGTCCTCCTATGTGGACTTCTGCAGTGTGTGGATAGATAGATAGATAGATATGAGAATATTCCATCTCCAAGTGCTTGAAGTGCAGGCGAGGGAATCATTCTCGTCTACGTTTGGGGATGGCTCCCTTTGCTGCAGTTTTAGAAAGCTGGAAGGGGGCATGATTTGACCCCTTTTTCTATGTGAAGGACCTCCATGCCCCCTCTACCTGGATCTTTCTCTCATGTGTTTCTTTAGCAGTATGCATCAGTACTGTTTGTTTATTCAAGCTGTCTCTTTAGATCAACCCATGTTCAGTGCTTGAATTAGAGGAGGGCTAGAAGGGGCTTGACCACCATACCTTTCAGGGTGTTCCCCTAAGTAACTGTTTTTAGAAAGCAATGCAAGGAGCAGGGCTTGGCTAACATTGGGCTGCAGCTTGTAGGTTTCACCTCCCTGCACACTTCTTATCCTTTGAGCATTGCAAACAAAAATTTTAAAAAAACCTAAAGAAAATGGAGTCTGGTGCCCTCATTGCCACATATAAGCATATACTGGAAACAGATTTATTTTAGTGGACAAAGCATTGCTTGTTTTAGTAGACCTTTAAGTGAACTGTTTTCCCAGCTACCTGCTGTCTTCAGTTTGCTGTGTATTAAATAATTTGCTTACTTTAATTTGTTTAAAATAGCCTTGAGTTTTAAATTTTAATGCCACATTGGATAAAACTCTTGAAAGCTAGCAATCTCTGTACTGTGATTGCTTCCCAATCTTTCTACAAGGGAGAAATGATGATCCTTTGGTCTGACAAAACATAATTCACCTCACTGGGGATTACTTCTGAGTAAAATGGCTAGCTTTTTGCTGCAAATTATACCAAAACTCTTATGTAAATAGCACTCCATGTTATGCAAATATTTAGATTAGTCTTCCTTCTACCCAAAGCCCAGGACAATTAGATGAATGAAGGAGCTGCATGGTGTAATTAATTGATTCATAACCAATCAAAATTTGACTTGATTTTTTTTTTAACTTGGAATTTGCCAATCTAATTGTCATTGGTGAAAAGAAATCACCTTCAACTGACTAGCCAGGGATGTTTTACCAAAAAAATGCACCGCTACCATCTTTCTAATTCCTTTAATGTGATGTAAGAGTGACACAAGCTTGATGGACTTAGGAGCATGGCTGGTGCAGAATGTTGTGGCCAGATTACTGATAGGACACACGGCTTTCAACATAGAATCATAGAATTGTAGAGTTGGAAGGGAGTGAAGCCATTATTAAAATATCTTGCTGCACATTTATTACTAAGCCAAGTTCAAGGTCCTTATATGAATCTACAACTTTACGCAATTTCGGTCCAGGGTGCATTATGGACCACCTAAACCTTTATATCCCAGCTCATTCACTGAGATAATCTGCAAGAGTGTTGTTAGTAGTTTCCCCAGTTGGCGAGGCTCACATGACAGCAACAAGAAACTGAGCCATTAGTACAATCAGCCCAATCCCGTTGAACACTCTGCCAATAGAAATTCAGCAGGCACCTTCTGTTTTAACCTTCAGATGTATGCTGAAAGCTTTTCTGTGCCACCAAGCTTATTAAGAAATTCAGAAAATATTTTTCTGTAATAGTTATATGATCTCCAATTTTACGTGGTATTTACCGTACATACATGTGATTGTTGAAAACTGCTTTGATCTTTTAATTAAAAGTGGTGTACAAATATTTTTATAAATAAGGCAAGAGACAAAAGATGGACTCTTGGGGTAGGAAAATTAAAGACTATTCACTCACTGGACTAACATAGCAGGGTAGTTAGGGAGACAAATGAGAAAAGTATTGCAAGCCAAGGGCAATATAAGCTAATATGGAAAAAATACTATCTTAGTTGCAAATAAAACATGGTGAGAAATTCGCCTGGTGCTTTAGATGTGCCAGGGGAAGTTCTCTGCATTATTCACACACAGCATATGGCTTTATTCCAACAACACCCACAAATGTTGAAATAGGCTTTTGGGACAACATGAGTACCCTTGCCTAGGTAATTCTTGCCAGTTTGCCTTTGACTTCATTACATTGTGAATCAACTCATCTTAGGATTTTCAGTTGCTATAAGAGTATGGAATAAGAGGCATGCTGCAGTCCTGGATTTCCATTTCTTTCTCAGATCAGGACACCTGCTCCCTTTCTCTGCCCTATCAATCCAGTGGCTGGTCTGTCTCAATTATGTCAATTAGAGGTTCAGTGCTGCCTTACTGAATTGAGCTGGCTTTTCCTCCCTTGATAGAATTGGAATCCAAACTGCGGATGGGAATCACTCAGGCTGCTTTTTTATTGTTTGCTGATTAGAAAATTAGTTTCCATGGACCCAATGGAAAACAGTGTTGCTGAAACATAACGAACTGGTTTCCCCCGCTCCCAATATATTTGAAGTTTCAACTGAGGTTTTCAAGACCCAGACACACTAGCATCTAATGCAACTATTAATTCATCTGTTGTAGTAATACTGCTTGCCTCCTGCCCAGTCTTTTTCCAAATTGGTGCTTAGATGGACAACAAGACAATGTTTTCAGTGAGTATTATCATGTGTATTAATTTTTTTTATCTATTCACCTGTGAACCTGCTGCCTTCGCATCCCACCGTACCTCATCAACCAACGCAACATATTCCCTGGTATTCTAACTATTGAGCCTCACTGCTAGGCTATGAAACAGCCATTGATTGTCATAAAGTCTACCAACAAAGTAAATGACAAATTGCAGAATGCAAATAATGTGCAGACAGAATTGGGGGGGGGGAATGGGGAAGGTTTAAGTGTGGACTTAATGTTTACATTGGTGATGAAGCTGCTAGGTGTGCAACCTCACAGAGGATTCTGTATTGGGGGGGGGGGAGCAGGAGCAAATAGCAGTAGAGTCCAGCATCCTATTCTCACAGTGGCTCACCAGGTGCCTTCTCTGGGAAGCCCAAAGCAGGATGTGAGTGCAACAGAACTCTCCCCATCTGTCATTCCCTGCAACTGGTATTCAGGGACACGCTGCCTCTGCGTTAGAGACAGAACATAGCCAGCATTCATGGCTCACTGAGAAAGCAGTATTCTTGGGGCTTTGGACTAAAAGGCAGTATATAAACAAGCCATGCCATACACCACTTCTAAAATTACCAATGTATCTTTTTAATTAGTAGTGTTGGGGCGATCAACATTGTTTTAGTGTGTTCACACTTCTTATTTTGAAGTTTAGCATGGAAGAGGGTAGACCTGCCAGAGTATCTCCTATTCCCAGTCTTAGAGGGAATGTGAAGTAAAAGGATAAAAGGTTTTTGTCCCTGCGATAAAACACACAGCCATCAGTTTGCTTCCTGTTCCGTGAAAGGCTGCCTCAATGCCACATCAGGCCAGCCCCTTTGAACACAGGACAATAATCAGAGCCCTGCTGGATCAGACCAGTGGACCATCTAGTCCAGCATCCTGTTTTCACAGTAGCCAACCAGCATTCCATAATTTAACTGTGTGCTGTGTGAAGAAGTCCTTCCTTTTGTACCTTTGGTATAAAATCTTCTCTGTCTCTCCCATCTTTCCACCTCTAACCCTCCAGTTTCAAGCTTCTCAATTGTCTCTCTTCCCTTGCTTTCAATACTTGGGTACATAACTGGTTGAGACTTCTTAAATGTTATTTATTTCTAATAAAACTGTTTATAGCTTGCCCTTCATCTGTCTGGATATCTGAGCTGTCTACTTTTCTGGCTTCCATTCTCCTGCTTCAACAAACACGGCAAGTGCTCTCTCAACACAGAATCCCGAGACTAGACAGCTACTACGCTTCTGACCTGATGGCTGACAATTTTCTGGTTTCAAATTAAAGAGAAAACGAAATTAGCAAATTAATTGTTTGCTGTATTTTTGCTAGGTGTTGTGTCAGCTGCCTTAAGCTTGGCAGCCAATTGAAAGCTGCACTGGAGCCATCCTGTATAGGAGGTGGAGCTCTGCATTGGGCCTTGCTATCCACAGAGTGTCAATCACATTAATTTTAAATTACTTCTGTACAGCCTGGTGTCAAAATGATTAAAGCATGAAGAGGAAAGAGGAGGAAGAGACACTTACCTTGCAATTACAACAAGGACACATCTCCCCCCACCCGCCCTTTCATCCGTCTCCAAACTTGTCGAAACCTTAAAATGTTTGTCCTCTACATGCATACCCGAGATCTAGGAAAATTGAGACTGATTTTAAAAAAAAGGAAATGTGGCTACATTTATGAGGCATTAACTTCTAATATATATTAAGTAATAGTGAATTATTAAATAATGCTGCAGAATGCATGAGTAATTTTCCTTATAGCATGGATTATCATGGGCTATGTGGTGCCCTCCACATTCAAAGGAAATCCAACAATGCAAGGGTGAGTACAAAGAAAGTAGAGAATCTTTCTTACATCTTACGAGATCTTATCAGCTGATCATTTCTGGATTCATTTTGTCTAGTTAAAAAAGGAAGAAGAGGAAATTGTTAACACGTGAAGAGAGAAGTGACTTAAATATGATTTGTTCTGTTTTCAGACACATGCCTTCCCCCTACCCTGAACCCCTTTCCCCAGATTTAAGGGCGCTTCAAGTATCTGAAAGAGAAACTCCATATTTCCATCCTATTTATGCCTTTACTTGCTCTCAGCAGCTGTACTAAGTCACTGTCATGTCCATGTTTTGAGAGTCCAGGATAAAAAGGTCTAGTAGCTGGACTAGAGATGTACAAGATTCATTTTCTATTGCTTTCAGAATTACCATAAACATTTAAAGAGTATGGAGAGGGACTGCTTGAAAATGAGAAAAGGGTACAGAATTTAAAAATTGCATCCATTATACTATGCTAATAGCAAATTCATTCTCCCTGGATCCTTATGTAGCCAAAACAGCACCATCCATGTATAAAAGGGAGATATTCGCAGGCTTGGGAGAACTTCAAGGTTTGGAAAAATACAAAAAGAAAAAGAGAGAGACCAATCAAAAAACAAAAAACCCCAACTAGAACAGTGTGGGCTGAATATGCTCAGTGGGCCCAGAATGCCAACTGACTTTCGGGGGTAGGAGAAAACCAGGGAGAATAGCATGGAGAAGCCTGGCAGAAGCAAGGAACACTGACCACAGGGCAAAATTTGTACTACTAAAGTTGTCTGGTTTTAAGTAGAGAGGGGAGAGGTGATAACTTAGTACCAGAGCATGTGTTTTCTATGTGTAAAAGCTCTGTTTTAACCTCCAGCATCTTCAGTTACATTTTCTCAACTCTGGAGGCTGAGAGAGATCCCTCCCTTAAGACCCTGGAGGGCTGCCTCTAGTCAGCGTAAACAATAAGGAGCCAGATGGACTGTTGGACTGACATGATACAAGGCAGATCCTTATTCTTGTGAGGCAATATTATGTCCAGACAAATTGGTACCACTTGTAGATATACTCTAGTAAGATTCAGAACATGCAAGCAATTGGCAACCTCTGAAAACACTATACCTACGAATGATTTCTACAATTTTAACGTTTACTTAGCACCAAAAGTGTGCTAGGCTCTATTAAACAGGAATCTGTTGAAGCAAATGTATGGAACCCTGCTGGCACTGGTGTTAGCTTAATGCCTCCCTTTGTCAGCATTGGCAGAAATGGAAGAGGATTGATAATGATCCTATTTTAAGTCAAAAAAAAACAACAATGTGTGTGGTGGGGAGTGTCTTGTACCATGTTTGTCCTTCAGTAACAGAAGTAAGAAGCCCTTGAAAGTGCTTTTAATCCGTGTTTCTCAATGTGGAAGCTATGGACAGTTGTCAGGGAAGTCTAGGATTAAAAGTATAACCCTGTTTCCTTTCCTTTAGGGTTAGGGTTGGATGTATGGCCCTGAGTCTGGGTTGAGTTTATGCTGTTAGCTGATTTGTCTGCCGTACATTTGAAGAGGTTTGCATAGCAATAACTGCGAAAATCTTTTCCAGCAAAAGTAAGAGCCTATTGTGACATCTTAAAGGCTAACAAATTTATTGTGGTTTAAACTTTAATAGATTACAGCCCACTTTATCATATGCACAAATCTTGAGTTTTACACACGCACACATATTACACACACATACATAGACTGAAGTTTGGGGGAGGGGATTATAAACAGTGAAGTCAGAGGGAAAATGAATGCAAAAAGTACAGAGGTGGTGATAATTATGTAATTAACAGGGGCCATTCACACACAAAAATAGCTGCTGATAACACAGACATCTTGTCATTGGTAAGCAGAGCTGCCCAAGGCATTTTGCTGCTTGAGGCAGAAAGCAAATACTGCTTCCCCTAGTCAAGGCATATATTTTGGCACCCAAGGCAGAGAATCACACGTGCCTCTTTCCCTTCCCAGGCAGTAAAAACAGAACAATCATAAATTTAAAAAACCTAACAATTTGCTGCCCTTTTATATCACACAAAACCAGGTGCCTCTGTCTGCTGAACGGTAGAGCCAACCATGTTGGTGTCGATTAACACATGTAATGTGAAAAACTATTGATATTACTCAATAAATCTGTTAGTCTAATGTGGCACAAGAGTCCTCCTCGTTGGTGTTTGTTTTTAGTACTAGGAGAGGTCCACTCTGACAAAGTTAAGGAAGCTCTTGATTTGATTGTTTGCCACTAAGTGTAGGATAGGGCTGGCATCGTTTGCTAAGCGTAGCAGAGCTATTTGCTCTGCAAGCATTTCCTGTGGAATATTCTCTTTGCTTAGGCAAACAGTGGTCTAGGTGGTATGGGAACTGATGGATGGTCCATCTACAACAATTTCTTTTTATTTCTATTTTAAATACCATAATTGTGCTCTGCTACATATGAATAATGGAGTGCCCGGAGAAGGTGCAGACAAGCTTTCCCCACCCCAGCCACACATAGTTTTTTATTGATAAATTAACCAGTGGTTCCTACTCTTATCTCTCTTGCTTTCACAACAGCACCACCCTCTCCCACCCCAAAAATCCTCTCTTCCCAAAGCGCGCACACCCTTTCTTCCTCCTTCCCTACTTACACCCTTGATCCTATGACCAGATAAGCCCCTGTTGTGACTACGGAATGTGCACATAATAGTATTAACATGAATCTGAACTTGAGATAACCCTGCCTGCAATCTAGGAGTTCGTCTGTGTGCTTGGCCTGTTCCACATGCAAATAAAAGTAGCCAAACAAACAAAAAGGAAAGAAAGAGAAAAAAGGCAGTTTAATTGGAGTAATGCACACGCATATACGTATTTTCTCCCTTTTGCTAAGGGAAATTTGCAAGAACCGGCGCCAGGGGGCAGCACAGGGAGAGTTTTTGTTCTCTTCCCTGCAGTTGGGCCGTTTTTCCTCCTGATTGTGCTAAATGCTTATGTACCAATGTTTCCATTTACAAACCCTGCCTCCCCTCCCCCATCCTCCAGCTCTGCTCTGCCATTAACCCTCTGCGATGCTGCTGTAGCAGCAGCTTGCTATGGAGCCTGTTCCCCACCTCCCAGCTGACATGCAGCTTGGTGATGGGATAAATTGAAGGTCTCAGAAAGGAGACTGAGAAAGAGGAGTGTGGGGGGAGGCACACTAGTAGCAAAAAAAAAAAAAAAAAAAAAGGGAGATAAAGCGGGGAGGGGGGGACACACACTGAACCGGGTTTGCCCCTTATTCTAGCCCTTTCTAAATCTGTAGGAGTATGGAGAGGTGGGGATGACTGCTGCTGTGCGCTTTACAGATTTTTTTTTTTGGGGGGGGGGTTAATTAACTCTCCATTTGGGATAGTGGCGCAAGCTACAGCAGACTCTGAAACACACACACACCCATGGAAAAGTTAGATTTTCCTTGTTTGGAAGTAAGCAAAAGCCGACCTGCCTTAGAATTTAGTGGTCTGGGCGCCCCCTCGCCTTCAGAGAAGGCGCTCCACTATCCCACGATTCGGGGTTCACCCCTCCCTCACTCGCCCCCGTGTTTTTGAGTTGTGAGAATTACACGCGCCCATGGGGGGTTGTTTTTAAATTGTGATTGGAAGGAGTGGGCTTCTGTGGACAACAAAGGTTCCTCGTTTCGCCCCACCCCAATTTCGGGGTTTGGGGTTCCGCTTGGGAGAAGTGCTTCTGCGCCCCTTGACTTTAAAAAAAAAGTGTTATTGGGGTCATTTTGCCCTTCCCCCCTGCTGTGTTCTGTAAACGGATGACAATTTTTTTCCCTTATGAAGGGGGTGTCTTTTGTGTTCATGTTTGGACGACAGATACCAAACGCCTCTGCTCTCTTTTTAGGTCAAGTGTACATCTGTACCCCCTTTAAAATGTGCGGGTTTTGTGGTCTTTTTTGTTGTTGTTCAGACAGTGAGCGCTGTATGTGGTGCCCCTGTGACGATTACTTTTCAGTTCTGTACTCTTGCGCTGCCCTCTGGGCTCAGGCTCGCTTTTTACCTGACTGACTGACTACCCGCCCATTCCCCTCACAGTGTAGGACGTGCTCCCCGCCCCCCTCCTGGCCGCCCCACCCGCTCCTAAGCGGGAGTTTCCAGGAAGCGCTGAGCAGAGCCGCAGTATCGCTCAGCCGCTCTCTCTCGCTAAAACCCCTCCGCCGAGACTGTGGCAACCACGTCAAATAGTCCCCCCGGTCTCACTGCCGCGAGCCCTCGCTTTCTCATCCCCTTGCGAGGGTTAGGACGAGCGAAAAACAAGCCCGGCGCGTTCTGGGATTTGAAGGACGCTTCGGCCGGCGTGAAAAACGAAGTTGTGCGTGTAAATATGCTGTGTGTGAGGCGGGGGGAACGAGTCCCGGCCGCGGCGGCGGCATACAGTCGACAAACGACGGAGTGAGAGAGCCGAATATCTCGTTTAGCGAGAGGGGAGGGGAGTGAGCGGGAAAACGCGGTTCGGAGCTGGGAACAGCCTTTCCCTCCCCCACCCGCACTCCCTAGCCGGGGGCGCTTCTCACTGAGTTTCAGAGGCGCCAAGCTCTGCCGAGCCTGGGAGCTTCGAGCCTGTCCTCTTTACACAGAGTAAAGGGGGCGCCTGCTCCCTGCCTTTCATTTAGTCCTCCTCGCAAGCCGTGTGTACTGTATGTGCCAGTTTCAGCCAGACAACCCCCCACCCCACCCGACGCACACATTGAGGGCGCCCCAGTTTTCAGTCACGGGGCACCCGCCTCAGATTTCTGTTGCCCAACCTAACGCGAACGTTTGCGGCGAAATAAATACCTGGGGGGGACGACACACACACACGTTTTCACCCCTTCCCCAATTATTGCCGCACAAGAGTGGCTTTTGAAAATAAGGCAACAACCCCCCCCCCCCACAAACACACCCCGCAGTGAATCCTAGAATTCACTTCATAAAACACTTAAGCAATATCAAGAGCCCAACTGAGTTAAGAATTGCCCCTTTATGTTTTATAAAGCATTCTCTGACCTATGAAACAACCATCCTATTAAGTACAGAGCTCCCTGGAAGCTGTGCACTTGGGTTTTTATAAACTATCCTGTGGTCCTTAGATGAAGGGTGATATAGAAATTAAATAACAGCAGACACTGGACTGTAAGACCTTCAAAACTGTGATAAGCCAGTCCTGCTCCATTTGTGGGGGGCATCTCCTGCACATTGCCCTAAACTTTGGCTCCAAAGCCCTGCCCTGACAACAGCCCTGAAGCTGTACCTGCGGTCACAACATTTTTTAGAGAGAGAAAACGTTTCGTTGTAGACACCCTCAGGATTAAGGGACATATTCCTTCATTTCTGTGGATCTTTCCCTCAAGTGTACAGATATAACTAGAGCAGCAAATTTGTCCTCTGAAATAGTGATGACGTCGCAGAATTGAAAGCAGGACTGGAGTGAAGCAGGGAGATGGGGAGCAAAGTTGGAAAGCGGGAAAGACCCTGCTTGTAGATGAGATAGGGGTGGGTGGGTTAAGAACAAAGGAATCAGCAGCCTTTGGTGATTAATTTGCAGAAAATATGGACAGGAAGGACACAGGAATCATAGGAAGAAGCTAGTGGTGCTGCTTCCAATTCAGACATTCATTTCTCGCTGTGTTGCATCTGGTTCTGAGCTCTCATTCTGACAAGAGTGAAGGATTTAAGAGGAAATGCTGAAGGGAAAGGGGGATTTGAAAAGTTGGTGGATATTTCAGGAGGAAGTGCTAACTAGAACTTGGGCAGGCAACAAGATTTGTAAAACTTGGGCCAGCTTTCAACAGAGAGCCAGTGACATTGGCTGTGCTGATGGACTCATGGCCGAGGGCTTATCAGGGGTGTCCAAACTTTTTTCAAAGAGTGCCAGATTTGATGAAGTGAAGGGCTGTGGGCCGACCAAAGTTGTTGAGCTTTTCTAAGGGTTGGAGTTGTTGATCTTCTGTTAGGCTTGAAGATGTTGAGGTTTTTTTAGGATTTTACCCCAAAATAGAAACTGTCACAGGGGCCGTATTAAACTGACCCGTGGGCTGGATTAAGCCCCCAAAATGGACTTCAGACAGGCCTGGCTTAGATGGAGGCAAAGGGCTCTTTTAAAAATGTCTCCACAGTACAAACTACAACAGCAGCTTTGGCAGAGCCCTTTCCTTAGGCATCTCGGAGGCGCTCTACCATTTCCCAATATCTTGGCTTGCTCGCAGGAGAGAGTCACCAACGTGTATAATAAGGAGAGGGCCATGCCAAAGCCTTCTTTGCTGTATATGCTGACAGAGAGTAGGTTAGAAAGCCTTTTGCTTGTGACTCAACTTGGGAGTACGTAGCAGTGAGTGTCCTTGGGATCAGAGGATATGCAGGAGACCAGATGAAAAACTTTTAGGGGATGACTGTACCCCCCAGGCTTTCCTCTCCTAAAATATATGTCAATTAACACATGGCTTACAATTTCTAAAAGTACTGTTTTTAAATAGGGCTGCAGAGTGGTTAATTGGGCAACTGACAGAATCGTTCCTAATACACCTTCATTCCCATTGATTCTGCAAAAGAGAAGTTCTGAGCTCTACTTCTATGGCATTTTTTCCACCAAAATCAAATCCAGAGAAGTCTTGCTTTGTCAAACAGTAAGTATACAGTTACATAGGTTTCTTCCTTTGTGGAAATCACATTCTGGCAGAACTACAGCATATAGCACACTTTTTCGGCCTTTAAACCAGCTTATTTTTTTAAAAATGGGGTTTTAAATGATCTGTCTTTCCAAAGGAAATAGTTTTCTCATTACCCCTTTCCACTGGGTATGTTATTCCCACCCACATGGAATGATAATCCTGAGTCTCTTTCCCAGATAAAGAAAATTCAGAATCTGGCTGGGCTTCTTGCACATTTTACTTTGCAGTACACTCTGCAAATCCTCACTCTGGATTTCTACCAGAGCTTCGCATCCTCCAATTAAGCTAGCTGGGAGACAGGGGCAAAAACAGTGATCATTCTGAAGACTTGTTTTCTACTGATTCAATTTCTACATCTCAGTTACCCAGTGTACCTATTAACCCTGAGAAAGAGGGCAAAATCCTAAGTATTCTCAAGCTTATTCTTGCTGTTTTTCTTATCCCATTTGTAGCTACAAAGGCTTCGCATCCTCCTGTTAGAGCTGCTGAATAGAGCAGAGGACTGATGAGAATTCTCAGGCCTTGCTCTGGTTTCCCCGCCCCCTCCATTACCCCATCCCCCCTCAAGGCTCCCATAACATGCATCTCTCCTGTTAACACTGAAGAGAGGGGAATACAAGAAGCTCTGATGGTCCCCCCCCCCAGCTTTTTATATATATTCTCTCTACCAGTCAAAACCTATATACACAGCCCTATCTACCTTAATTACAAAACCCACAGCCAGCTTTGTTGTCACAGCTGACTGACACACACAGCCCAACTACTCAGCTCAACAGAAAACAAAAACATAACTGCCTGCATTTCACTTCTATTTAGAGTGGTACCTCGGGTTCCATACACTTCAGGTTCCATATGCTTCAGGTTACGACTCTGCTAACCCAGAAATAGTACCTCGGGTTAAGAACTTTGCTTCAGGATGAGAACAGAAATCGTGCTCCAGCGGCAGCAGGAGGCCCCATTAGCTGAAGTGGTGCTTCAGGTTAAGAACAGTTTCAGGTTAAGAACGGACCTCTGGAACAAATTAAGTACTTAACCTGTGGTATCTCTGCACATTTAATGGGCACTGATAGTTCTTTATTTTTCTTATTATTATCATCCTCAAATATTCAGTTACTGCATAGTTCTTCAGATGCTTGATTAGCGCCCTTTTAAAAAAGTTAAATCTTTGTCATTTTTTCTGGATTGCAAAGTGTCTCTTTAACCTGGAGGTTTTCAACCTTTTTTGTGTCCAAGGCTCCCGTAACCAACTGCATTCTTTGTGCCTCCTCTCCTCTCCTCTCTCCTTGGGAGTCCTTTGGGCAGCAGCTGCCACCACCCCTGGTCTCTGAGTGGCCCCCATTCTAAAGAGAAGTGCCTCCTTATACCACCAAACAAGGGCCTGGGAAGAAGCTACCCCCAGCCTTCGTGGTCTGACAGAGACTGGCCAAAGGTGAACCTAACTCAACTTGGGAGGCAGCAGTGGCAACAGCAGTGCCAGGCATTCAGCTCCCAGGCAGGAATTGCACACGCCAAGCATTTTAATTGCACACTTCTTATTTTTATTCACACACACACACACACACACACACACACAGAGAGAGAGAGAGCGAGAGAGAGTTACCAATGTGTTTTCCCTATACCCCTTGTTGATCATTGAGGCTACCCACTTAACTTGGGAATAAGGTTGCAGAATACTGACCTGGGACTTTGGGAATACATTGCACTGACATACAGTCATACCTTGGGTTACAGACGCTTCAGGTTCCGTTTTTTCGGGTTACGGACCGCTGAAATCCAGAAGTACTCGAACAGGTTACTTTCGGGTTTCGGCAGTCACACATGCGCAGAAGTGTTGAATTGCAACCCGCCCATGTGCAGACACGCCGCTGCGGGTTGTGAACGCTGTGGGTTGCGAACGTGCATCCTGCAAGGATCACGTTCGCAACCCAAGCGTCCACTGTAATGGGACTTCCTTATAAAGAAACATGTATAGGACTCCTCTGTAAAATGCTTCTGATAACACATTCTCTGAGATGCTCACATCTGTATGAGCAAATTTGTGGTTCAGCTATCTATGTCAGCATAAATGTCCAAAAAGGGCGTGACAAGAGGAGATGTAGCTGGGGTGGAGATGCCCTTACATTGGATTCTTCAGCTGCTTTTGAAAAAATGATGGGGCTTGAGGAAAGACAAGAAATAATTACAGCAATGGCCTGTGGCAAAGTCCCTGTATTTGTTACACTAAAAAAATTACTGGAGAATCTGATGCATATTCTCTCCAACCATCCCAAAACTCATTGTCAGGAGCGAGCCAGCAGTAAAGCACACCAAGGAGGTGGAAATAACTCTTTATTAGGAAAAAAGGAATCTGTGCAGGAGTGCCCAGCCCTAATGAACACAGCAACTCTTTGCTAGGTCCTTGTCCCTATGAAGCAGTTGTGGAGACTTAATATCCCTGCCCCGTCCCATAGTTGCCTAAGTCCCCCCCCCCTCTCCAGGGTTGTCTCCAAACAATCTGAGACTGTGCCTTCATGCCTGACTTTGCTTCTCCCACTTTATGCCTCTCCTGGTCCTGGGAGACCAGGAGTGAGAGGAGCTTGCCTCAACAGGATAGAGAGATACCTGTGCTTCTTCACCAGCCTGATTCTTCTCTGCCTCTTGGCCTCCCTCTTCTCCTGTTTGAGTTTCTGCCTCTGAGTCTGGACTGTTCTCTGCCGCAGACTCTCCCTATTCACTGAGCCCTGTTACCTCTTTAGCTTCCAACACCTGCCCCCAGTCTTCTCTCTCTGACCACTCAGTCTTGTCCTATGAACACTCCCTGGGCTCTGAGTCTTCTTCCCTTGAGGGTTCCCACTACTCCTTTGCATCTAATCAGTCTCTGACACTTCTTCATGTAATGGACAGAGAGATGAATTTGCCAGTCTCATAGATCAGGCTAAAGATTACCAATAATACTAATCTATTCCAGAGCTGTAGCTGTGTTTGTTGCAGCAAAAATGACTAACAAATGTATTATTTAATAAGCTTTTGTGGACCAGAGCCTACTTAATCAGATGCAAGTAAAGTCCTATATCTCTAGAGTAGTTGATGCCACCTGTAATAAATAGATAATAACACACCTTCTAGTCATATATATGTAGGCTCACTCCCAACAAAGTGTTATGATGCCTGATTTATAATCACTCCTTACAAATATTTTTTATATACCAGTGTTATACGTGAGTGTTACAATTCCGAAAAGGAAGGTTCTCAATATATGAATAAGCATTTTTAGAGTTTGTTTAACTTACCATTTTCCCACAAAAAACCCTTTTGTGAGTACTAGTTAATGTTTGTGAAGCACTTTAAGTTAATAATCATGTGCAGTATTTATCAAATGCCTGAGGGAACAGGCACTGTAGAAGATCACTATAATATAGACAGTCATTAAATGCAGTCTAGAAATCCAAGGCAAGGCCTAAACACACTGATGGAGGAAGCTTATTGAACACAGTGTGTCTTCCTTCTGAGTAAATGTGCATATCAGAGAAGATATATAGGGTCTTTATCCTCAGATAAAAGTATGATGCAGTATAGAGGTTTTTAATTGATTTTAAAAATACCAATTTTATTTTTTAACTAATTTATATTAATACATTGTTTGCAAATTCCAAGATGCTTATATTATAGTGTCCCATCATGACAGCATCTTATTCATGGCATTTCTTGCTGGAAGAGATCCAGCCAAGAGTAATGCTGGATGAAGGCCAAAGGCTTGTATTTTGAAAAATGTGTTCCTTTGCAAAGAGAGAGAGAGAGAGAAGTGAGCAAGCAAAACAAAATATCCTTCAGCTTATTGCAGAGCACTCACACTTTTAATGTATTCTGATACATTTTTACTATTGTGCTTAGATGTCAAGGTGAAATGTGTTGTAAAAACAAGTAGTGTGCTATAATAAACATTTTAGAAGATTTTTTTTTTGTTTTTTTTAGGACAGGAGAGACAAAACCCTTAACTGAGAGTTAAATGCAGCTCACATGCAGATGAAGTGCTCCTTTAAGGGCAATTTAAAGAAGTGCAAAGACATACACATATGAACAGGTGGCTTAATAGAAATTTGCTTCTGCCCTATCTTCTCTCCCAGTTATAGTAGTTTAAGAAGACTGTGTAGGGCTCCAGATTAGGAGACACCCTCCCCAATTTGCAGACGAGACGTAAAGGAGAAACACATCAGCTGCATGTTGAGGTGGTAGGAAGAAGTTAGGAGGAAGAGTGACCTTATAACAGCATTGGGGAAACAGTTAAACAGGAAGGAGAATGTGAGTGTGTTAGTGACAGGTATGTATGTGTGCGTGCATGCGATGCAAGACTGAAAGTTGAATATGGTAATAGATAGTCTTTATCAGGGATGTAAATTTATTAGGAAAAACAATTTTTAAATAGGGCAGTGATAAACATGAGTTTCCCTTCTCTTAACAGGAAAGCAGAAACAATAACATGGGAAACATAGACTTTTATAGATCTTTATTGAACTACTGTTGCAATTACAATGCATCCATATTCAGGTAATTCATAATAGAATCAATACAGTGGTGCCCCGCAAGACGAATGCCTCGCAAGACAAAAAACCCGCTAGACGAAAGGGTTTTCCGTTTTTCGATGCACTTCGCAAGACGTATTTCCCTATGGGCTTGCTTTGCAAGACGAAAATGTCTTGTGAGTCTTGCGATTTTTTTCGCTTCCCCCCCTTTTTCTATGCCGCTAAGCCGCTAAGCCTTTAATAGCCGATAAACCGCTAATAGCGCTAAGCCGCTAATAGGGTTGCTTCGCAAGACGAAAAAACCGCTAGTTTACAATTGTTGATATGTCTTTTTCAAATGATTAAACAAGCTTAATCTTTCTGTTGCCTCTTACTATCAACAAGCAGCATGCTGGTGTATGCAGCCCATTTACACCTCTCTTCCTGCAAGCATGGAAACTAACAAGGAAGGGCTAGCTTACTGTGATATGCCGAACAGGGAACCCAGTTGTTGCTTCCAAACAAGCAAGAAACTCTGGCTCCTTTGGAAACAACAAATCAGGATCCTGGGTTTGGAGAGTATGATAAACAAGCTCTTCCTGGTTAGTTTTATCTGTTTGTGTAAGGGAAGGGGTGAAGCAGGTGTAAACAGTGAGTATAAGTCAGGGCATGACCAGTGTTGCTTGGTCATTTGGACCTGGGCTACTAGTTTGCATCTATATATTATCATTTGATGGTGGAGGTGAGGTTTGTGATGCTTGCTAGAATCTAATGCAGTGTCCACAATCTCTGGAGCTAGGAGCACATCTGAAAATCTACAAAACTATTGTGGCCAAAACAATGGGCAAAATAGCTGCCAAAAACCCAAATAAAACACTTTTTAAAAAAACTGTCAGCATTCCCAAACCCAGACAACCCGCCTCAACCAAACAACAAAAAAACCCCAAAATCAAATAAATAAATAAATACATGGAAGGGGTAGATGGACATGGGAGTGCCTGAAGGTATCAGGATGCCATTATGGAGACCACAGATATTGTGTCTGACTTTGGCCTTTTTAGTCTGAAGTGAAATTGAAAATTGCTATGCAATTAAACAATAGAAGAAATAATGCCTTGGGGCACAATTACTATGCTAAATTTCCATTAGTTACTGTAAATTTAGCTTTAAGTCTTGATTTAGTTTAAGTCTTGGAGATATCCCACCCTCAGAAATTCTACACTGTTAGATCACTAGGAATACACCAGCGTGATATGATGCCGGTGTGTCCCCACTGCCAATACAAGTCAACAAGCAGAGGAACAAAAAAGGAGCAGCACTGTGCATATGCTAGGAGAGGGGTGACTTTGAAACCTGACATCCCTTACATATCCCCTACACTATCCTGTACACTATCATATTGTTATGTCTACAAAAGAGGTGGCATAGCAATATGCTTGTATTGAACTCAATAGAGACACAACACACACTGCCTGCCTTACTTCTTCTCACTCCACCCACACTGCCGCTATGGAATAGAGGAGTTGGACTAACTAAATCCAATCACAGCATACCAATATTGGTAAATAAACTGCTGACAGGAAGCCCATACATGCCACATGAGGCTATAACTCTCACCTCATGATGTACACAAAAAGGGAATTCTGATGACAGGTGTTATAGTAAAAGGGTGCTTTGCACAATGAGGGGGCATATTACAAAAACAGCAAGACTGAGAATGAAGTAGGAAGTACAGATGCTAACACTTCTCAGCATCTTCATAGGTCCTCTCCTTCAGGACTCCACGTACAAAAACCCAACAGAAACTCTCGATCCACTGCCCCAACTGCGAATGCAAGACCAATGCATCTCACAAAGGTTAGTAAAGGGATGGGTGGGGTGGGACCATGTTTCAAAGTATAAAAGGCTAGGATGAAACAACCCTGTATCATTTCAGAAGCGCAGTTTAATATGTTTACATACACATTCTTGAATTAGCTATCAACTTTTGCTAGCATCTCCGTGAACTTAAGACCATAGCTACCTTAATCAGATGTGGCAATTTCTGCCAAATATATATATAATATATATTTCAGTATAACCACCCTATACAGTGGTACCTCAGGTTACAGACGCTTCAGGTTACAGACTCCGCTAACCCAGAAATAGTATCTCGGGTCAAGAACTTTGTTTCAGGATGAGAACAGAAATCGTGCGGTGGCAGCGGGAGGCCCCATTAGCTAAAGTGGTACCTCAGGTTAAGAACAGTTTCAGGTTAAGAACGGACCTCCAGAATGAATTAAGTTCTTAACCCAAGGTACCACTGTACTACCCATTACATCAGAAAGGTTATATGTGCTCCATGGAGAATTAAGAGCATAGTTAAAAATAAAAGGATGCCAAAAGGGTATTAATTGCCCCTAGTGTAACAGTGAGTAGTGTTCTTTTGTCAGATCTGTGGTTAAGCTGGTATTTTCCAATTGCTTATTGATTCTGCTGAGGCTATATGAGTTTGATATTATATTTAGAAACTGCATTACATTTCTAATATAGATGCAAAATTCTACAGGTGTATTTAGCTTGAGTGGTTCTTACACATTTTTAAGGCCCATGTCAACTTCTTGGCCACCTTTTCTGATACACACCTTTCAGTTTTAAGCTTGTTTAGCAAACAATACATTTATTCATTATGTACAATAAAAGGATGAGCACATGGAGGATATATATACCATGCTTTATAGCACAACATTTTGGATATTTTCTGACAGTACAATCCTATGTATATTTACTTGGAGATAATTCTAAGGGGCTCAATGGGAACTATATAATGAACTGGTTTTTGTATGGTTTAGTGCTATATGGAGCCCAAATCAAGCATTAGGCTCACATGTTCGCCCTTCACCCCTCATCCACCCATGCAGCCAAGAGGGCTTCATCTGTGATTACTTTCAGTATCAACACATCTTGGCTTAAAGTTATATGGAAGCCAAGAATCTTGGTTAAAGCAAATAATAATTAATTGCAGATGAGCCAACTTTAAACCATAGGTTATGAATCTGGTTTGTTTGAGTAACCATTGTTGGTTTTAAACCAGGATTCCTGGTTTGTTCATAACTAAGCTGAGATTATTTGAAATGGAAAGTAATATTGGCAGAAGTCTTCCTCCTAGCTACATGAAAGAAGGTGGAGGAGTGGGGAGTGCGTGAGTGAGATACTTTGCTTGTGTTTGTCCGCAATACCATGATTGTTTTGTGTGAATCAGTGTAGTGTGTTTAGGACTACAGCTTGAATCTTCTAAAATCAAGATCACTGACATGTTGGTTTCATCAAGATTGATTATATTTTACATTTTTAAAATTGGCCACTTCTTATATCTACACGTCATTACAGTGGTACCTCGAAAACTGAAAACCAAAAGTGGGAGCCTCAAAATGGAAGCCTCAATACGGAAAACTCAAAACGGAAGCCGTGTTTCCTGTTCAACTTCCAAGGTATGTTCAAAAACCAAGGCACTTCCGTGTTTTCGGTGTTCGAGTTCCGAAGCGTTCGACTATGGAGGTGTTCAAAAACTGAGGTACCACTGTATATCTGACCCTCTACAACCATTCTTCATTTCCTAATATGTTGAAATATCTAGGGTTTGAGGAAGCAAATATTAGAAAAGAGGTCAGGGAAAGTAGATTAAAGAACTCAGGAGTCAAAGCAAAATATAAGCTAATGAGAAAATAGGTGAGCCTTCTGGTTTCCTCAAAGAAAGCTTCATTTGAGGAGGTAGCAAAGTGAGACTTGAATAAAAGCAAATGAACATGGAGAAAGTTGAGAAGCGGGAGGATAACAGAATAAAGGATAAAGAGGAGTGAATAAAAATATCCAGCTGACTAGAAAAGTGTAGCAATCAAATGGAAATGGAAGATACAATGTATGCATAAATGGATACAATTCTGAAAAAGTTTGAAGGAGGAATCCATCAATCTATGTGGAATGAAAAGAAAATAAAGAGTAAAAGCAAAGCAAAAGTAAATACTGTGGTACCATGGGTTAAGTATTTAATTCGTTCTGGAGGTCCGTTCTTAACCTGAAACTGTTCTTAATCTGAAGTACCACTTTAGCTAATGGGGCCTCCTGCTGCTGCCGCACAGCCGGAGAACAATTTCTGTTCTCATCCTGAAGCAAAGTTCTTAACCTGAAGCACTATTTCTGGGTTAGCAGAGTCTGTAACCTGAAGCATATGTAACCTGAGGTGTATGTAACCTGAGGTACCACTGTAATAAATGTAAGTAACACTACATTACATTTTATAAATTACTTATATACATGTATGAGGACCATGTTATGCATGGCTTATTAATAGCAATTATTTTCAACATAAATGAGCACATTGGTTCAGGTTGGATAGTTTGCCAAACCATGGTTTGAGTTTCCAGACTACAGGAAACAAACCATGGTGTAGAGCTGCTTGTCTGTGTTTGTTGGCTCCCCCTCCTCAAAGAATTTTGGGAGTGCAATTTTGGGAGAGTACAATACTAAAATTTATCTGTTGACAATCACTTGCCTCTCTCACAGAAACTACAGCTCCTGTACTGTCACATAATCACATTTAACACCTTATTTCTTGCTCGAGTTGTGTTTATCATACTTTGTTGGTGTTTTGAACTCTGCTTATAATTATAGTCATTTTTGTATTTCTGTTTTTAAGACTAATAGCCAAAAATAATGTAATTAAGCAAAGGTATGGCAAATTTTAATATACAGGTCTACTCAGAAGTAAGTTATATTGAGTTCAATGGGTCTTACTCCTAAATAAGTAGGTATAGGTGTGCAAGCTTAAAGAGCATGCAACCTCATGTTCAGAAGATACCTGATCATCTGAAGTAACTGCTAAAGTATGGATTGCCTGCCAGGGGCCTTGTTGACAAGTATTAAACCATAGTTTAAAATAAAGTATGATTTAACATGCACAAGCTACTTGCTCTTCTCCTGCTCTTGATTGTACTGTGTGGGGAAGGAAACAAGTCAGAAAGAGCCTGGCATGTCATGACATGCAAACACAGGCTCATGATTTGTTTCCTCCAATCAGACCACAAGCAGTAAGTTTAAAACAAAACTTGGCTTATACCCATGGTTTGTTTGAAGAGAAACAAACAATGAACCTGGGTTCACGTCACAATAAACCAGGTTGGCTTGTTTCTTCCCACATATGGCACAGTCAGAAGTGGTAGGGGGGAGCAAAATGCCGGTGTGCATTACACCAAACTACCAAACTAACAGTTTAACATTGCATGTGAACTGGATGGGGTGGCTGATTATCTTAATTCTTGAGCCCTTTCCCTGCAGTATTCCAGTGAGCCCTGTTGCACAGATCTGGCGGCTGAAGCCTTGAGAATGCCTGATATTGCATGAAAGAAAAGAAATATCTCATTCAATCACAACAAATACCCAAATGAATATACATAATAAGCATGAGCCCTTTTTTTCCATGTTATAGGAAGAACAGCATATGGCTATTCAGGCAAGCTAATTCTGTATGAAGGGAAATAAAAAAATAACAGTGAATACTGTATAACAGTACACTGAATTTGGGCGTCATTTGCCTGAGCCTGAAGAAGTCTTAGGTTTCTTAAGCTGTCCAGCCTCAGAACTGTCTAGAGGAAGGATCACTGTAGTTCTCCAAGTACAGTCTGACACAGAGAATTTGCTGAGCATGCTTGTATTCTAGGGATAGGTCAGCCTAGCTTCTACTCACTGTGTATTTTATGCTTCTTTGCACTCTTGTGACCTGATTGGCTTTTGGAAGGGAGAGAATCATTTATATTTTGGTTTTCCTTTGCAGGGTCCCTTCATTTTTGTTATGTTACTTCATATTGTTGGTTTGTTACAAGGTAGATTAATTTAAATCAAACCAAATTAAATAATTGATTTAAATGAGATTCACCATTTATACATTCTTTACTTTCTGAAGGAAGGCATTCTTTCTAGAAGATATAACTATTGAAATATGTTGATTTATGAAGAAATAGACCCTCTGCATTGCACTTGGAATGATGTTGTGACTTAAAACAATAGACCTTAACTATATTAATTTGTTTCACAATTAAACAGTTTCATATCCTTATTAACTGAACATTTTAGTAACTGCTAAATAAAGGCAAATTATATATTTACTTTAAATATACAGAAATTAGTACTGATATTAATGAACAAATAATTGAAATTCCATGATGGATATAAAATCAAATATTATTAATGAAACATCTGAAACAGGGTTTGTTAGGTTTCTGTTTTGAAAAAACACATTTTCTCTGCTGTTCACAATAACATTTCCAAGGCAGCTTACAACATAATTTAAAATAATTAACACTGAAATACTTGAGGTTGGGGAACCTTTTTTCAGACAGAAGGACCTATTCCCTCTTGGGCTGCCTTCTAGGGGCCACATGCCAGAGGTGGGTTAGGCCATAAGCAGAGCTGGGCAGAGCAACAGATGTGAATGTTAACTTTTGTACAATGGGTATATTCCAGCCAAACTACACAACTCGCATATCTTCATCCTCTGTGTATGCAAACAATAAGTAGTATCATAGCACAAGGACACATTCCATCTGGGAAAAAGTATGAGGGAGAGTGCAGAGCAGTGTTGATGAGGGATGTGGCCTTGGAAGAGTTTTGAGGACTGAATAGAGAGGCTTGGAAGGCCATATCTGTCCACAAAGCTTGAGGTTCCCCACCCCTGCTATACCTGCTTATCTTATAGCAAGTACCACTGCATTCAGTGAAAGTTACTTCTTTGTAGACATGTATAGGTAGTACCTAGTGAGTGGCTGCTGATTTTCATCTAAGCAACCAAGCAAGTTCATATGGGAGTAGGCAGTCCTTCAAATACCCTGGTCCTAGACTTTCTTTTCACTTCTTCCCTTACCAAGCTTTGGAGCTTCTTTCCTGACTTGTTAAATCTCTGTTTTCCATAATGTCTGAAATGGAAGACTGTCAATCACTGCATGTACTTTTAAACCAAATTTATTTGTTAAAAGTAAAAGTAATATTTAAATTTTAAAATTTTTATTTAATCCAAAAATGATGATGCTATACCAGTGTTCCATTGTTCTTCTTCCCAATATCCAGTTCAAACCTTTCCAGCTGCATTTTAACCCTATGTTTCTTGGTTGTGTTTAACTTCAGCCAGAAAATAGCCAAACTGATTCTATACATTCTTCTGAATCCTGGTCTTTCTCAACCATTTAATAACTGAAATATATTCCACTATAAATATGCAGTTTTATTTCTGTCAGCTTGGAATGCCTGTAGAATAGGGATGGGATAGAAATTTGATTCAGTTTGCATTTAAAGGCAAACCTATCTAATTCACACTTTCCAAAATAATATGCAAACCAAAACACAGCCATCCTTCAAAATTCACACTTCTCTAAATTTTGCAATGCAGTTCTCCAGCCATGTAATGTGTACAAAAATCCACATGCTAGGGTAGTGTGCATTAAATGCATATATTAGTGATGCAAAAGTGCATTATAGTATGGAAACTTGGTTTGTAAAAATGTGTATATTAGTAGAAATTCACTGATGAATTTTCATGAGGACTTTTTATTCACAAACTGATGTCCAAAGGTGGAGTACTGAACTTAAGGTTGGAAAAATGGGAACCTGAGAGAGACCAAAATTGATAGATATGCCAATACCTATTATAGATGATGTATACAAATAAGGAACATGGCAGAGAAATTGTTTGTTCACACTGAAGCTTACTGAAGCTCCAGCGTGCATTCCATTGATTCATAGGGCTTGTACCACATTGTTTCTGACCGTTAACTTCTTTAATAATTACTGAATGAGAAATTATACCAGTGTTTAAACAGATTATCCTGTATAAACACAGACCAACCCTGGATTATCCTGTATCAGAAGGTGGTTTTTGCCAGGATGGTTCTTGTCTAGTATTCTCAGAAATCAGGGATGGCCAGCCTTTCAGCATCAGGGCTTCTGTATCTTTAACAACTATGTAGGTATTCCAGTAGGTGTAGTTTGTCATGTCTCAGTACTACAGGAATTTGAAAAACTGTGTGTGCCAAACTTCCCTCATCTACTGTTAAAGGGACAAGGCCTGTTGACCATATAATGCAGGTGCGCTGTCAATTGCATGGGTTTCCAGTCTACTTCCAGGCCCAATTCAAAGTGACATTTTTATAAATATGGCTCTTCAAGGCTTGGAGTCAGAGTACCTGATAGACTACCAGTTTCCATATGAGCCTACCCTTACACTAAGGGCACTTCCAGACTGTGACTATTTTGAGTGGGATTCAATCACATATTGGCAAGTTCAGGTTGCTCAATGAAAAATTGATTCAGAGCTCTTGCACAACAAATCTGCTCCTCTAAAAGATCAAACTTTTTGATATAAGGAAAATGACAGAAAAATGCACTGGAAAGTGTATGATAATACTTGCTGAATGCAGAGTCCTCTAACATCCCCAAAAACAGATCAAAATAAATGCTCAATAAATAGCTGAAGTTGTCTATCACCCTGCAAACAAATTAGGATGAGTGCTTAGTAAACAGGTTGTCTGGAAGTAACATAAGATGTTCAATAGAGGCCCTATTCCATTTGTTGCTACAACCTGAGATACAGTAATGACTGGGGAGAAAGGCTTTTCAATGGTGGTATCATTTGATGCCTACCTTGCTTTTGTTCTGGCACCAGGTGAAGATTGTCTTAATTTTCTTAGACTTTTAAATTCAGTTTGTTTTATCTCAGCTGATTTTTTTCTGATGATTTTAGATTTTTCTGTTTTTATCTGTGTTTGTGTTAATTGTTTTATTTTGATTTGATTTTAGCTTTTAAATGACCCTAGAATTTAGTCATAGAGTAGGCTCAGTGAAATCAGTAGACTTAACAATTATGGTAGTTAAGTTTGACTTACTTGGATATCACACATAATAAGTAAAGTTAAAGGAATCCTAAAGCTTGAAGGTTGGCATATTATATTTTAGCCTTAGGATAAATGCTCAATTTGGGTATCGTCACCGTCCTAAAGCAGCACTGTGGCACAAATTTATAACTGCACAAGGAACAAAACAGCATTAAAAGAGCAAATCAGGTGGAAATAGACCAATTGATGCACTGTCATCTTCCACATCATGTAACAGAAGGAACAAATTGGAAAAGACTCAAAGGCAATCAGTTTGGCCCGTACGTATTAATTTTGATACATGTCAAATACACTTATGTGTACTTGTCACCATGTTTATAAAGTATTTCTGCTCTGACCTGCACACTAGTTCTATACATTTAGTTAGATGAATGTTACCCACCCAGGTCCTGCTGACATATTTGTTAGTTTATTCATCTACATTGACAATTTATGCCACTTTTCAAGTGAACCTTACAAAGTGGTTTAAGTAAAATAATGGGTAAATTGTTATGTCTACTCCCTCATACTTAGAGGCTCTGCCAAACATGGCTACCAATTCTCATCTAATATCCTACACTAACCTCAAGAGCCACAAGCACTCCTGGCCAAAATGTAAAATAATTTCTCTGCTATGGTGGCTGAGCAAGTGTGAGGCCAGCAATATTTCCAGTGCATCATATTGTTGTATTTGCTAGATTTCAAGGAAGCTTTTCCCCACTTTAAACTGGAACCACTTGCACTATGCAAAGATATTATCTAATGGAGCTTACAGTATGGATACTACATGTCAGCTGTTGACTTAGAGTGGACAATCCTGGAGTATAAGAACAATATCAGAGCATTAATGCACCACAGAAACAGTAAACTTCAGATTAGTGTTTTCCCATATGGCTAGGAGCTAATAATGTATACAGAACATAAGATTTTTCTTGCACGTTATTGTACACTCCCAATATTTCCCCCAGTGTTATAAATACTTTCTCTCTAAGGAAAATTCTGACACAGCTACATGCTTCTGCTACCACAAAACTACAAATGCTCAAAACAAGCTATCTCTAAAAAGCAAAATATTATTACCATATATTTAGCAAAAGCTAGTGTTTACCACCATCAAAGGCTATGAAAAGTTTGTTCTATTTACCTGTCTGATGGCAATGTAACTATGAAAAATCTAGTGAACTCCAGGGAATAAGCAACATATCAAGGGCAGAACCTTACTGGTTTCAGTAGCTATACAATTAGCCAAAACATAAACCTTGATTATTCATAATTTTCCATTGGGCTGCCATATACACCATAGCATTCAGTTCTTGGGTGAAAAATACAGAATGTGGCATTCTGTACTATGCTGATTTCTCAACTAATACTGAAGGTGCACACAACCCCAAATGTTGGTGTGACAAAGTGAAATTTGTTTACACATCAATTTTAATACCTTAAATACAAAAAGATAGCTTATAATACCAAAATAATACAGTCTTACATCACTTTGTTTATAAATGAGAGGTAGCTAACCTGTAGCACTCCAGATGTTGCTAGATTACAATGCCTTTCATCCCTGACCCTAAGCCATGCTGGCTGGGGTTGATGAGAGTTATAAACATAGTATGTCATTATTTAACTGTATCCACAATTGAGTGGTAGTTGCCTTAATACCATATGGTAGAGCTGGCCCTGATGTCAAGTCACTAAGAATGCTCACACTTCCTTTCAGAGTTGCATTGTTTATATTCAATTGTAAGCTGCCTTGAATATAGCAATTTTAAAATCAAAATAAATAGAAGGGAGCATTTTACAATTTCTCCTAATATCACAGCTGTTGAGGAGAGACCTCATCTTGTTCCATAATGCTAATGATGCAAGAGCTGCAGAGATTTTTGAAAGGAAGGATTGATGGGCAGGAAGGAGTGCTTAACCTTTTTCTCTTGCTTGCTGATTTTACCTTGCAAACCCCCTACAAGCAATGTTTAGCCTGTTGTTCTCTTGTTATAACCCAGAATAAAGCCCCACTAGGGTAAAAGCAGTCTCTCAGGCTATTTGGCAGCAGGATTGAAGTACATGAGTAAAAACACCTCCTCCTCCCATCTGTTGATTCACCAACCAAACCCCACATCCATGGGCATAGCAGGAAGGGGCAGGGTCCCCCCTAAATAAATAAAAATACATAGCTAACTGAGGTTCTGGCCCCCTAACAAAACGCCTGCGCCTCCTAACAAAAACCTTGCCTACGCTCATGCCCCCACTTTTGTGTCACCTTAGCAAATGTGGTTTTGGGAACACATGTTTGGCAAGGTGGCGTGTAGTTCCACCTTCCTACAAGAACTCTTTCAGGGTGTAGATCTGGCAACCTATTTTGTGCTTAGAATCTTTTATCAACCCTTCCCCATATTGTTCTGTATATTGTGTATGTGTAATTTCAAACATTTTGTCCTTCAGTTTATGCATATGTAGTGAGTTTTATAACATTTTTATACCGGTACTTCCTAATAATGGGCTTTAAAATTGAAACAATGGCAGATGTTTAGCTAACATACACTGCCATATCTTGAAAGATCAAGAAGGGTAGGGAATACAGTCATAATTCCTCAAAGCTGATAAATTTGCATAACATTTATTATTGTTTCTCCTGAATCCAAGTGCTCTCTCCTAGTGCACAGTCTAAACATGTTTACTTAGAAGTAAATCCTACCAAATTTACTGGCTTTCATATCATAGTAAGTATTCTTAGGATTGTATCATTGGTGAAAGAAAGCAGGATTTCTCTTCTTAGTAATACTCCATTCCTATTAGCTCCTTGTCCATATTTTCTGTCTGTTTCATTTTGTTTGGAAAATGGCAGGGTAGAATGTGTTTGGTGTAACCTTAATCCTGACCAGCATCTGGGCTCTGTTTAAAAAAAAATAAAGCAGCTTCGAACAGAGGCTTCTGTATACATTTGCATGCTTTAAGTATAGAACGAACATTTTAAGATCCAGAACAAAATATGTGATATTTTCTTTTGTCTTGAAACAAAGGCTATATCCAGATTTTATTTTTTTATTATTTTAATGTAAATGAAATGTAACTGTGGTATACAGATGAATATGAATTCTCTTGTACATCAGATGTTATCAAGATTGGCATTCTCAAATATGATACCCATTGCAATCCCATGCACACTTTGCTGGGAGTAAATACTATATTGAACATAGTGGGGCAAGTAGACATGCAGAAAACTGCACTGTAAATAACTTTGTTCTTTTTTGCTGTTTGTGCTGTGTTTTAATCTTATTAATTCAGAACAGAAACTGTATGAGGAGGACACATGTTTAAATTTGAAATGTACATCATGGCCAATCTATGGTTTGCATTTGTGTTATAAATCAGATTAAGCCTTGTGGGCAAAAGCAACCTCATACTCCAGTGCTACTCCCGCATATTTAGGAATAAGCTCCATTAGTCAGTGGGTTTTATTGCTGACAGTAAATATATAATATTAAACTGATCAAATACAAGAGAAAATGATAAAGAAGAACAGAGGGTTTAAAAAAAAGAAAAGAAAAAGAAAACATTGATCATTCAGGGGCAGTTAATTGAGAATTTTCACATATAAGGTACTGATAACAAATTTCACTCCTCTGTTATAGTTTTACTTCAGCCTTCACAAGCTTTTCCTATCAAATGTGCAAAGACCCATAGTTTCAGTAAATAACACAGAATAAGATGTTGATAATAGCTTTTTGGGACCCTAAGGTCTTTCCTGCCACAACACTGTGACTGCCCTAAGAACCAGGAAGTCCTTGGTTTTCAAATTTTACCCACTTTCATTGTGTACACTTTCACAAGCCCACCCTGTGATGCAGTGGTTTGAATGTTGGAGTAGAACTGGAGAACCCAAGTTCAAATCCCAGCCATATCACTGTGGGCCAGTCACAAAATCTCAGCTTAACCTAGTGCATCACAGAGTTTTGTGTGATGATAAAATATAGGAGAGGGCCATGCACAGTGCCTTGAGCTCTTTGGAAGAAAGGTGGAATATAAATAAAATAAATCAGTAAGTCTCAGTAAGCCCCACAATCTGTATGATGACTGTACAGGCCTGCCTTAAAGGTTGTTTGAGGCTTACAACAAGGTACTGAATGTTGAAGGACTCTGAACACTTTAAAGTACTTTATAAATTATTTTTCTTCTTATTACTTCCAGACTATGGGCTTTATAAGCACAAATATGGCACAATATCCAGGCATTGTTCTCAAGGAAGTCATTTTGTTGTATTACTGTGAAGATGCAGTTATTTTTCTATCTAGTCCAGTTATTGTGATTTGAAGTGTTGCCTAGAAAGTGGTTATGCAAGTGTTATGGGCACTATAATGCATGTACCAACAGAGACAATTTCTCATGTTGGGATCCTAAAAGTGGTATGCTCAGCTTGAGATTAAGGAACTAGTATAGGCACTAAATTCACTTAATTGAAGGCAAGGTTTAGCAATGGGGCTTTAGATTGTGTCCAGCTTACATCCTCCCATCTGTCAGCAAAGCTGCATCCAAGCCAATCTGAATGGTTGTCAGAAAGGCTCAATATAAAATTCTTCAAAATAACTAGGCGGACATCTATCTATAATAAATATTGACTTTCTAGCTGATAACCAGGATAAACTCTGGACATAGCAATCCTGTATTCATATTAAGCTTGGACTGGAGGAATACTACTGCTATGCTAGCAGATCAGCTGCCATATCCAATACATGCTCAGCCTGGGATGGGATGACGCACAAGTAGAAAATACAAAAGTGGTAGCAAAACAACAGACATGCCTAAGCATCCTTGGAACCACTGCCAGAGTCCCTCAATCAGGGACTGTGATCATAACAACACCCATATCTAGTGAACTCATGGCAAAGGGAAGATGTTCCCAGTACATGCCCCTGCACCACCACACACACAACGTGCAAACTTTGCTGCATTGGATACCACTCACACTGTTTGGACTCCATCATCTCCAGTGGCTCAGTCAGCAACAACTCTTCTGCTGGTTCCTAGGCATTCCTTCAGTAAAGGTTCAAATTCCTTTATGTTGCACACAGTCCTTATTTTGGAACGCAACACATACATTGGGGAGGAAAGGGAGCCTACACAGCACAGCTCTCACCTAGCTCATTGGGCAGGACACCTGCACAAAGCACACAATGTCTTCTTGGAATGAGGGTTTAAAGTCCATCTAAGAAAGGGGGGGAGGGAGACTCTTTAGAGCATTGGTTTTCAACCAGTGTGCCGTGCCACTGTGCCTTGAATAATGGTCTGGGGTGCCATGTGCAACACTGGCCTCTGTCCCTCTTTCTTTCCCTCCCTCCTCTGATGCTCTCTTGTATCTCTGCCTCCCAAAGGCTTGCATGGCTGTTTGTTGCAACAGCCCAGGCTACAAGCTCCCTAAGCTGGGGCAGCTCAGAGACCAGGGATGGCAGAAGCAGCTGTCCGGAGGACTCCCAAGGAGAGGGGAAAGGAAAGGAGGCTGAGGGAACACTCCACAAGGGAGGGTCTTCAAAAAAGGGTGAGAGGCTGCCAGCTGTGCAAGCAAGGGGTGACATAGCTGGACTCCTGAGCCCCACAGAAGTGCCACAGAAAGAATGTAGTTGGTTAAGGGAGCCGTGGACTTAAAAAGGTTGAAAACCTCTGCTTTAGAGAAAAAGCCAAAGGGAGGAGTCAGGAGTGGCAACAAAGGGAGACTGAGTCAGCCATGGTCACCCTGATTGATGGCCATTGAAGAGAGTGGGATGGGAGAGTGTGACCTTGCTCCTTCTTCTTGACCTTTCATTGACTTTTGATACATTCACCTGGATCAGCTCTGGGGGAATGGGAACTGAAGGCACTGTGTTAAATTGGTTCCAATTGTACCTTCAGGATCATGTCCAGACAAAAGCATTATATGAATGCTTTTTTGTCCCTTGGCAGCTATGCTATCTTATCTCTAGTGCTATCTATGAAGCCACTGGGATTGGTTAAGGTTGCTGTCATTAACCAATAACCCTCAGCTTTATTTCTCTATAGCAGAGGTGTCCAACAGGTTGATTGCAATCTACTGGTTGACCCCCTCCCCCAATTAAAGCTCAACAACTTTGGCTCATCCTCCTCTCCAAAAAAGCTCAACTTTGATGGGTAGATCCCTGCGAGTTTTTTTTTTTTACAGTGGGAGTAGATCGCAGTCTCTTGGAAGTTGGATGTGCCTGCTCTATAGCATCTGAATTGGGGAAAGTCCCTTGACCAGTGCTTGGATACAGTGGTGAGATGGATGAGGGGAAAATAAGCTGAGCTTTAATCCTGGCAAGATGGAGGCAATGTGGGAGAGTGGTTCTTGTGTCTGATAAATAGGTCAATTGCCTAACCTGGATAGGGTTGCACTGCCCTTGAAGGAGCAGGTTCACAGGCTGGGGGTGCTTTTGGATCCAGCTTTTTCACTGGAGACCCAGGCAGCTTCAGTGACTGGTACAACAGCTGCAACAATTCCCAGTCGGGGAAAGCTTGGCCACAGTAGTTCATGTATTGGTTAATTCATTATAGGATTACTGCACTATGCTGCATGTGGGGCTTCCCTTGCCTCTCCTTCCTCATCTTTCTCCCTCCCCATCATCCTCAACTGACTACCTAATATGCTCTGGCAGGAGTACCCACCCTACTTGTGTATTTTGAGAGGCCTGACCTATTATATTCCAAGAAATTTTAGTGAGCAGAGAGAGGAGAGGGCACTATTCTTGTCCTGAACCCATCAAGCACCCTACATGCCCTTCCTCTCAGTCCCATCCTGAGTTCATCTGAAGTAATATCACACTAGGATATGGGAAAGTGATCCCTATCTACTACTCCCCAAAAAACAAATCAAAGCGTTTACTGATCAGCACCCAAAATGCAGTAGATCCTGAAATGGGGTTGCAACAGTATCACTCCAGCATGGCTCTTTTGCTTTGGACAGTGACTTTATAGACAGCAGGGCAGCTGGTGCTGTGTCCCTTATGGCACCAGCTCATTTAGAATTTGCATGTATCATAACTGTCCTGGAGCTTTCAGCAGCACAGCACTTTTCCTGGACCAAGTAGGTTAGCCCCACAGGAACAGCCAGGAGCATCCTTATTCATTATCTGCATAGAACAGGATTTGGGGAGGATTGTCTACCTATGGGAGTGGGACCAGGGCTTTTTTTCAGCCGTAACTCAATGAAACTCAGTTCTGGCACCTCTTAGGTGGGCGCCATTGCCATTCTAAGAGAACAAGGGAGGTGTTCATGGTGAGTTCCGGCACATCTTTTTCTATAAAAATAGCAGTGAGTGGGACCTGTGGGAAGAGGGAGAGACAACAATGAGTAGCAATCAGCAGCTGTCCTGAACCTGGACACACAGTAGGTGATTCTGAGAGAGTGAGCTTAAACTGAATGGTGATACTTGGGTACTCTGCCAGTGCTCACGCCTCAACCTCCCCATTGCAGTAACTATGAGTTTTCCCTCTCCCTTTTGTGGGTTTGAAAATTGAACACTGTGTGTCCAGTGACTTTTTGTTCTGCTACATGCTGGTCTATGATCCAACAAGGATCATAGGACTTTCCTTCCTTGTAGGTTTTTAAGCAGAGATTGAATGGCCATCTGTCATGGATGCTTTAGCTGGGATTCCTGCATTGCAGGGAGTTGGACTAGATGACCCTTGGGGTGCCTTCCAACTCTACAATTCTCTGATTCTAAGGCAAAAAGTGCCAGCAGTGACAGTGGAGCACCTGGTCTTTGCTGCAGAGACCTTAACTGCATGTGTGGATGAGTGCATCTCCTGTGTGGGACACTACTTTCTACTCGGGGGGGGGGGGTTAAACAAAACCCAGTAGTCACATATGAGAAAAAAAGGGTGGGTGGGTGGGTATGTGGGAGAGAGAGAAAGAGAGATAGGAGACAGTTGAGGCAGTTGTATATTACAGTGTGTGTTCCGCTTTCTCTTGTTTATCTATGTGGGGTGCTCTGTTCTGACTAGAGATGGGTGAATCTGTTAGTTTTGTTTCTTTCAGTTTCTCAGTTTCCAGATCTTAAGTTCAGTTACCAGTACTTGGCTACAAAACTGTATTGCAGAATTTAGAGAAGTGTTAATTTTGAAATTCACAGAGCCTCGGGGGCACTGCTGGGGGTGCCACAGCTATGATGTATAATGGAAGGTGAGAGGTGGGGTTGGTGCTGAATTTTGGCATCACATAGGGCATCACTGAAATTTGAGACCCCAAGGTCTGCCATTGGTTCTGCTAGTGCATCTGTCATGGTGGTGGTGTATCTGGCTAGTGTAGGGGGGCTTCCACCAAATCCTAAAGCCCTTCAGGTGGTATAAGTCCAATACAGTGCCTTTAAGCTATACCATATTCAGTCATCTTTTTAAAGTAGTACAGGGAGCAAAATTGTTTGGCCTCCTGGGAGAGGGAGTTCCATAATCAGGGTGCCGTCACCCGGAAGAACTGACTCATTATACCCATTACAGTTAAAGAGGGGGAATCTGAGTCCTATAAAGTGACATTAACATATAGGGGGCATTTTCTCATATATTCTGAACCCAATCCATTTTAGGGCCTCAAAATAAAAACTAGTAGTGTGAGTTGACCCCAGAATCCAGTGGAGTTCTTTCATCACAAATGTTATCTACTTCCTTTGACTGACTGACTGACTGACTGACTGACTGACTTACTAACCAACTGATGTTTTTGGACAGCTTTCAAAGACAGTTGTACATACAGTGTGTTATATTAGTTTAACTTAGAGGTTAACAAGGAGTGTATAATGCTGGCCAAGTCACCATTCACCAGTACTGTATAGGCCACTAAGGCTTACAAAACAAAGGTGGTAAAAGGAGCTGGGGAGATGTTGCAGTTTAAATTGTGAGCCTTTGGGCTTGTGTGCAGCTGCCATATGTGTTCCAGTATCTGCCTAGGTCAGGGGTCAGTAACCTTTATTTCTATGAAGAGCCACTGAAAGATGGGAACAGCAAATTTGAAGGCAGTGGAGTTTTTGGTGGAGTTTTAGGAATGGGTGAAAATGTCAATTTCAGGTTTTCTCTGTTTCATGTTTTTCCTTCTTGTTTTTCCAATCTTTAGTTTGGTTCTCCACATTTCCTCATCAGTTTCTCTCATACATATGTGTGTGTGTGTGTGTGTGTGTGTGTGTGTGTGTCTTCATGAAATTCACCAGCATTTCCAAGTGCATTTCTCTTTATGTACACATTTTTGCATGTGATTTTGCTATGTGTGTTAAAACACACACACACACACAGAGAGAGAGAGAGAGAGAGAGAGAGAGAGAGTGCTTCATATTCAGCATTGCTCAGGAATTCTGAGAAGCAAAAAATCAGTAGAGTGGTATCTCGGGTTACAGACACTTCAGGTTACAGATGCTTCAGGTTACAGACTCCGCTAACCCAGAAATAGTACCTCGGGTTAAGAACTTTGCTTCAGGATGAGAACAGAAATTGTGCTGCAGCAGCGGGAGGCCCCATTAGCTAAAGTGGTACCTCAGGTTAAGAACAGATTCAGGTTAAGAATGGACCTCCAGAATGAATTAAGTTCTTAACCTGAGGTACCACTGTACAGAGAATATCAGTGTACATTGAAAAGATCAGTTGGCCATTCAAAATGGCATTAAACTTAGGTCTGAGCAGTTTCTCCACTTGTTCCGTGCTTTATGAGTATGGGTCCAATCATGGCCTTTGTCCCACTGCTTTCCCCTTGGAAACCTGCTCTTTAGATCTAAATCGGAATAAATGGCAATCTGCAGAAAACCTAGTTGCCATTTGTTCCTATTCAGTGCTAAACCGCAGGTTTTATTGGAGGGAAGTGATGGGACAAACAGAGATGTGGATAAGTCCTTTAGATGAAAACTTGCTCCTTGACCACAGAAACCATCGTGCCAAATTTGGTGATGCTTAAGAGGTGCCCAAATATATACTGAATAGACAAACAAATATGAAATATACCACACAAGCAATTTCCCCTACTATAATGTATTTTTATTGTTATTTTCACTAATATATGCATTTATGCACACTTCCCCCTAGTATATGCTTTTTGTGCACATTATTTGGTTGGAGAACTGCATTACAAAATTCAGAGAAGTATTAATTTCTAAGTATGTCTGTATTTTGATTCACATACTGTTTCAGGAAGTGCAGTTTAGGTAGAGTTACCTTTAAATGAGAACTGGATCAAATTTCTCCCTCATAGTCCTCCCCACCCCCACCCCGTTCTTTCTGTCACACCTTTCCCATCAAATAGAACCTGCAGTCTTAAAATTCATGTGCACTTCTCACTACCCATTCTTTCTCCAGTTGTTCCTCTCTCAGACTCCTGACTTTGAAAGGCCACAGGTTCCCCACCTCTGCTGTATACATTTTAGATGGGAAAGGATGAAAAGCTTCTAAAAGAAATGGTCTGGCTTTTCAAGCAAGTTTCAGACACAGTTGTTCTCTTTCTGCAAAGTAAGCAGCATTCTCCTCTATGTTTATTAGATGGTTCCTTAAGCAACTATTGTCTTTTGGATGACTGCAGTTCTATTTGTGCATGTATATCATATGTGTCATGGTGTATTAGATATGTATGTGGGGTAAAATACAATAAATGTTGTTTATGAGAACACAGTATGTGGTGTAGGCTGGGCTTTTTCCTCATTGTATTCTGTTCAAATGGATCTGTTTATACACAGTGCTTCGAAAGCACTACTGAAGAAGGAAACCAAATGAACCAACCTGCTGTTATCCAGATCTGATACTCAGTTGACAATAAGTATTAGAGAAGAAGGGGGTGGTATGATGTGATGTCATAACTTGTTCTAATTTGTTAGGTGCTCCACGAATCACCACCTCTAGTGCAGAAGAACAGGCCTTCCTTAGTTGCTTCTTATAACATGGAGGGGAGACTTTTAAAATCCTCCTCTCAGCATATAGATTTAGATGTGGCAAATAGAACCTTAAAAACACAGTCTCTGTGTTGGCTTTTCCCATTAGTCTTGACTCTGCTTAACAATATTTATGACATTTATATCCCACTCTTCCTATCAGTGAGCAAAGGGTAACATGCATGGTTTTCCTCCCTATTTGAGCATCACAACAACTGTGTGAGGTGAGGTAGGTTAGGTTGAGAACTCGTGACTGAACCTAAGTCATCCAGTGAGCTTCAGATTTGAACCTGACCTGAGATTTGAAGGTGGTATTTGAACCAAAAAGGCTTACCCATGCTTAATGTAGTTTTGAGCACATATTTCTAGATAAACCTGTAGCTGAGCCTAAGCACTTGCAACTGAAGCAACTGCTTATTCTTTCCCTGCTTACTGCCATCTTCAATCTGCTGTTACTTTTGAGTTGAATTTTATATTGTAAGCTCTTTGGGACAAGGACCTGACCTCTTGTAATCTGTAAAGCGGCATATACAGTGGTACCTTGGGTGTCAAACTTAATCTGTTCCAGGTGTCCGTTCGACCCCTGGAATGGTTCGAAAACCAAGGCGCGGCTTCTGATTAGCTGCAGGAGCTTCCTGCACTCAATCAGAAACCATGGAAGCCACGTTGGACATTCAGCTTCCAAAAATGTTCGCATTGCCTCCTGATGTGTGGCGGGGGTGGTGTTGGGGTGGTGGGGACAGTTGTCAGTGCTGGGAGGAAGGTTGACTGGGTGCTAGGGCCCATCAGCTGACTGAGGTTGCTGTGTGCTAATGCTGGCCCTGAATGCTAGTTCTGATTTCTAATAACTTAAATACAGTGACAATTGTACTTTGTAAAGGAAATACTGGGTCCTGGTAAACGTTAAGGGTTAGGCTATAAATAACATTCTATAGGTGGAGACAAATAGGTATGAATGAATGGATGTTGAAGTATACCTCCTCAAGTATGAAGTAATTAGGATAACTTCTAGACTCAAACAAGACTTTTAGAAATCACATTGTTAAATTCCTGATGTGGGACAGGGGTTTCATAAACCTGTAGCCAGTGTTATCACACATGAATTGTTGATATATACTCACCATCAGTTATAGTAGAGAGGTTTATATCTAGGGACTGTTGTGTTTGCCTCTGTGTGTACTGGTAATAAAACAAGATTTATTTTTAATTGGCCATTAAAGCTAGATGGGTTTTTAAAATTCAGAATATCTCAGTGGTCTGATCTTGGTTCTGTGTTTACCATACTATAAAATGACAAGAGTTGCCTCTTTTCCCTGTTCTTGTTCATTCTAAGTTCAGCATCACTAGAACTAGATGCTGGATTACTCACTTTTGCATTTATATTATTCTACATTATTATGAATGTGCAGAGGTCACAAAACAAGCACACTGAAGCTTAAAACCCAAATCATACACTTGGCAGTGTCTGTACTCATACTTTTCAAGCTTCTTCAGATTGCATTCCCCTTTTGAGCCCCTGCAGGTTGAGAATTATATTACAGGAACTGAATGTGCCGCATGCTCCGCTCCATCTGACTCTACTTAGATCCAGTTCATATTTTGCATTTCACAGGCTAGGACTGGTAAAATAATAGATTTCCTTGACTCAGATTCAGTCCACTTTCTTGTCTTTTAATATGCAGCTCAAAGTTTTGGAACTCACTGTAAAATTATAATCAGACATTAGCACCAAGGTTTAGCAACCTGCTGAGTTCTTAAAATGTTACATTTCTGAGAACCATGTTGTTAACTTTAATGAAAAGTATGCTCACATTTAAAATCCATGCCACTCTTTGAGCGTTGCAGCTTGTGTTCAGCAAATGCTCAAACTCCACATCAGTTTTTGCTATAACATTTTCTCTTCATGTTCTGTCAGTACTGGGAGTGGGGGAGAGTAGGAAGGTTGATAGATCTTGGTGGTACCGAATAACAATTTCAGCACAAATATTGCAGCTTTTGTTATACAATCAGGAATTCAACATAATCTATTTTATTTGGAAATTATTTTGATCTCTCCTAGTACTCGTAAGAACTGTATTATAGGATCTCTCCTAGTACTCGTAAGAACTGTATAGGAGATGATGCACAAAAAGTAGGTAACGGCATACATCTAAGGCATTGCATATTTATAATGTAGCTTCAAAACTACTTAGTATCCACTTGGCTTATTCTGCAAAGTAACCCAACCCTCTTTTGACTCCATTCCACAGCTTGTAACTCACTCTATTAATTATAAATAATAGATGGATCTCCTGTTCTTGGTCCTGTGGTATATCAGAATGCTGTGCATTTTAGTCAGTATTTGTCTTATATTTTCTTTCCTTTCCTCCTCTGTTGTTGCTTTCAATCTTGGAAGCACTTATTGTTGAAATGTTATCCTGTTCCTGAAGATTACTCCATGCCATGTTTGCAGACTGCTTAGGGGCCAGGGATAATGATAAGGGGTATGTGTGTGTATGTGCACTGCATGAGGGAGACAGCGTGTCCCAATCCTGTTTCCATGTCAACGATTCAGTCCACATTTGCCATCACACAGTTGGCAGAACAGGTTTTTTTTATGAGAGAAACCCTATTCCCCTCTTTTTTAGCATCCTAATCTATACCAGGTTTCCTAAACTGCCTTGGTACTATGTTAAATGGCAGGACTACTTTCATGAAACTCCACTTAATAGCAGCCAACCTAGTGGTGGTGGTCTGTACTGCCATCTGGGAGACTTAAGTTAGCTGAACCATGATAGCAAAGCAAGTAGGAACTGGCACTGCTGTGGAGGCCATGTGCTCAGTAAATAACAAGAAGACAAGGGGGGGGGGGAGTGCACCATGTTTGTGACCAACTGTCCTGCTAAGAAAGGAGGAGCTGGCTCCCTGTGGTCTCTGCCTTCTGCCTTCCTCCTTAAGCTTCTAGTTATGTTTTTATTATTATTATTATTAAAATACAGTAGGCATAAGCTGTCATTCATCAGCACTGTTTGCAGCAATATAAAATAATAAGCACAAAGTTAAAATACAACACAAAATAGGGCATCGCTTGGGGTAAAAAAACCCCTTTCCATGCCTAAGGCCCCAGAGTCAATCCCTAGTACCTTCAATCCCTTTCTGAGACCTGAAGAGCTGCTGCCAGTCAGTGTCATTTGTCTCCAACTGGTGGATCAGGCCCTATTACTGGATCACAGCCTGACTTAAGGTATGTCACAACAGCAGCACAATGTTGTTGTTGAGATATAAGAAATGGGTACCAAAATATATTCTACATCCAAAGAGGTAGAAGGCCACCGGTGTAGACAGTGTTGCGCTCAATGGCCCAATGATCTAGCATAGTATAAGAAACCTTCTTATCTTCCTTTCCCCTCAAAAAAACAATGTGGTATAGTGGTTAGAATGTCGGGCTAGGACATAGACAAAGAGACTGGGGTTCTCCACTCAGCTATGAAACTGACTGGGTGACCTTGAGCCAGTCACTATCTTTTAGATCTGATTGCACCGAACTTGAATTAAATCTTCACATGCAGTATTATAGACCTCATTAAAGTGGGAAGTGATGCCATGCTAAATTATGATCTGCAGTCATGAGCTCACACAATTTGACTTCTAGGCTTAGCCTACCATCCATACCCTTATCTTTGCTCTATGCAAATTCAGTTGATGACAGCCCTCTCTCATTCCACTTTTCTGGCTTTTGCCATACCTTCCTCTAAGAACAAAACAAAACTCCTTCCCTCACACTATCTCACTGAAATCAACTACTGTATATTTAAAGGAGTTTCCAAGATTTGAAAAAGCTCCCAGTTTGTATTTCTGTCTTTTATCAGCTTGCTTCTGTCCTATTGCTTTTGATCAAATCTTCACCTTGATTCATGTTGCCAACACTGTGATTCTAAGTCCACTCTTGGAAGCAAATACAATTGAATCTGCTAAGTTTATTGTCAAGTAAATGTTTTAAGCCTTCTAAGCAGACGTCGTGCTACTATGTGTTCTTGTACCAGAATCTAGCTTTCTGCTGAAACAAAATACATATTTAGTAGTAACAGCAGACATAATAGTACTCATTCTGTAAGAAGACTATTAGGTTTTGGGAAGAGGATTGGTTGAATGAAATAAATGGTCACAGAATCATAGAATTGGTGAGTTGGAAGGGATCCTGAGGGTCATCTAGTTCAACCCCCTACAATGCAGGAATCCTGCCAACGGGGGGGGGGGGCTTGAACCCCCAGTCTTCTGGTTAGCAGCCAAATGCACTGACCCACTGTGCCACAAAGAACCATTTTTCAAATCCCAGTGTTTGGAATAAATAGAATGCTTCAGTATTTTTACTTTTCAAATCAAGGGTTGCATTTTCCAAGATTTGTACGGAACTCAACATACTGAGTGGCTGATGCTGACTGGCATCTTTGTGAGCATAAATGTTTGAACATAGTCATAACTGTTTCATTTTTAAAATCCCTTTTCTATAATTTTATTTATTTTACTTATTTTGTAGAATCTGCCTTTATAGCAAAAGGTCTGTGCTGTCTTACAGCTTGCAATGTGGAGTCAGAATCACTACATATTGACCTTTGATGACTTACATCCCAGTTTTCTGCTATGGATGGAACTCCCTATGGGATCTATTCTATTATGCAGATATACCAGATGTAGCACATATGGTTTAAATGTTTTGTTCTGAATTTTATGTTACTCCCACTGTGGAACCTTGAACATGCCATAAATGTACGAAAACAGCATATTTACACATTATTTTCTTTCCTATATTTATAACCAGCTTTTCAGCCAAGATTGGCTCTCAAAGCAGCTCACAACAATGATCATCCATCACGAAGATACCATGGAAGATAGTAAGTATGCATGAGTATGTGTATATCTTGCAGACTCTTTAGATCACTGCTACAGTGTAATTATTAGATAGATGATGCCCTTAAAAGAGCAAAGCTATTGTACTTTAGAACAGTAGCTTGATCAGGTGGTGTTAGAAGTGTCACCGAATTAGAGAAATCTTACAGCACAATCCTATCCATGCCCACTTAGAAGCAAGTCCTATTGAATTTAATGGGGCTTGCTCTCAGGTAAGTGTGGTTAGGATCGCAGCCTCTGAGTAGACCATGGTTAGGATTGTGCTGTTGAGTAATGATAGGAGTGGTAATCTAGTTTTTAAATCTACCTAAATTTGTATATGAATAAAACAATGGTTTTGAAGAGAAATATGTTATGCTCATGAATGCATATGGAAGGGGTGTTCCATTCCTGTGTGAGAGTGATTAATGGTGGGTGTCTTTCTAGACAAAGTAGGTAATTACTTAATGTATCTGAGTAAAGGTTGCAGTCCTAATTAAAAATGAGCAGTGGGTTGTCCAAATGGAACATAGGAAACTGTCTTATACCATGTAAAGCCATTGGTCCATCTCATTCAGTATTGTCTTAACTGATTAGCAGTATCATTCCAGGGCAGGCATAGGCAAACTCAGCCATCCAGATGTTTGGGACTACAACTCCCACCATCCCTAGCTAACAGGACCAGTGGTCAGGGATGATGGGAATTGTAGTTCCAAAACATCTGGAGGGCCGAGTTTGCCTATGTCTGTTCCAGGGTTTCAAACTGGAGTCTTCCCAGCCCTACACCAGGAAATGCCAGGGATTGAACCCAGGAACTTTTCAATGTAAAACATGTGCTTCAGCGTTGACCTATGGCTCAGTAATTAGGAAAAAGCCATTGGCTATACATCTAGGAAACACCTAGGTTTTTGCGGAACATCTATCCTGTGCATGTCCATGTTGGAAAGCATGTATTGAAAATTCATTACTGAAGAAGCATGTCTATCAGGGAAGCATTTGTCAACTGGAAGATATTGGGGTGGGGACGGGAGGGGAAGGGAGGTGCTATCTATTCTGTCCAAAATATCTGAAAATGAGAAAGAGCTGTAGTTAGATGTATTTTGAGAGGACGGTTGGAATACCACTTCATATTTTTACATACTAGAAGCTTAAGTGAAGTAAGAGCAGTTTTTCAGTTACTCTAATGTTAGGGTAACAGGGAAATTGTAAAAAAAGTTAGTTGCTGAAACTCAAAAATAAGAAAGGTAACTACAAAATACAGGGGTACTTCCAGTTGTGGACGGGATCTGTTCTGGAGCTCTGGTCGGATCCTGAGGTTTCCACAACCAGAGGGAACGCTTCTGCACATGAGTACATAGCGGTAGAGTGCTTCTGCACATGCGCATGCAACAAAAACCTGGAAATATACTTCTGGGTTTGCCACCTACGCATCCCGAAGTTTATGTAACCAGAGGGATATGTAAGCCGAGGTAAGACTGTACTGGTGCTGGGTATAGCGGGCGCTAGGAGTTCCATCCCCCTCAATATTTTGAATCAGGGGGCCCAAACCCCCAATATTGAGGGAGTCGACATCCCCTGCTGCCGCCAAGTGCCCTCCGCACACCCCAGCCCCCACCCTGGAGCTGGGAGGGGGCTAGGATGAGCAAGGGCGAAGATCACCCTCTGCCTGTTTTGCCCCTGCAGGGAGCCCAGCGCTGCAATCCTCCTCTCCGCCTGATGCCACATCGTGGAGGCAGGACACCTGTGCAGCCTGGTGCGTAATCACTCACGCGCTGGGTGGGATGCATCAAATGATGCCCCCCAATGTGGGGGGCAAGTCAGTGCCCCTGCTACAAAATATTGCCTTGCATTATGAGTGCTTGATAAACATATATTTTATGAATCAAACTACACTATGGCCTGGTTTGCATATCACAGTAAGCCAAGCTATGGCTTACCAGAACTACCGGGTACATGAGTGTGTAGAACATGAGAGTGGAACCTGTAGCCAGCCACTTTGCTCCTCTCTGATGTTGATTACTTCTGTGCCACTCTGAGCTAAGTCAAGGTTTGGTTTAGGCTGTTGTCTCAATCTGGACTTTCTTCTTGTTAATTATGAAAAGTAACCAAAGTTTATTTTTAAGACTTTTTGCTGTTCTCACAATGGCTAACCCAATACCTATGGAAAGCATGCAAGCAACAGCACTCCCCCCACTTTTGATTCCCATCACCTAGAGGTAGACCATACCCATCATGGCTAGTAGGCATTGATAGCCTTATCCTCCATGAATTTGTCTAGTGTTTTTTTCAAGCCATCACATTGATGGCTATCATTACAAGATGAAAAAGAACACTATAAGTCCTGCCTCCAGCCCCATGCCTGTGGCATTTTGTAGCATTTATTTTTTCATGCATCTGTTTTGTTTAGTGGTTGAGCACTCACCTGCTGTCCCACTCAGGCATGAGTGTTTTCATGGTAAGTGTTAAAAACAAAAACCACGCAAAACACTAGCAAGTATTCTTCCGTGTCCTCCTCCCCTAAGCCAATGCCTCATTCGTTTGTGAACTTGTTGTTTCTTTGTTGCTGTTGTTCTTGGAGGTTATGAACTCCTGTTCCTGCATGGAAGGAAGGGGTGGAAGTAGCAGCCTTGGTTGAACCTAAAATGATGGGGCCAATAATGTGATGCGACCACAAGGCAAATGAAAATTCAGGATAGTGTTGTGCACATATAGGGAAGTCTTAAGGACTTCTTTGAGCTGTGTCCAATTCTGGTCTACTAAAACTGAAGTGAAGAATTCACCCAGTGTGGTTATTGGCTTATTAGCTTAAAAAGGAAGAGTGAGTTTGGATGAAAGGTCCTAGGTACAAGAATAAACATATAGTTGGAATTATTATACCCAATGTGTGGCTGATAAACCCAACTATGAAGAAAGACAGTAAATACTGAAGTAGGCTACAACTCTCCAAAAAGGTACAGCAAAAACTAAGTAGTAGTCTTCTAGTAAATAGTTGTACTATCTTCCTGAATCAACCATGGGATAAAAAACCTAAGCTTTAACTTGAACTGGTTAACTGCATGAAGGGTGCTGTGTAATACTTTAGTGTTTCAAGATTGTTTACTGTTCTTCATATGAAGTCATAACTGGAGATATCTAACTCCAATTAATGTGGGTTAACTTGAAGAGGTTATTGGGTGAGTGGATTTGTAGAGTGCTGAGAAGACTTGATGTATGGATTTCTGCTTTCCTGTCAAGTTTTATTGTGGTTTCTGTAGTAAGGAATTTCACCTGTCAGCTTGGCTGGTTAGCCTGTTTTCATGTGGTACACTTTGGTCTTTCCTTTTATGGCCCTTGTATGCTTACCTGAGCTATCTGAATTTGTTTTTACTACACATATTGCTCTGGTGAGGTGTACCTTGCATACTTCTGCTGTTGGCCTAATATAATCTGGATGATGAAGGCACCTAGTAGATGTTTAGATTTACCAGATCTCGTTTTGAGTGGTAGGGTACACACCTTGTACTCAACAAGAGACTAACTGTGAACCTGGCATACTACATCTGGCACTGCTAAGGCAGCATGGCATCAGAGCTCTGCACCCTGCAATCCATTGCAACATGGCAGGGGTTTGGGTGCACACTTCTGGTCTCACATGTTGTTACTGATGAAAGCTTATGGATAAAGGATGCTCCAGAATTCCCTGCAACCCTAAACAGTAATTCATAGAGAATTTAGTTCACTAGTTTTGCTTGAACAAAGTAACTAACCATTGTCATAGAACGGCTAGTGGGATAATGGATTTTGCTGCAATGGATTTCCTGCAACACAACTCTTAAGAATGTTTATGCAGAAGTAAGTCCCCCAGAGTTAAGTGGGATTTAGCCCAATTAAGTATCCTTGGAACTGCGTGTTTGATGTCCAGACTGCATGAAGTGTGAAAATGCATAAAATTGTCCAGGTTAAAAAGTATTAAACTGAACAGCCTACATTATTGGTAATAACAGTTGGAGTGGTGTGAATTTTCCACGATTGCTCTTGGGATATCCTCCTTGAAGTTTTGATCTTTTCGAGTTGCCCTTCTACCAGTCCCTCTATGCGGTGCCTCGTTAATCCCTTCTGCCCTTAAAGGCACGAGTCCTGGCCTTTCTTGGTTGCGGGAGTCTTTGTGCCCTGAGCAAATGAGAGGAAGCACCGGAGCATTCGCTTGCGAGGCTTCTGAGAACTGGCGGGAATGGGGCTTTGCGAGCAGTTCTGTTCACCTAGCTTCCTCCAACCCGCCTTGTGTTTTGTCAGCAGAGAAGCTTCCTTTTGTGGCTCAGAGGCTGAGCTCGGCTCCCTTTGCCGCCGATCCGTGGCGGATTTTGCGAGCGGCAGGCTGCTGTTAGCTTCAAGCTTCAGCCTTGCTGAGTTGAAAGCGTCCAGGGCCTGGCAGCTCCTCCTTTGTGAGGGGGGAGGGGAAGAAAGCTCCAGTCCGGGCCATATTCCAGTCCGGGTTTGGCAGGCTGCCGCGGCGCTGGGTAAAATGGCAGTGCTGAGCCTCGTGTCGGAGTGAGCAGGACTCGGCGGACGAGAGTCGGAAGCTGCCGCCACTCGGCTCGCCTAGTCTAGCCTCTCCGGCCGCACCGCCCGGCTCCGAGAACGGGGGTCCGTCCGATCCTCCCTCGCCCGCCGTGTCCCCCTTCCCTTCCTCCTCTCCCACACCGGGAGCCCCGTCCTGCCCCCCTCCCCCTTTCCTCCTCCTCCCCCTTTCTCCGCCGGCTGCAACTGAGCGAGGAGGCACAGTGGGGCCAGGCCCCTCGCACCCGCGTCCAGCCCGCCGGAGCTCGCCGCGCCTCGCTCGCCGCGCCGGGGGAGGAATGAGACCCCGTTGTCCCGAGGATCCCACCGCCGCCTGAGCGCGGAGGAGGAGGAGGAGGAGGAGGAGAGGAGCGGTGAGGCCTTGTGCCGGCCGGCCGGCCAAGCAGGGAGTAGGTCGGGGGAGGCGGGGGAGGGGGGCTGGCTGGGTGGGGAGGGGGGATCATGGCCGCTCAGGTGGCCCCCGCCGCCGCGAGCAGCTTGGGTGCCCCGGCTCCATCCGAGCTGAAGAAAGCGGAGGTGCAGCAGCGGGATTGTTCGTCGGAGGAGGCGGGGGGCGAGGCGGCGGCGGCGGCAGAGCGCGGCGGAGAGAAGCAGTCGGAAAGTGAAGGTCCCCCGGGAAAGGAGCTGCAGGACGGGGCCGAAAGCAATGGCGGGGGCGCAGGGGCCGAGCCCGACCTGAAGAGCTCCAACGGGAACCCGGGCCCTAGGCCCGTCGCCACACTGAACAATAACCTCCCGGAGCCGCCCGGCGGTGGTGGCGGCGGTGTTAGTGGCGGCAGCAACAGCAGCGACGGGGTGGGGACGCCGCAGCAACAACCGCCGCAGCAGCAGCAGCAGCCTCCCCCTACTCATCCGGCCGCCTTGCCCCCGCCAGCCTACGGTTTCGGGCAGCCCTACGGTCGAGGCGCCCAGGCTGCTGCGGCCGTCGCCGCGGCCGCTGCCTTCCACCAACATGGCGGACAACAAAGCCCTGGCATGGCAGCGCTGCAGAGCGGGGGCCTGGAGCAGCCGTATTCGGGGCCCACCGGGGGCCCCCAGGGGCCGCCCCCTCCCCAGAACTCCCACGGCGGCGGCAGTTCGGAGCACGGCTTCTCCAACCACCAGTACAACAACTACTACCCTACAGCCGGGCGCAGCGCTGGCGCCTACCCGCCTCCCTCTCAGGCCTACGCCCTGAGCTCCCCTCGGGGAAACGCTCAGAGCCCCGCGCAAGCCGGGGCCAAACCTCCAGCTTCGGCATTCCAGCAGCAGCGTTTCGGGGCCATGGGGCCCTCGGCCGCCGCCGTCGGCGCAGGAGGAAGCGCAGGAGGAGGCAGCGGCGGGGGCGCCACCCCGCAGCCCACTTCCACCCCCACCCTCAACCAGCTGCTCACCTCCCCAAGCTCGGCTCGGGGCTATCAAGGGTATCCCGGGGCCGACTACGGGAGCGGGCCCCAGGATGGGGGAGCGACGGCCAAGGCCCCGGCAGCAGCGGACATTGCCTCCCAGTACACTGGGGGCACCAGCCAAGGCTGGGCGGCGGCAGCCACAGGAGGCCAACAAAGGAGTCACCACGCGCCCATGAGCCCCGGGAGCAGCAGCGCTGGAGGGGGACAGCCGCTCACCCGGACTCAGCAGGTAAAAAGGCACCGGGAGGGCGGGGAAAGAGGACCGGGGCAGCGGGCGCACATGGGCTGGGGGTTGGGTGGTCAGCTGGGCGCAGGTGAGGGAAGGGGCTTGAGGACGCCTCTGGCCGTGGGAGGGCAAGGGCAGGAGGGGAGCGCACCCGAGGTCGAGGTTGGGGTGTCCTTTAACGTGACAAGCTTTCTGTGGTCGTCTTCGGGCCCACATTACTAGGGAGCTGCCATTGTCTGTCTCTTTCCTCTGTCTCTAAAATGGCTGCCTCTCTGCCTTCCCTTCCTCCCTTTCCCAGCCTTTGTGTAAGCTCTCTTGGAGAGAGCCCTTCTCCTTTCCCCCTTTCCTGTCCCGGCTGGGAGCCTTTAGGGGGGTCCTGGGGTGGGGTGGGGTGGGGGTAAGGCTTGCCACCACCACCTCTGGGGAGGGAGGGGTTGGGGTGGCAAAAATAGCTCCATGTTGCTGGGTTGGAAAAAAGAGGGTGTGCTGAGCAGATTGCTGCTGTTCAGCTCTACTGTGCTCCACTCCTTTGCGGCTCCTTTTTCCTCTCTTGGTGTGGGTTGAATTGAGCTGTTCCTGTGCTTCTAGGGGGTAAGAAGAGGGCAAGTGACCTGCTCTGACACCCTCATCTTGTCCAGGCTAGCTGAAGCCATTTTCTGAGCAGCCTTTTTAGATAGCCTAGTGCCTTGAGCTCCTGCTTGGAAGTGCTGGTAAACAGTTCAGTGATTGGAGTAGTAAGTGCAGATTGCTTTGGTTTGGGATTTGAATTATGGAGGTAAAATCCTTCTGTCAAAGCCAGGAGACAGTTGGTCTTAGGTTGACATCCTATCTGTGATCTGATTGGCTCCCCATCTCCTGCTCTTGGCCATTTATAATTGCCTCTGATGTAATGGTACAACAATCCTGATGAGCTCATAAACTTTTACACTCTGCTTTTTCTACCAGCCATAACCCACTGCCACTTTCTGCCTTTTTTTTTTTTTAATTCCACAGCTGAAATTGGCTGTGACCTTGAGGAGGTTCAGCAGGAGCAGATCCACAGACGCTGCCCTCGATGCATTGTGCCTGAAACAAAAGAGGGAGCAATGGCATTTTGTTGTACCTTGGATTTATTTTGCTTGTTAAGCCTTATGCAGCCTGGAGTAGATTCTATAGGGCTGAAGCAACAATGGGGTGTGTGTGTGTGGATGCTTTTCCGTCAAACCAATATGTTTTTGGTTTTGTGACTTTCCTGGGTATAAGTGATTTCCCTAGTTTTAAGTGTTCATCTGTTTCTAGTAGAAATTGACCATTATAGTAAAATACCAGCTACAGAACCAGAAATGCTGCAAATGTTGTAATTTAATATTTTCAGAATTGTCATTTTATTCTCAAAGGCAATAAAATAGCACAATTTTCCTAGGGGGGAAAGAGTTGAAAGTTTGCATTTAATATAATTTAAAGACTTTTCAACATACAAAAAAAACCCCAGAAACAAAACAAGAAATAAGAAAGAAAGAGAATGAACAGAAAAGCAAGCAGACGGAGAGATAAAAATAACAGAATAAAGAGAAAGATGGGAAAATAAGTAAGAGTGATTTCAAACTATCCATCTGTTAGTTGTGCCTGTAAAAGTTATTCATAATAATCCAGTGCAATGTCCAGTTATTCCTCCCTCTGCTAGCTGATTTTGGCATCAGAATCGTAGAATTGCAGAGTTGGAAGGGACCCTGAGGGTCATCTAGTCCAACCCCCCTGCAGGAATATGCAGCTGTCCCATACAGGGATCAAACCTGCAACCTTGCCACTATCAGCACTGCACTCTAACCAACTGAGCTATCCAGGCTGTATTGGCTGCAACAATATTGGGTAATGAACAGAAGAACATAGAAACTCTTGATATTTTCCTGGATATAACATAGTTCAGTAAATAAGTATTTAGTATCATAAGCAAATTTGGAATTTTAAAAATGAAGTCATTTCACAAGTTATGTGATGGATGATGTCTCTGGTTTTAGAAGTCCATAATGTAAATCTGATATATTGAACTGATGAGAGACCAGTATTCTTTCTTGGTCCTCCCTAGTCATCTTCAAGGTTCTAGGTCAGGACTTGTTCAGATTATAGTTTAAAGTTTCCCATTTTTTCTGTAAACTAACCCCTAGAAAAAAGTTTGATTTAATTGTGTTCTTTAATTACTGTGGTAAGGACAATTCTTAATTATGCTCAAATCCCTTTACCTTTATAAGCATTAAAAAAAAATATTTTTTTTTGTTAAGTTTCTTACTTGTGTGCTTTCTTCAGCTCATTTTTTTAAATTGTTAAGATCTTTATAGTACTGGCACTTCTAGAGGAGCAGGTAGAAGAATGGTCTCCATCCCAAGGAGCTTGCAATACAGTCATACCTTGGGTTACAGACTCTTCAGGTTGCACGTTTTCGGGTTGCACACCACGCCGAACCCGGAAGTACCGGAACGGGTTACTTCCAGGTTTTGACGCATGTGTAGAAGCGCTGAATCGCAACCCGCACACGCGCAGATGTGGCACTGCGGGTTGCGAATGCTGTGGGTTGCGAAAGTGCCTCCTGCATGGATCACGTTTGCAACCCGAGCGTCCACAGCATCTACTGTACTAGAACATGACTCTGGAGGGAAAGAAAAATGAAAGATACTGACCATGAGAGAGATTCTGGCTATTGAACTAATTCAAATCAAGTAGTATTTTTAAAAGTTTCTGGGCATTTTGCACAACACAGGATACAGTGATTATTTGTGTGCTGGGTTGAGCCTCTGAGGATGTTTTGTAGGGCTAATTCACATGCTACAGGCCAGCAAAGCCTGGTACACTTAGTAGGGAGTCTGCAGTCAGTCTTAGCAGCCTGAAGTTCTTGAGTGAGGCCTATTAATTTCAGTTACAGTTTGCACTTTTAAGGATTCACATTTGGATGTATCCTAAACATTGAAATATGTGAAGAGGCCCTCTATATTATATAGACAAGGCTTGTTCACACATTACATTGCAGACCACATTTTATTAGAGAAGGTCTGGTTACTCTGTAGCAGTCCTGTTTCTCATTCACGGTTAAAACCAGTCTTGATTGTTTAAGGCGGTGGTTTTCAACCTTTTTGAGTCCATGGCTGCCTTGATGAACTACATTCTTTCTGCAGCACTCCTGTGGGGATCAGGAGCCCAGTTATGTCACCCCATGCTTGCAGAGCTGGCAGAGCTCTTTCCCTTTTTCAAACACGCTCCCTTGAGTGTTCCTTCAGCCTCCTCTCCCCTCTCTTTGGGAGTCCTCTGGGCAGCCGCCCCTGGTCTCTGAGCTGCCCCACCTGCCCCAAAGAGAAGTGCCTCCTGCCCCTGCCCCACAGAGGCCTGAGAAACACCCCTTTGCCAGCCCCAGAGGCACCATTCACCTGGGGAGCTTGTAGCCAGGGCTGCTGCAACAAACAGCTGTGCAAGCCTTTGGCAGGCAGAGGCGCAAGAGGGCATTAGAGGAAGGGAGAGAAGGAAAAAGGGACAGAGGCCAGTGTTGCCAACCATCATTCAAGGCACCCCAGGGTGCCACGGCACGCTGGTTGAAAACCACTGGTTTAATGATAGGCATTTAGGTGTGAAGCTATTAATGTGTCAATATCTGGAATTAGTGGATAGATAGTAGAAGCTGAAATTTATAAGTCAAAATGGTTCTCTTTTTAAACCAACTTCCTATCAGTATGCATGTTGGCATCTTTTGAGTGGGGATTAGAGAGGGAAGAAATGGTGTACATACTGAACCAGGCATCTTAAACATTTTCAGACCCTGGCCCACTTTAAACCCAAACATGCATTTGGGGACCCATTTCTTAATCCTTTACACTATATTTTTATAGTGGTAATACTGTTACAACCTACTTTGGATTAGGTTGGATTAGGCTGCGACCTCCCAGTTTAAGACTAGTGCCTTAGACAGATATTGGATGGGTGGTAGAAAAACAATCTATAGAGTTAGGGATGATTTCCTTCTCTTCCCTATCTTGGTGGCTAGGTTAGTTTGAAGCATACAAGTGAGCTTGAAAAATTTCTTGAAGGTGTGCAAGTTTTGTAAGGTTTTGGGTCAATGTTGGTTTTTGGACCTTGCATGAATCTTTGTTCCAAGTCTGGGGTATAGAGGGAAGAATGCAAAATAAGATCAGAAATGAAATACATTAAGGCTGTATACACACCGTACATTTAAAGCACACAGCTTCTCCCAAATAAGCCTGGGAAGTTATTTGTTAGGGGCGCTGGGAATTGTAGCTCTGCGAGGAGTAAACCACAGTTCCCAGGATTCCTTGGCGGAAGTTGTGTACTTTTAAGTGTATGATGTATATACAGCCTAATTTTTGTTTTCTGCTTAACACTGTTGCATGATTTGATTTGATAATTGCTACATCCGACTTGGGCTGCAATCCTAAAAACACTTGATAGGGAGTAAGATTCATTTGGACTCAAGGGAACCTAAGCATGTGCTGTTAGTCCCTTGGGTGCAACTGTTGTAGCAGTATCACAGTTTATCTGTTCAGCATTACGTAGAAGGTTAGTATATATTTAAAATTAAATAAACTCTGAAAACAGCAAGATGAGAGAACCTCCACAAAATGTGTACTTGAGGAATACCTTTTTCATGGAAATAAATATGTGGTATTTGTGCCTGCTGCTGAGGTTGATATAGATACATACTGCCTGTTATGATGTTTCTGAATGGGAAATCAAAGTGAGTAAAGGAAACAGATTTTCTGCTTGAAGTATAATAGAGTGGAAATCTAGAGAGTTCCTGATGAATTCCGAGTGACTGGCATAGACTCTGTAGTGTATCTAGAGAAAGTGAGGAACTTTGAGACCAGTTGACTGGTTAATGTTCATCATACTGCAATACTTACTACCTCTTCAATGTTTTCTAAATGAAGGAATGCAAATTGATCTTCCAAAACTGACTGTTTGACCTTTATATAGCAACAAAAGTGAAATTTGGAACTTTAAGTGATCACCTCTTTGCAAACTTCAGTGAAGCTGTGTTCTCATCAAGCAGTTTTTCCTGAACTCAGTTTTTAAAATAATGGCATACTTACAAAAAGATACATTCTGGCATCTATCTTTGGTCTGTACTATTGCTATTCGAGTGTAGGTGTTCAGGCTAGAGCGCTTTCAATTAAATTGGTGCTAAGTGTTGCTGTGATACCTTGGAATCAGAAGCTGTGTCCTAACTGCTGTGCTGTCTACTGAGTACTGTATATCTTAGATTATGTGATGCCTTGTATAAAGTAACATGGGACCAGTGAGCCATTCCATACAATAACAAAATGTTGGGGAAATGTGGCCTAGTTGCCTCAGGAATATATCTGTATATTTGGTTCTGCATATGTTTTTTCACAAAAGCTAGAGGAGGTAAGCAACCAGGTCAGGAAAATCATTTGATGTTCCCAGGTGCCAGAATTAAATTGTTGGGTGTTGTAACTCTGTAGACATTCCTGGCTTGAGAAAAGATAGTTACTAAGGAAGATGCTGACAAAACAACACTGCTTTGAAAATTATCCCAGTTAGTTGAACCTGCAGAACTCTTCAGTGCAAGGTCATAGTTCAAAATAAGAAAAATGCGCTGCACATCCATAACTTGGTCATGTGTCCTCCTGGGGGAAATTGGTGTGGGCAGCCTGTCTTGTCTTCTAATGATGCAAATGAAAATACTATAGTCCTGGAAAGTTGTATCAAATATAAACTTTATCACCATACCATGGAGATTAGCAGAGACTAGAAAACTCAGTTGGTTAGAGCATGGTGCTGATGATGCCAAGGTTGCAGGTTCGATCCCTGTATGGGTCAGCTGCATATTTCTGCATTACAGGGGATTGGACTAGATGATCCTCAGGATCTCTTCCAACACTGCAATTCTATGATTATATATACAGTTTTCATGGATGTGTGAAATGTCAATCCATTGCATGTTTAGATCCCACAGTCTGCATTCAAACTTAACATTAAACCACACTTTGTAAAGATTGCAGAAACGGCTGCCTGAGAGTGGTGTGTTATGCCCCCTTACTGCTTCCTTTTAAGCTAGTGCATAAGGCAGTGTTTAAGGAGGCTTTTTTTAGTTGTTTCTGTATTAATGATATGCTCACGTTGTTGGGTTTATTCTTTCACATATTTGGTTTTTATTTTTCACAGTAAGTTGTTCTATGTGTACTTTGCTGGTGCCATTACCTCTGAACATGCACCACCTTGCAAGGTATAGTTTGTAAGTGAGGATCATAGTCCACAGTTTGAATCCGCAGTTACAAACTAGTGTCCATAATAATTGTGGTTTGCTATGTCTGAATTCACAAGCCACGTTTAGGCCTGTTGCTCTACTTCAGATGCTCCAGCATGGGGAAGAGAGACAATTTAGGAACTTAAGAAGCAGAGTGCTGAGCAGATGGAAAACGAATGTAGAGTAGGAGATCTAAGTCATGGTTTGCTTGCTGTGCATCAGAAAGCCTAAACGATGGTGTATAAGCTTTTTATGTATGGTTGGTAACACTGTGATTTGCTATAGTGCCACAGTGTCTACATTCTAAATCTGTTCACAGAGAATTGTCTTCTCTTGATGCACCAGAGTTTGGGCTTTTTTGTTTTTAAACTGAACAGCTTTTAATCTGGCTTTTGTTTCTGGTTCTTGAATCATATCATCTTGTTCTTGTGCATGAGGGCGGGCACTCTTGTTTTGGAAAGGTGGTTTCTGAGTCTGTAGATTGAAGTGTTGCCTACCCCTGAATTAAAGCTTGTGCGTCTTGAGGGTAAAATGCAGTGAAGTCCAGTTGTATTGCCCTTCAAATGCTGAGTTTACAGCTGGGGATGGCTAAACCCCCCTTTGCTAATTTGTACAATAACTTGTATAGTAATAATATTATGCCAAGGTTCTTAATCAAGTTATGTACTGTGCAGCCAATGGGACTGTTGCTTTATGAACCATTTCTGGTCAGAATCTCCTGCCAATGTTCTAAACTAATTGGTCTCTTTCCACTGTCGTTTCAACTGTCTTTTTTTTTGGCTTAATGTTGAGTAGTAATATTGTAATAGTTCATTCACAAATTGTGCCCTGTAGGGAGGGATCTTTCTGGCACCAGGAGCTTTTAAAATGTGAATATGAAGAGGAAACTGCCTGAATTTTTAAAGCTTCTTGGATTCAAATGAGAAATTAGGCATATTCTAACTAGAGAGGAGGCTCCAGCTTTAAGAACTTTTGAGTTGACAGTCAGTGTTCTGGTAAAAATGTTAAGATTGCAATGTTCCTGTGTTCTTTAAAAGGTAAAGGTAAAGGGACCCCGGACTGTTAAGTCCAGTTGCGGACAACTCTGGGGTTGCGCGCTCTTCTCGCTTTACTGGCTAAGGTAATGGTTGGCAAATGAGTACAGTGGTGCCTCGCAAGACGAAAATAATTCGTTCTGCGAGTCTTTTCGTCTTGCGATGTTTTTCGTCTTGCGAAGCACGGTCCGTCGCAACTGTGCCTCTTCAAGCGGCTTTAAGAAAAAAGCGCAAGACGTTTTCGTCTTGCGAAGCAAGCCCATAGGGAAATTCGTCTAGCGAAGGAACGCAAAACCGAAAAACCCTTTCGTCTAGCGAGTTTTTCATCTTGCGAGGCATTCGTCTTGCGGGCACCACTGTAGTGTGCTACAAAATTTCAAATGTGAAGCCATTCTTTCCCTCTTTCCTATTTTGGACCTAACCATGGTACATACATTAAACCTGTAGTGAGAGAAATTGTAACCAATGGGAGGAATAAATTAATGGCAATAGGGTGCAGGGAGAAGAGTCTGTGGTATGCTTTCATTCTGAGCCATGGTTAGGAAACAACACTACGTCTGCACTTGATCAATAACATTGTTCGCTTTCATTCTAAATAGGTGAACTTCAGTCTTTTAAGATTTATTTATATTTGTGAAACAACAACAACAACCAGGTTTCTAAATAGCTGCTCACCTGCTATGCCAAATAAGAATGGACTTCTGGGTGACCATGTTGTGAACCTGGAAGGTGATTGGATATTTTTTTAAGGCAACAAATGACTTATGTAGGATGGCAACTTTTTTGACTTGTTTGAAAGGCTGGAAAAGTACCTTTCTAATTTCTTCATCCCCCAGCCCAATTGTATTACAGCCAGAGAGACATCATGCAGTTAGGAATTCATTTCACTTTGAAGGAATGAAATATATAACTCTTTGGGGGTTGCATTTGAGGTCAGTAGGGTGGAGCATGCAAAAACATACCTAATTGCCATTCTTGGTCAGATCTATGTTCCCATCTTTCCATTTCGCTTTGATAGATGCAGTACCTCAAGGATCTCTACAATAGACCCCCAGCATCTGCTGGTTTGGGCTATCTTTGCTGACAAGCTTATTCTCTTGGTGCTTCACTTTCATTAAAATTGCTTATGCTGGCTTTAGAGAAGCATTTCACAGATGTGTGTTCATTGTTAACTAGCTCCATCTTACGATGCCGATCATTTTGAGTGAATGACCCTTGAAATATGACCCAAGCCATAGACTAAAAATCAATTTTCTATATGATGGCAGGTGTTTGAACTTTTTCTTGTAATTTGATACAACCCACTCACCAATGTGGTTCCATTTTCCTGCATTTGTAATGGCAAAATATGGTCGTAGATTTCATATTTGGTCAATCTGTGTTGTGAACTCATGTGTACTAGTTGTACTTTAATGAAATCTGCTAAGAATGGGAGGTGGGAGAGAAGGCAGTTTATTTTTAATCCTGTAAAATGATTTGAATGTGAATGGGCAGTGTATTTGTTAGCAGGTTTATTTTTATTTGAAGTATCCATGTCCAGGCTTACTATTGATACTTTACATTCACATGTAGGCCTGGGTGATATATCAATATTGTATGCAAGTAGAAGTGGGGTCATGGCTGCTCAGCTGGGGAGCGTGAAGCCCCTGGTCCCCAGCTCTGAGAGCCCTAACCCTGCTCCTGCTTCCATAGCTGCTCAGCTGGGGAGCAAGGAAAGAGGCAGTGCGCCTGCATGGGCAAAAGAGAAGGATGTCAGACACATGGAGTCTGACAGGCTCTGTGCAATTGGCTACTGCCACTTGGTCTGTCTTCGGGGAGTGGGGTAGCTCACCCACCTCCCACGCTGGTGAAGACAGAGGGAGCCTCAAAAAGGAGCCCCAGGTCCCTGCCGCTTGCGTGTGAGTGGCAGGGACATTGGAGCTTGCTCAGCTGGGGCCAGGGGCCAGTGTAGCTTCTTTTAACATTGCGGTAAAGCTAGTTAGTGATATACCATGTTGTTGAAAACGCAACATCGCCCAGCCCTATTCACCAGGTGGCTTTCAAAGAACATCATGAACAATCAAGAACCCATACGATCACAATAAAATAGAAAAAGTAAGAATAGACTTCAGTAGCTTCAAAAATTTATGGAGAGGCAGTACAACATCCTTGCTCTTAATTGAAAAGTTGTAGAGAAAAGAGCTGTTCTAATGGTAGGCAAAGACCTCTGAGGTGTGAGTGTTCTATAAATAGATAAGGCCCTCTCCACCCGAAAACAGAAGCACCTGTATGCTTTCACTGATGAGCCCAACACACAGGTACATTTATGTGGGAACAAGGAGTACCCTGAGCCCAAGCCATTTAGGGCTTTAAAGCTTAGGACCCATGCTTTGCATAGTGCCCAGACACACAGTGGATGCCAGTGGAGTTGTTTTTTAACAATAGCATGATGTTCCCTGTGGCTAGTTCCAAGTAATAATTAGCTGCTGTGGGGTGTAGCCAACTAAGGTCTTCTCAAGAGTAGACCTATCAAAATTAATGAACCTAAGCTGGTTGTGTCAGCTAATTTCAAGGGGTCTGCTTTGAGTAGGACTAGCATTGGAATCAACGCTATATCTTGCATCTGCTGATGTTTAAAATTTGCCTTCAAAGGCAGACCCATATGCAGTTGTGACCGGAAGCATGTGATCCTGTACAAGAGGGATCAAAATTGGCATTTTAATCAAAGCTCGTGAAAGGTACTTTATGCCATTGATACTGTGTGAACATCTAAAATATGAATCAGACCAGTAGGTACACTAAAGTTGTGAGTCTATTGCTTAAGGAGAAATGCAACCCATCCAGAGCAGGATGGAACACTATATTCCTTGTTTACCTGTATATCGCTCTTAAGGAAAAAAAAAAAGTAGTTGATAAATGTTCTTTGAAATTCTTTCTCCCCCCCCCCCCATAAACATATAGGTACAAATTGTAACTAAAACAACAACGGCAATAAAATATTTTAAATATTAGGAGAGAAAAATTATTAACCACCTTGTCATAGAAACTGTTGCTGTACATACATATTAGGTAAAAGTAAAATGGGAGGTGGCATAGACATCTAGGTGCTTTGCTATCATAAAATCCATATTTTGAACAGCTTGAGAACAGTTACAAGCATTGTATGTGTGTGCCATTCCCCTAATCTCCCAAATTTAGAGGTGAGTGGATCCCTGTGCAGTGAAAACAACACATTCTTGCACGAGGAGGGAGTGTGCTATCTGCAGGTTCAATTAAACCTTAATAGAATCGGGGCCCTAAAAGGGGGGGGATGTGAAGCCCCAGTAACGAATAGGCCATTCAGGACTGAGTATGCTCAATGGGCAAGAAATGCTGATTAACAGTTATGGCGTGGAGGAGGGTCAATAGAAAAGTGTGGGAATAGAATGAAGTATCCCAGAAATAGACAAAGCTTGCTGGCTGGTATACTGAACAGGAGTACTCCGCACTGCAACATTTTATTGCAGGTCCACTTGTATAACCTGAAAACACATTGGACAGTTTTGTGGAAAAACTAAGCCTTCCAGGTATATATTATGACTTTTCATTTGTTTAAACATGAATGTATGTGGTTTGTATCTTTCTTACTACCCCCTTCATTTTGTATCATCAAGTGACTATTTAATTGTTGTGCTGTGCTTATGATGGGCTGGACAGCAATGAAGAGAACGTCGTCCCCCCCCCAGCAGACCTAGATTCAGCATTCTCTTTCCAGTACTTTTCATAGTGCTGAACAGTGCAGCTCTTCCAAAGTTACAAATCTATTAATTCAGTTGTGAAACTTAATTCACATAGAAACATTTGGTTAGTGGCTTTTTTTGCCAGTGAAAGCTTATTCTGTATTAGACATTATTTGTTTCTGTTTTTAATGTTCTTATTGCATGCTACTTCTATATAAAAAGAAGCTTTAGCTTTCCCAAAATGGTGGTGTGTCTGTTCCAACAACTAGGGACAGAAGCTAGGCCTTTGATTTCTAGTCCTGTGCCTGAACTACAAGGTCATTCCTCCTTCGTGCATTTCTTTCTTTATGCTCTGTGTTTAAAGTAATAATGCCCAAACTTGCCTTATGAGGCACACAGAGGGTGGAATAAGCACCAACAAGGCTAGAACAGGAAGAACTGCTTCTCTTGGGATTAATGTATTGCTTGTTACAAAAAGGTATAGTGATCTGCCCATGTGATATAATTAGGTATGTGTTGGGGAGGGATTCATATTTCTTTATGCACCTGGACTTGCAGGTCTTGGCATTGCTCAGCAGTTTAGTGAGGCAACTTTGGTAACAATTGTAGCATTGCTTCTAGAGGAATCAAGTGCTCCTGAGTGAAATTGTGCAGTAATCTTAAGAAAACGTCTAGTTTCTTTGGAAGATATTTGAGAACATATTCAAGCTGTGTGATATCAGTATATTCCTTCCCAATAACCATGTGATTCAGTATACAAATTTCCCTGTTGGGGAACTTAAGATGCACACAGACATATGTTTGGAATTTAATCCAAGTCAAGTGATGGTGTTTTAGCAGTTGGACCTTTTTATTTATGATTTGTTGGCAGGTTATACTTGGTTGTCTGAAATTCAGATATGAAGGTGTTAGTTGGTGCTTCGAAGAACCTAGATAGTAGTTTAGGAAGTTGCCAGTGATCTAGCGAAGTGTGTTATATGTTAGTGCTGTAGGAGCTTCTTGCCAAATATGTGACAAGTCCTGTCCTCCAACAACTTCAAGATTAATATGTTCACCAAGCATAATAGCAGCCACTGTCAAATTATTTGCTCTCTCTTGAGTGAGCAGAGGTGTTCAGCCATGGTACTGCCTGCTGAATTGGGGTAGGGGTGGGGTCTAACAATCTTTTCTTTGTACAGATTACCTCCATAAGTTCATATTGATTCTTTCCTAGGAGGTTCATGGAGTGGAAGGAATTAACAGAGATGAAAGAAATGGTCTGTATGACTGCTAAGGAGTGAACACTGGCTTGGAAAAACATAAAATGCTTCATACTTTCCACACGGTGAAAGTATATTGTCCTCTCAAGTTCACTTTTACTAGGTTGAATTTCTTAGTTATAACACTGTTAAATTCAATATTAATATTATATGATAAATGTACTTAACTTTCATTCACCATTTGTTTCGAGGTTCATTAGTACATGTTGCAAAACAGATTGGCCACACGGAGCATGGCCATTTATTTGAAGACCAAGATTGCCGTTACTAGGAGGCAGGTACCTTTGAATTCCTTAGGACCATTTCCTGGCAACTGTTCATAGGATTGTCATGCAGATGTTCCAAACTTTCCAGAAGCAAAATTCATTTGGCAGGGCAGTGTTTCCCCATGAAAAGAGAAGTACGCTTGTGGTTGTCAGGTGGAACTTTGAAAATATTCAAAATTGGTTAAACTTTGCAATTATCTCAGATAAAAGGACATCAAAATAAAATTTGAACATTACCAGGGTCTGCCTTCCTTGGAGATAGGGGTTGGATTCCTGTGCCTGTGATGCTATGCCTGGTTGTAGCTCCATCCACATATTTATCTATTGTATATTTCGGAAAGTGATTTGTTTGTCCATTTGTTCTCTGTAGTTTTGGATGCTTCCTAAATATAGTTGCCAAATCGTTCTTGAGGGTTCTGAAGGCAGGGACACTGGTCTTCGTCAGCAATTGGACTTTGGTCATCATTTTGAATCAAGATGACAGTTTGAAATGTACATTCAGTGTGACTTCACCCAGTTGTTGGCATAGGTTCGGCCACCTCTCGAGATACCATCGCCAAACTTGGCACAAGGGTTTCTGAGGTGGCCGTGGGGTCCTATGTTGATGTTTAGGTGCCATCACCTTTTTGGATCAAGATGGCGGACTGAAACATGACTTTGTGTGACTGCTCATTTTGGGGCATAGGTTTGACCACCTCCTAAGATATTGTCACCAAACCTGGCTTGAGAGTTCAGGGTGTGAGTGATGATTTTTGTCAATGTTTGGATGCCAGGTGCCACTTTGATTCAATATGGCAGACTGAAATGTGGAATTGGTGTGACTTTACTCACTTTTTGGAATGGCATGCCCAAACTCACAAATTACACTTTAAAAAAACAAACAAATTCAAAATAGTTTTTGGTTTCTAAAAATTCCCTGGGAGCCCCAGCACTCCCTGCTAGTATTCAATACAAGTGTGGCCTATAACAAAGTTGCAGTGTAGAGTACTCCTCTTCAGGTTGCCAGCCATGCCCTTCTCCATAGGACTTCATTCCCATTCAATTTTCTATCCCCATTTCTTGAACATTTGACATTCTGACTGATCATGGTTGGTCCACATTGGGTTGTTTTGGGAGTTCTCCCTCTGTGGGGGTGTTTTCTTATTTTTCTTTTTATTTTGGCACTTCCTCAGGCCTCAAGGTTTGCACTAGCCTGCTGATAGCAACCCCTCCCCCACAAGAGGGAGGTGTTTGTGACTACATAGGCACTCCCCACCAAACACTGGAAATAGAGGGGATGATTTTGGGATGAACTGCGCCATATTTATAACATTTAACCAAACAAGGCAAATATTTTCCTTTCCACTGACATGGTGGGGGTGGAAGGCATTGCTTGGTGAATACATCTTGTAGTTGTCTGCATAAAGCTTAATACAGAACACTTTGCTTCTAGCTGAGAGTATCTCAGTCCTAGTTTCAGCTACTCTTTTTGACTTGTATAAACTGAGTACAGTGGCTCAGTTAAAGGCTAACTTACTGTAGCATGAGCCTTTGTATACAAGAGCCTGCTTCATTGGGTGGACAGAGGAGGTGCTAGGAGTACACATCATGAGATGTCCCCCGACAAGTAAGAATTTGGTTGGTTGACATGGGGTGACTGGGGCCTAAATACACCCAAAGTTGTTGCTGAAGATGTTCTAACAGCATCTGAGTTGTATAATGGAGAAAGTCCAACTGTATGCAGTGGGCTTTGTTCATACTTCATGTTGCAAGTCATGCTTCCTGAATGAAGGTTGGTGAATTTAGGCCAGATGGCTGTAGGACTAAATAACTGGTATTTATTAACTTGATGGTATAAGAGAAATAACTGGCGTTTATTAACTTGATGTAAATAATTAAACAGGAATACCAAGCTTAACAGTGGCCTCACTGTGGAATCTCTAGAAGACCTGTCTTTCCCTAGAAAAGAAATCTTAACTATTAAAAGGTGTTTGCCTCTGAATTAGTCAATATGGGAAATATTTCTGCGAGCTTTGTAGTATTGGGTGATGTCTGATTTGTCACGTAGTCTGCAGGTCTTGCAGTGCCTTGTTAAGGATCTGTCTGTGCAGAGTACTTTAGTGTTTCTATCTCTTCTGTCTTCATAGTAGTCCACTTTATCATTTTCATTTTATCAGAGTGAGATTTGTCCCAGAACACTTAGGTGAGTTCTTAGCAGCAGTAGAATCCAAGGCTTCGGCTCTTTGACTGGAACGTACTGGCTCAACAGTAGTGGTTCTTAGCTCTTGTTTGCTACTACAGGAAAAGCTTGAGAAATGACTCCTGATTCTGTAGTGAGAAATTCTTTCCCCATACCCTAGCATAGTTAATATCTGTGCATGGTTGTGCCGTATCTTGCAGTGATATAGTATGGGAATGAGATCGCATCCTGTAAAACAGAGATAACCAACTTGGTGCCATCCAGATGTTGTTGTATTACAAATCCCATCCCCGACAATTGGCAGTGTTGCTAGGACTTTTAGTCCAACATCTGGAGGGGTACCATGTTGGCTGTCCATGCCCTAGAACAAAGTACAGTGGTACCTTGAGTTATAAACGCCTCAAGTTACAAATGCTTCAGGTTACAAACTCCACTAACCTGGAAGAGTTACCTCAAGTTGAGAACTTTGCTCCAGGATGAGAACGGAAATCGTGTGCCGGCAACGCAGCGGCAGCAAGAGGCCCCATTAGCGAAAGCACACCTAGTTAAGAACAGTTTCAGGTTAAGAATGGACCTCCAGAACGAATTAAGTTCATAACTAGAGGTACCACTGTATTGTTCTAGGAGGTGCTAATTTATTTCTATAGGCCTCAAATTTTGTTTGATTTGCTCTCTCACATAAAAGTGCACTTCATCTACAGTGGTGCCTCTGGTTGTGAATGCCTCTGGTTGCACACGCTGCGGGTTATGAGCTCCAGTAACCCGGAAGTAGCCGCTCCGGGTTGCGAACTTTGCCCTGGGATGTGAGCGGAAATCGTGCACCGGAGGCACGTGTGCAGTGGGAGGCGTACTTTCACTAGTGGTGCCTCAGGTTATGAGCGGTTTCTGGTTACGATCAGACCTCTGGAACAGATTCCGTTCATAACCAGAGGTACCACTGTATTCACTTTTTTTTTTAAAAAAACTTCACTTTAAAGTTTCATCTTAACTGATCACGTGGAACATACATTATCTTAGCAAAGTGGCAGGGGATTGGACTCGATGGCCCTTGTGGTCTATTCCAACTCTATGATTCTATGAAAGTGGAGAAGGTGGGGTTTTAGTTGTTTGTGGTGGTTTGCTGTGATTGTTCTTCTTTGTAGCCACTGGCTACAGGAGTGAAAACCTGATTTCAAAATACTGATTGATGTAATAAGATTAATTCCATTTCAGTTTAACATTTTGTACCCCACTTTTCATTCAAAAGTATCTAACAATGGCATCCCTTAACACAATACCAAAATAATATGCAAAACACTCTTACAATTAAATTTTGATTGTGCAATGTAAAATGCTACACACACACACACACACACACACACACAGACACACGTACATAAAGCTGCCCTGAGGCTTTTTTGAAGCATGTGATTGGCAAATAAAAACAAAATGTTTTTGCTCTGCTTGCTGCCTCAAAAGAAAGTAACTGCAAAGAACAGAATTGTAAACAAATACATTTCTTTACATTCCAAATGTGTAACTATATTGGCTACAAGAGTTTGAATTGAAAACTGGAGACCACTACTGTACTTCATGTGGCCCTGATCCTGCTGGGCAGTCTTAGGCAAGCAACTCCTCCTGTCTTGAGTATTGGAATAATGGCCTAACTTGCATGGTTGTTGTAAGAAACAATGAAATGCTGCGTGTATGCAAACTTGATAGAAGTACTGAAAGTTGCCCACAGAGTTATGCCTTGATGAGTGTCTGGTGTGTCAACCTCAACCTGAAGTTGTCCTTTTCTTCTATCTAGTGAAACTGTTACTAGATGTGACCCATGGTGTTTGAAAAATCATCCAGAGAGCTCTGCTTCACGATTTGCTATCATGATAAGAATTGAAAGTGGCTCTGCCTCCTAGTGTTATGGTTTCCTGCTATACTTGTTCTTATCCTACTGGAAGGTTTGCAGCATCGGCTGTTCCTCCTTTCCCCCTGGCATTGGCGTAATATGAATTTCAGTATCTGTTCATCTGTAGCCAGGGATCCCTCTCCTTGCTGAACAACTCCTGGTGTTGCTAACTTTGCTTTTATAAGCAGTCCAATTAATCCATCTGAACTGACATGTAGATGGTTGGTGTGCGCTTCTTGCCACAAATAGAAGCTTTTGCTATAATATGGCATTTTAAAACACATGGAGAAGGCTTTTGGTTTTGTTTATACTGTAGTTTACATTGCTTGCATCCTGCCTTTCCTGCTAGGAGCTCAGTACAGCATACAGGGTTCTCCTCCTTTCTCTTTCTTACCCATTCAATAACCCTGTTGGTCTAAGAGACTGACCTGCCGAAGACAATTCAGTGAGATTCATGACAAAATTGGGATTTGAACCCTGGTCTTGTAAGAGCTAGTCTGACAGTGTAACCACTGCAATATTCTGGCTCTCCTCATGTCACTGAAAATTTATTCCATGTGAAATTTTACAAAAGCAGCATATGCCAAGCCCATAGGATATTGGAGTTAAATCAGTTGAGTTGGCACTAGTTGTTACACTTGCAGGTGTGTTGGATATATATTTGACCCCAAGTTGGATTATCTGATACAGAACTACTGGGTTGTATTGAGTGCTATCCCTACTCAGAGTATACCCATTTACATTAATAGGCATGACTAACTTGGGTCTACTCAGAATGGAGCAAAGCTGATTTGAGCTTGAACTGTAAATAGTAAGGAGCTCAATGGGTAGTAACTTTTAATGAAAAAGTTAGTAAAGACTGTGAGGCTGTTTAATAGTAGTGTTTTACAAATACACAGTCCATTAATGATAGCAGTTAGTTGCTTTTTGTTGTCCCCCCCCCCCCCCGGACCTGCTTTTGTTTGGATGTGAATGAAAAGAGTGAAGGAAGGAGGGCAGGATTCAGACTTTGGGAACCCTTGAGTAGGGCCTTAATAGTAAACTATTTTATATCTACAAGGAGATGGTGCTTTGAGTGTGTAGGGTATTAGCACTAGTTGACACAGTTTTGGCCTTGGTGTGTAGTACTCTGTTTCCGTTCTGCCTTAATGTGACTGATGTCTGTCCTTGATGGCAGTCTGGGCGTCAGGGATAATTTTGAGTTTCCACTGGGGACCAGTAGCATGAAAACTAAAGGACTTTGATAGTATGGAATACATGCCCTGCAAGACAAGGCCGAGGGAGCTGGGTTGGCTCAGCATCAACTAAGTTCAAGGGGGAACTTCAGTTCAGATGACTGTTGCTAAAACATTGATATAAAGGTTGGGAAATTGCTTTTGCTGGAAGGTGGGAATGAGACTTGTCCCTTGTGGCCGGCCCCTCACCCAATGAGGTAGCTTGCATGCTACAGAAGGAGGATTTAATTCCTTAGGGCTCCCATTTCCCTGACACTGCATGGTATTCCTCTCCATTCTCAAAGTCCTTCACTATATGTGTCCCAATTCTTACCTTTGGTATTCTGCTAATTTGTCTCTTAGCACCACAGCAGCCAACCACCCTTCTTCCCTAGCTGCCATCTGGATTCTTTGCTGCTGCTGCTGCTGGAATTGAATTGCCCCAAAAGCAGTTATCTCCTCCAACCCATGATTTCTTCAAGACTTTGCTCTATCTAGAGTCCCCCCTTTATCCTCACCCTGCAAAAATTGCTGTCATTCTTTGTTTTTAGTTTTCTCATAGGTATACTGCCCCCCCAAACATGGTGAGAGCATTGGCTAAATGCTCCCAGGTGTCTACCCTTCCATTGTTTCTCAACCATTAAGCTGCTTTTTGTAGATCTCCACTTCCCTTTTGCATCTCTGCATTGGTTGTATTGGCCTCATGACTCCCCTTCTCTTTCTTTATTTCAGTCCTTGATACTTGGTATGCTGCCTTTCTCTTAAATGTTTTCACAGAGCTCCTTGGTGGCTTCAGCATTTCAATTATGATTGTCTGTGACTGAGCAGCCTCTTGCTACCTTCCCTCCAACTTGATTTCCATCCTTTGGAATGACTTCCTCACCTATTGCCACTCTTAATCTCATCCTCTCTTAAGTATTGCTTGTGTGACCTTTCTGGTTTGGATTTTTTCCTGATTGTTGCTGTGACTGTCACAGTTGACCCTCCACCTTTTTCTTTCCTACCAGCCATGATAGTTCTGCTTGACCCCCACTGCCTATGGCAGTATGTTTCTGAATACAGGTTGCTGGGAATCTCAAGAGGGGACAGTGCTTTTGCACTCATGTCCTGCTTTCAGGCTTCCCATAGGCATCTGGTTGACCACTGTGAGAAGAGGATGCCTGACTATATGGCTACTGACCTGACCCAGTAGGGCACTTCTTGTTCCTTTTGGGAACTTCAGATTTCTTAAAAGCCATGTGTGAACTGTCACTTCTGCCAACTGATTTTTTTAGACTCCACTAAAGGCCTTATATTCCTTGTCCCCTACCCCACTGTACTGCCGGCCTATTTACTCCTGTAATCATGCTAATAGTGTACAGTCCTATCTTTGATGTTCTACTCCCAGGTTGCTGAGTGCCTCCAGTGGATCCACTGCCACATTACTCATCTTAGCTCTTAGCACCTTTGGGTCTCCACTGCTTCACTGTGATTTTTCTCCTCTTTTTAAAAATGTGATGGCTTCTTTGGGATTAGCTGTATATATCTAACCCAGTCATACTCACGTGTAGAGCCATTGATTTTATTGGATCTGCTCTGTGTATGGCTATTGTTGGATATCGCCTGATTAAAAAACATAACACAACGAGATGTTGAGCTGAATCAACTTGGAACAGGAGGGGCTTCATATAACTTAGGTGAATTGTTATGCTGCTTGGGCTGCAAAGTAGACTGGTTGAACTACCATACTTCTGTATTTCATTATGGTCTTGAAATCTGGTTGAAGTTCAGCTACAGCCATGTGAAATGCCTTTTCTGTTAATCATCTTTTATTGTGTGTCTAGACAGCTATCCCAGACTTATTCATTAGACAGGAAGGACTTGCAAAAGGACTCTACGTATATTATCAACAAACTCCTGGTTGGATAGGCTATAGCTCAGAAATGGTTTTCTGTTAACTTTCATTCCTTACAGTGTGTGTGTGTGTGTGTGTGTGTGTGCGCACACACACACACACACATTAACAACAACTTGGTAGTTTGTGTTATTCAGGCATGACAGCAGCAATTACAGCTACTGCAGTTTATGGGAAAGCCTCATACTACAAGTGGGGGGTGGGGAGGGGAGCCATTAGCACAATCAAGACACATTGGTGTGATGCTTCTGATACTAGTTCCTGTAAGAGAGGCTATTCACATCCAGTATCTCATTTTATCACTAGTGGCAATCATAATTCTTTGTCTTTAGTCCTCTTGAAACGTACAACATTAGTAAAGGAAAAATGTGTCTGATACCAGAGCGATCTAGCTGATGTTAATTCCTTTTTACTTAATTCATTTTAGTTTATTTTAATCAGTTAACTGGTTAGATGAAAAAAATTCTTTTTTTTTTAAAGGCTACCTCTGTTTAATTAGTGAATTTCTTTTAAACTGAGTTTTCTAATTCAGGTAGTTAACCACAGGCAATATGCACAATCTTAGAAGAGGCATTCTCTTCTGTATGAGGGAGGAGAAATGCATTTTCAAATAAGACTTAAGTAAGAGCTTTAAAATTGGGGTTTGGTGTGAAAATAGCTCTAGTATTTATGACCTCTTCATATTTCTAACCTATACTGTATCTGAAGTATATTTGGTTCTTGTTCTTTTATTTCTTTCACCCCATATTTAGATATTATACTGTCACTTCTATTAATCCTTTAAAGAACTTGTGCTGTTTCTGACAGTAGAGATGCTGGATCAATGTGTAGATTTACCTAGCGGCCCACTGAATTTTACACAACTTCAAATATTGTGACACCGTTTTCTGCCCAATGCATATTTTGAAGTACAAATACAATCAAAACACATATAAATGTGGGTTTTTATTATTATTTTTAAAAATAATATAGAAACAGGACAAAGTGGAATTAGTGGTGATCAACTGTGAAAGTGACATGGGATGGAAATAGGCAGATCCATCCCTGATTGAGAAATACTGCAGAATCATTGTCTACTTTCCAGTGCTACTATCTGGAGAAATCCCACCCGCATTTCATAGTTGTGTGAAGCTGTATCCCCGCATACAATAAATAGAACTGTGCCTGGCATGGCTTGGCTCAGTTTGCTTGAAGGGAATGCCTACAGAGCATGGCCAAGTATTATATGCCTAGTTAATGTGTGTGGTGCTTTTCACAGTAACAAAAGAGAGGTCTCCCCCAATAAGCTTACACTCGGTTAATTCTACCTAGTCTTGCCTATTTGTCCTACAAGCACTGCTATAGACAAGTGGTACTGGTAGCATGGCTTGGAAGTTATACCTTTTTACAGGTGCCCACCTTGGTAAGAGTTGTTTATAGCTACTTCCACTTTTGGAGGTTGCATGCTTTGAATAGCAGTTGCTGGAAGCCACAGGAAGGGAGAGTGCTGTTGTGCTCAAGTCCTGCTTGTAAGCTTCCCATATTTAACTGGTTGGCCCCTCTGAGAACAGAATACTGGGGTTGATGGGCCGCTGGCTTGACCCAACAGATCGTTCCTATGTTCTCATAGGTGCAGTGCACATAGGCAGATTTAGGGGAGTATGACTGGTTCATCTGCACTGAGCCAAAAGGCTGCTACAGCCCCCCCCCCCAACAGTGCCTTAGAACAGAAGGTGAGAGGTGTGGGGGTGCCAGAATTTGGCGTTGCACAAGGTGCTGCTGAAATTTGAAAGCCCAAAGTCTGCCACTTCAGTGCAATACTAGCAATGTTGCCAATTAATACTTGCGAGCTGTGGTCAGTCTTTCCCATATAGGCAGTGCTGGGTGGACACAACTTAAGGCTTTGTGACAAACAAGAAAACTTGAAAATACTTATAGTTGTGAGATTAACCCGAAGATGGGATTTGGGTGGGTCTAAAGTGTTAGGGCTTCCAATTACCACAGGAACCAATTGGCTACAGGTTCATACATATAAAGACATACATGCTAAGCAGCCATGTGGAAAGCAGCGTTAGAAACCCAGAAATAAAAGCTATTCGCCAAATGGCCCCATAAAAACCTACTTACTGGCTCTGCAAGGGAATTTCTAGGCACCTTTTTTTTTTTACAAGTTCAGAAAGCTGAAAATGAATTGTGTATATTTTCAGCACATTAAAATTCAAAAAGCATAATGGGTGTTTCCCACTTTTTTGCTGCTGTTTTGATTCCCGTGGGTTACTTCAAGTGTATTTTTTGGCCTTTTAAAAATGGAGGCAATTACCGTATTTTTTGCACCATAACACTCACCTTTTTCCTCCTAAAAAGTAAGGGGAAATGTCTGTGCGTGTTATGGAGGGAATGCCTACGGGTGGCATGCCTACGGATTTTCCTCCTCTAAAAGCTACGTGCGCATTATGGTCGTGTGCGTGTTATAGAACGAAAAATACGGTAATCATTCCAAAAAGAGTATCAAATAAAAGGAGTACCCCAAACCCATACCTTTGTATTTTGGGCATATTAATCTGGAATAACTACAATTTCCTGATTCTGTACTAACAACAGTTTTAAAAAAGCTGCAGTGTAGGCTGCACAAGACACTAATGACATATTCTATAAAATTTTAATTAAGTTACTTTCTTGGATAAATTGGATGTACTGTAGATTCCTCCAGAGCCCCCCCCCCCCGTACTGTCATCACACTCGTGAGTATAAATCCAGGTGAAATCTTGTTCATTTTCCATATGGTCTAGTCCTCATCTGAAGACTGCAAAAAAACAAACCATGCCTCTCCCCCCCCCCCAATATTCTTATGTGGGTCCCTTCTCCAGTCTTCAGAGTGGCTGGAAGTGGATTGAAGGAGGAGTGTGTTAGACTTGGTTTGAAACCTCAGCCATGAATCTTAAAAGAGGTTACCTTGACCCAACACCTGACTTGTGTCTGCCAGACTCTGGAGAGATCTTCCCCTTGAGGATTCTGCTATGGGAAAATATTTTTTAAAGGATGTATTGTCTCTCTTCATTGGAATTTGATGTGTTCTTCCCAGGGTTCAAAATTAGCATAGCCCCAGGCTCATTTTGTGCCTAAAGACTCACCATTTGCGAGCACCTCAAAAAGTCTGGGTGCCATTTTTTGTGCCTGGCTGACACTCAAGGATTACTGAAATGTATGTGATGGGAAGTATCAACATATATCTTAAGAATAGACTATGTGTTAAGGAGTTAACAATAATGAAAGTGTTTTGAAAACTGAAGTATGGTACCAATATTTTATTGTAAACACCAAAATAAAATGTGTCACTTAGGTGAACTGTATATTAATTCATGCTAATAAAAATAATAAATAAAAAGTGTTGCCTACCCTCCCCCCCCGGGCAACTAAACATTCTGTTTTGGCTCCCACCTTTTCTATCCCAGTTTCTAACATTGGTTCTTCCTGCATGTATGTGGTCTTCTTTGGGAAATTCCAAATAAGCAGTTCCTGATCTCACAGAGCAATATAAAGGCATGTGAAGTGTTGGGGAACAACTTGATTTAACTAGAGATACCTTCAGCAAGTAGTGCCTTTTGCAACGGTTAAGGCGCTGTCGGTTAAACCACAGAGCCTAGGACCTGCCGATCAGAAGGTCGGCAGTTCGAATCCCCATGACGGGGTGAGCTCCCGTTGCTCGGTCCCTGCTCCTGCCAACCTAGCAGTTCGAAAGCACATCAAAGTGCAAGTAGATAAATAGGTACCACTCTGGCGGGAAGGTAAACGGTGTTTCCGTGCGCTGCTCTGGTTTGCCAGAAGCAGCTTAGTTATGCTGGTCACATGACCCGGAAGCTGTACGCCAGCTCCCTCGGCCAATAGAATGAGATGAGCACCGCAACCCCAGAGTCGGCCACTACTGGACCTAATGGTCAGGGGTCCCTTTACCTTTACCTAAGCTAATATAGCCCCTTGCTACTCAGTACTATATTTGTTGCAGCTAAGTGAGAGAACGACAAGTTTTAGAGCCAAGCAAAAATACATTTGCTTTCCTAGAAGCATGACTCTTCATGGACTCACTTGGATATAGCGATATACCATAGACTAGTGTTTAGGCGGGTGAGTCAGCATGAGACTTAGGTTTGTGCTTTCTCCTGCACCCCCCCCCTTCAGTGTGACCAGAAGAGAAGTTTGGAAGCTTTCACTTCTGTTTTTAGATTAATCTTAATTTGTCAAGATGATCAAATTTGGACAAACTGTGGTTAATCTTAACTACGTCTTGTTGAAACAAAGAAGCTTCATAAATTCGTGATTAGGGTTGTAACACTAAACAATGGTTAATCTGAAAGGAAAGTACACTGGTACCTCGGGTTACAGACGCTTTAGGTTACAGACTCTGCTAACCCAGAAATAGTGCCTCGAGTTAAGAACTTTGCTTCAGGATGAGAACAGAAATTGTGTGGCAGCGGGAGGCCCCATTAGGTAAAGTGGTACCTCAGGTTAAGAACAGTTTCAGGTTAAGAACAGATCTCCAGAACAAATTAAGTTCTTAACCCGAGGTACCACTGTGGAAGCTTCTGATATCATGGCCATGCTGAAGAAAAAAGCAGGGAAGGGGGAGCATGCAGGCCTAAAAGTGTTACAGAGGTACCTCGGTTTTGAGCATCTCAGAAGCCAAATGTTTTGGTTTTCAATGCTGAAAACCCAGAGGTAAGTGCTTCCATTTTCGAATGCACCTCGGAAGTCGGATGGCTTCCGCTGCATGTTTCCAATTTCCTCAATGGAAATTGCAGGCGGTCCTTTGCGCCTCAATTTTCAAATGTTTCGGAAGCCAAATGGTCTTCTGGAACTGATTACGTTCGAAAACCAAGGTACCACTGTACATCTGAATGCCACCAACATTTCAGCTAATGCTGAAACTATTAAATTGCTCCTAAAAACAAAGAGCTAGTAGCCCTTTGCTGAAACAATAACTCCCCTGATTAAAGCTATTTTCATATTTAAACTCAGCAATGTGTACCTAAAACTTTGCCTGGTCAGTTCTCCGCATCTCAGGAGAGTGCCTTTGTTGACTTGAAATAGTGTGGTGTTTACAGCACAGGGAAGACAACACCCCCCCCCGCCCTAACATGGAACAGAAAACTAATTTCTTTCTTTGGCCCGTGATCCCATCTGCGTTCAGCTGTGGGGAGCTGATGGAGGCTGCATCTGTGCATTTGCCCAGCTGCATTAAATATGTGTTTTGTTGGTGAGAGCTTTCGTCTGTTTGGTGGCTTCCAAGTCCCAGGGGTTCAGTGGTCTCTGTCCTCTCTGCTAGCTAGCTTGAGTGTGGCAGGGTCCAATAGAAGCCGCCACTGGAGCAGCTGCTGCTTCTCCTTGAACTGCATAGGAAGCATTTTTGCTGTCTTTTGTACAGCAGCCCTGTTGGCCAAACAATAGTTTGTGCTTTCAAGGCCATGTGGAGAGTCACGTGACCCGTTGCTGTTGCTGCTGGGGTCCTTACCCATCTGTTCTCTCCACTCTTTCTGGGTTATCAGGCATAGGTCCAAGTTCTCTCCAGCAGCCAGCCTCCTGGTCAGAGATTACGAGCCAGCACTAACCTTCCTGGCGGGGGGTGGTGTGGCTTGCTTTTATGCAGATTAGCCATGTGCTTCTCACTTCAAGACATTTGAGGAAAACACATTTCCTGTGTTTAGCTCTCAGTGGGTGGTTCCTGGCTTTACTGTACAGGGAAGGAGGGTTGGGGCCTATGAACTAAGAGCACTCTGGAGAGGGATTACAGTACACTGCCCCCCTTCCCATTCCACCTCCGCTGCTACGTCACCACAACACAACCACTCGTGCTCTCATAGTGTTGGTGTCATTCATTCAGTGCCAAGATTGCTTTAAAAAATTCCCTTGGCCCCAGTTCAAACAGGAGTACAGCTGGGATGTGTTAGATTTTAGGCAGTCTGCCCTCAATTTGAGATGAGTTATAAATAGCTGTGCTGACTTCCTTAACTAGCACACTCTGAGGTAAAATGCAGGTTAATTACTGTGGGAATCAATTAGGGCTTCTCTCCGTTAAAGAGCCAGCAAGACTTTTTTATTATTATTATAATAAATCAGATGACAAATCTGGTCAGGAATGAATTCCAGACCTAAGGTGGAGTTTTCATTTTCTCCATAATCCAAGGAATCTGATTTCTACTTCTGCTCAGCACATATACAGTATTTTTAAAAAGTCCTTTGCCTTTTGCCTTCATTTCTACAATTAACTATGATAACCTTGTAACAATTTCCAGAGGGATAGCTGTGTTACGGTAGCAAGAACAAAGAAGGGTCTTGTACACCTTAAAAGACTTAACAAATTTATTATGGCATAAGATTTTGTGGACTTCCGAGAGTAGAACCCGAAGCAGTTGATTCAAATGCAACAAAGGAGATTCTGACTAAATATTAGGAAGAACTTTCTCACAGTAAGAGCTGTTTGGCCATGAAATGGACTATCCTGGAAGGTGTGGACTCTCTATCAGAGATTTTTAAATGAGGTTGGAAAACATCCGTCAATGATTCTTTAGCTGTAATTCCTGCATTACAGTGGGTTGGACTACATGGCCCTTGGGATCCCTTTCAACTCTAAAATTCTTCGATTCATCAAATGCACAAAAGTAAATTACCCTGAATTTCAGGTATATAGATACATGATGGGGGAAACCGTAAACAGTGAGGACACGAAATTTTATAATAACCTTGAACAAAAGGCCTCCTTGCTTTCTTTTGCTATCAGAAACCAGATTTATGGCACTGTCATAGCAAGCTTTCTTTATCCAGGAAACAATTGTTTTCTGATCCCTGAAAAGTTGACAGCATTGTTAGTTCTGTGGCTGAAACATATTTCATTTAGCCAGGAAGCAACTGACTATCCTTGGGTCTAGGCCAGGGGCCCTCAAATTACGGTCTGAGGCCAGATCCGGCCCACCAGGGTCCTGAACCTGGCCCGCCCGCAAGGCCTGAGGCTCGGAAGTGGCCAGGCGGGAAGAGCCTTGAGGTAAAAGTGTGTGTGTGTGTAACATGTGTGTAGCCCTGGTAACATGGTTGCTACCACCGGCTTTGGCTGCTTGATAATGGCATGCTGTCCCTTTAAGCCACCGGAGGGTGGGACAGTTGCAATGGAACCCCTTCCATGCCAGCCCTTCCCCTCCTCCCTTCCCCTCAGGCCGGCTCCATGCTCACCGGAGCAGTGCCTTGCTGGCCTGTTGCGCACACGGGCCTCATGTGGCGGCTTTGGCGGCCTTAAAAGTTGGGGAAGCACCAAAAACACAGGCAACAAATGCAGATAGAATTAGCAAGAAGAGAAGTCTCAATCACAACAGTTTATCGTACAAGGGAATCTCCATGTAAATAGTGGTCAAAAATAACCCAGAAGAAATGAAGTATAAAGGTGAGGTATAGGTAACTTATATTATTACTGATAGCGCCTGTTGTGTGTCTATCCTGGCTATTATTTTGAACAAGGTTGTTTTTTAAAAAAAATACATGAAAAAGAGCATGTTTCTGGCACCTCTTTAGTCTAGCCCTCAACAGTGTCTGAGGGACAGTGAACTGGCCCCCTGTTTAAAAAGTTTGAGGACCCCTGGTCTAGGTAGAAGGTGAGAGAGGTGGGAATTGGGAAGGTGTGGGTCTTGCTCAAAGAGGGCCAAAGAACAGAATCTTTAAGCTCTTTGCCTGTCACTGCTAACACATGTTTCAAAAGATTTCAGTCCTATGCATAGTGGTATTTGTGTATGAGCAGGTCACCGCAGATGGGGAATGAATATGCTATGTGGTTTTAAATCAGATTTCCAGTTACCTCATGTATGTTTAATTGTCATAAAGTTGGACTAAGAAATTTTGGGAAGAGTTGCTCTTCACACAGAAATAACTTACAGTACACTGCTCATGCTCCATTTACATGTTTTACAAGTGCATTATTGGGGAAAGGTGTTAATTCTGCTTCTAAAGTATTTAGACTCTCTTGTACCTGAGAGCAAAGTGGCATTTCATAGGTTAATTACATTCTCTACAGTACTGCTTTAGTAGTAATACCCTTGTAGGAAAGCTATTGTATTTGATACTCTGGCTGTTTGGAGGTGAGAATTCTGAATTGGGACCAATTAGGCCAGTAGCTATTGAAGTCTGTTGTATTGCTAATTGTCTATTCAAAATAAAAGTGCAAGGAGAGTAACTGTAAATATCTGTATGGTGATCAGGCTTCTCACTTTGTACAGATGTGGGTTTTGGGAAAAGTGCTATGGAATTGGCAATTTTGAGATTGCTTCTCATTTCTTTGAATGTAGGTGAGTTGCAAGCAGGGGGTTGGGGTTTCAATGATCAAGGAGTAGCGCTTTCTCTGTTATGTATGTCTGTGGAAGGACCTTCAGCTTTTGAAGTGCAATCATGATAATCTATTCCTGTGGTTTCCTTTTGAAAGGATTTCCCCTGTGTCAGTCCAGAAGAGAATCTCCAGCGCTTTTCAGTCAGGGTTTGGTATTTCCTTATTTATCCTGATGTATTCTTGCAAATGAGCCAGTATCACTTTTTTTCCTGCCAGTAACAGCTTCTGTCTCTTGTATAATATCATTCCCTGTATTCAACTCTGGCAGCTGTTCCTCACATCAACATTCACTGATAAATACCCAATTCAAAGTTTAAGTGGAATTTTTGAGAATAGGGTAACTGGTACAAAACGGTGGGCTGTAATGAAAGATTTGTGAAGGGGGCACCATGTTTTATTACTGTGATTACAAACCCAAACCTTTTACTATTTGGGAGTCTTTCAGACCCTTGGCCCTTTCAAACCAGAACTTGCTGGTGTATATGGATTTCAATATTACATACTGCTTTTTCAGGCAGAACAAAAACAAGAGAGTGTTGGCAGAGGTGGTCCCACTTTTTTTTAGTCAAGATAAACATGGTTAACACTCAGAAAGTAGACGCATGTCTGCCTCAAGAAAAGAATATCAATGACACTTATATAAATATGGCATTTTGGGTGCTTTGGAAATTGAAGCTTTGTTTTTTGTCAAACTACGTGGCATCATACTAACTATATTTGAACTCAAATGTGAGGAAAGTAATGAGTGTTAATCTGTTCTCCTAAAAGCTGTTTGTTTAACTTGCAGGCACTTGTCTACTGGTCTTTAATGCTAATAACATCTATAAAATTTTGGAATAGGTGACTTACTCTAGAGGGGTGAAGTTTCCTTGGACTGTGTAGTGACCTACAATATGATGCCTATGCCTTAGTTGACTGAGAATTTTCATTTTCTTCATGGATAATTTTATATGTTGGCAACTTTAAGTGAAATGTATTTGATTTTTGCCTTGTCTATATGTTGTTGTTTTTTACTGATGAGTCTGCCTTTCATGAGTAAGACTGTAACATTTATATAGTTACAAAATATCAAATGGCTATTTAAAACAAATCTTACAATTTTCTTTCCTAGCCATCCAGCCCAATGGATCAGATGGGAAAGATGAGACCTCAGCCTTATGGAGGAAACAACCCATACTCACAACAGCAGGGACCTCAGTCAGGGCAACAGCAGGGCCACGGATATCCAGGACAGCCGTATGGGCCTCAGACTCCCCAGAGATACCCAATGGGAACTCTAAGCAGGACACAAACTGCAATGGGTACCGTCTCTTATGCACAGCAGGTAAAGAGAAGTGAATTGCAGATTGATGTTAAAAATCTGAAATGCATAGAATTACTGTTTGTGTGTAGTGGCCAAATGCCAGTGTAATGGGCAAGAATGCCTGAAGTACTTGTGTGATGAAGTGTTGCCACAAGATAAGCAAAAAAGTATGTTATTTATTGTTGAGGATACTTTAACCAGCTGCAGCAGCAAAGAGGTTCTTTATAGAATCCTAAACCTTCTGGGTAGCATTAGATTTTCTGGCTGCATCTTTGCACTTTGTTTGGATCTCCACCCAGAGGCGTAGGAAGGTCAGGTGGTACCCGGTGTGGAAAATTTCTTGTCAACCCCCCCCCCCTTTTATTTTTTGCTTCCAAAAATGGTTTTACATCATTTCATATTTTCTTACAAAGGAATGTGGATTCTGGGCCTCTGATAACAGGTAGGCGACTGTGGACAAATACTTAAATTTATAGAATGGATTGTGTTTAGGCTTGTGTTATTTTATTTATATTTATATTTATTGTTTGTTTATTTAATAAAATTTATTTTAAAAAACCTGCAAAGTGGTTTACCAAAAAACAAAACAAAAAACACAGCAGTAAAATCAAGAAAAATTAACAATCCTACTTTAGAACATACAAAAGCTAAAATATTAAGATTAAAATTACTTCAGCTTCCTAAGCATCTAGGTATTCTTGCCTAAAGAAGAATGCTTTTAGCAGGTGTCCAAAAAGAGTCTAGCAAAGGCACGTGCTTTATTGCAATAGGCGGGGAGTTCCAAAGTGCAGGTGCTGTCACAGTAAACAATTCAGTACAGATATTATGTGGAACCTGTAGTAGTGCTTGAAACTACTGAAGGGGAGGTTTTATTTATTGTGATTTCACCATGCTCTGTATTATCTGAAAAGGAAAACATTTATTTAAAAAACAGGACTGCACAGCAGCAATCTAGTCTCATCATGAATAGTGGGACTTATTCCCAAGTTGATGATGCATAGGATGGGCTGCAATCCTATGCACCCCTTGTATCCAACTTGTACCTAAAACTCTGCACAAGCCTGCACCAGAGAATTGTAGAGTTGGAAGGGACCCCTGAGGGTCATCTAGCCAAACCCTGGGGCAATGCAGGAATCTCAACTAGACCACCCCTGACCGATGGCCATCCGTCTTCTGTTTTTCCCCTTAGCCAGGACACACAGCAACAGAGACTGGAGGTGGGGGAAAAGATAAATTTTGACAATGGGGCAGATTTGTCAGGCGTGTGCAGGAACAGCTTGAAGACTTTACACAGAGAGGAACCCCACACAGGTTTCCCCGCATGTAACGTAACAGGCAGGGAGCCAGCTCAAATAGAGAGAAAGACATTGGGGGAGGACAGGACAAAAGAGTACCAAAATCCGCCCATTTTATCCTCTTTGAGATGGTGGCGCTAGGGCTCTGGGATCCCCCCCCCAAAAAAATATTTACTTGTCTTCAATGTATTGTTACCACTGTTATTCTATAGGCTGATTTTCCAGGATCCGGGAAGCCCAGCGGAGGGTAGGGCAGTAGGGCTGTTCATAAAAAAACCTTTTTTTGAAAATGCCTGCTCCAAAGGTCTTATCTTACTAAACTAGGGATTATATAGCTATATCTGAAATTTCATGCATATCAGTTAATATCTTGACCCTGCTTCACTAAATTGAAATTTCAGCCTTCACAACATAGGAAAACTGCGAAGTAAACAGCTATTTTTGTGGAGGAGGGTCAAGATGTTAACTGATATGCCTGAAATTTCATATAAAACTATATAATCCCTAGCGTAGTAAGATAAGACCTTTGGAGCAGGCATTTTCAAAAAAAAATTTAGGAACCACCCTAGTAGGGCAGTAATTGTTCCTTGATAATTTGTCACCCCCCTCCACGATGGCACCCAGGGCACCCCCCCTTCCTACGTCCCTGTCTCCACCTACATTTTCTCTTTCTTCCTTGCATAGATCCCTCCTTACGGACAGCAGGGACCTAGTGGATATGGGCAGCAGAGCCAGACTCCCTATTACAACCAGCAGAGTCCTCATCCCCAACAGCAGCAGCAGCCTTCTTATGCCCAACAGCCGCCATCTCAGACCCCTCACGCCCAGCCTTCTTATCAGCAACAGCAAACTCAGTCTCAGCCTCCGCAGCTCCAGTCATCCCAGCCCCCATACTCCCAGCAGCAGTCGCAGCCACCACATCAGCAGTCTCCATCTCCGTATCCTCAGCAGTCAGCGGCTGCCCAGCAGCATCCACAGAGTCAGCCTCCCTACTCCCAGCAGCAGTCACAGTCACCCTACCAGCAGCAGCAAGCTCAGCAGTCTGCAACCTCGGCGCTTTCTCAACAGTCTGCATCTTACCCTCAATCTCAGTCGCAGCAGCAGTCGGCATATTCTCAGCAGCGCTTCCCACCTCCACAGGTAAGACTTCTTCCAGGTGCTGCTGCAGACCTGTTCTTGGATGTCAAGTGCCAGCACAAAGCAGTGTTGTGTCTCTTGGAAAAATTACACAGTGACACTAACTGATTTGGTTGTGCTGTAGCCTTTTACACCTTGGGTAAAGTTCTTTATGCTTTTAAAGGAAGAAATAAGGATAATTGCAGCTCTGTTAGGGAGCAAGTGACCACTCAGGTGTGGAAAATCATAAAGTGTTGTTGGCTCGTAAATACAAATTGGGTCAGGCATGCACAACTTGTGACCCGGCAAGCTGAATGTTCTCATTAGCCATCTACAGCTGCCCACCAGGAAGTTCAATAAAAAGAACCTTCTTTTGCCTATCTGTGACCGCAAAACAGGGAGTTGCCAAGTAGGTGGGAAGCCACAGCACATAAGTGACCTGAATTAGATACTTCTGTTACATTTTATATCCTTCCTTTCCTCCAAAGAGGTCAAGGAGGTGTGTGTCTCTTCTTTCTTCCCCACCCCATGATAACAGGTTGGACTGAGAGATAGTGACTGGCCCAAGGCCACAATGATCTTCAAAGTTGGGGTGGGGTGGGGTTTGAACACACTAACCAATATATCACAGTGTGGCTATCAAATATAGGACAGGGTAATACAAAATGTATATTTAAGCAACTGGATGAAGAATAGATCAAAGCTAGAATCCATGTGCCAAGCACCTTAAAAGTGGAGAGAGAATTCCCTTCTCAACCTTTAGGCCAGGAACAAGTATGAAGGACAGTGGGGAGAGGTAATTAATGATGGGATTGAGACCAGCAATGAGGGTATTTTCTTTGGCCTCTGTAAAACTATATTGAAGGGAAATGAAATAGCAGCCTAAGGAGCTTTGAGCCCCTTCCCTGTGTGCAGCTTGTTTAAGTCATGGCAGATCCTGTAGCACCATGCCTGCTGACCTTGGAAGACATAGGCAGAACTGGGCATGGATAATGCCTCAGCATAGCATTTTTTCTCTGTGATGCATTACTGAGGCAGTGGTCTTCTTTAAGGCTTTCTATGCTTTCAGCTTAAGGCCATAGGCATAGAAAGATGTGGGCAGCAGTGCTGCCTGAAATTTGCCTCATTGGCAGGGAGAAGGAGAAGGGCTAATGGGGAGCTAACTGTCTGAGCACCTATTTTGTTTCTAAGCACAAGAAATGGCAGAGTGCTTGTGGGGGCTGCCAGCCTATGCATTACCCCCATCTCTTTGCCAGAGACACAGAGAGGGGAACAGCTACCCAAGAGCCCCTACACATCTGGGATATCCAGCAAGGGGCTTGGGTGGGTGTTCATTTCCATCTCCATCCTTTGGGACTACATCGGGGTGGGTAACCTTTTTTTCACTCCCAAGACCCACATTCTCTCATAGGGAACTGCATGCCAATGATGGGTGGGGCTAGGGACAAAAGGTGGCAGATTAATGGATGTGACTTTCTCATGCTTGTTAATGGGCCCTTCAGGAGCTGACAGGCACAATCTTCCTGGCCTAGACTTCTTCTCTGTACTACCTCCCCCTCCCATTATGAGTAGGGTTTTTTTAGTCTCACAGGAAGAGAGAGGAGGGAGAGAAGCCTGCTCCTGATGAAAACATGGAGCAGCTGCACCGCATTCAAAGGGGTCTGGGATCCTGGCTCTGCGACCCCCCCCCCTTCATGATTCAGACTCCACACCATTGAAACTAGAGACATCATATGGGGCAGTTGATTGGAACAGTGTGTGTTGATAGAACAGGGCTAATGCTGTGAGCCAGGGTGAGGATAAAATAGGGATTCTTTTTCCATTTCCAAGATCTCTTCTTTTTTGTTCATTGGATTGATCTCTTGCATTTCAGGAGTTATCACAAGACTCGTTTGGGTCCCAGGCATCATCGGCTGCCTCAATGGCTTCCAGTAAAGGGCAAGATGATGTGAATTTGAATCTTCAGTCCAGACCCTCTAGCTTGCCGGTGAGTCAAAGGTCCCATCTTATAAATGGCTTGGGTTTAAGTTATTGGAAGCACTGCAAGCTACTTAATATGCATAGCACATGTTCTCGTTGGAAATAAAAAACAGGACCATGTATTTATTAAAGCCAACAACATTTGGGCACCCACTTGCAGCAGGGGGGACTTGTTGGAAATGGATTAAAAATAATAATATGGAATTCTGAAAACAACACCCTCTACCATACCAGAATATAAATCAAATTTCTACTTGGGCTATAGAATTAAGCCTGAAATTTACAGATTATACAGTGGTGCCCCGCAAGACGAATGCCTCGCAAGACGAAAAACTCACTAGACAAAAGAGTTTTCCGTTTTTTTAGTCGTTCCGCAAGACGCTTGCGAGTTTCTTTCCTTTTTCTTAAACCCGCTAAGCCGTTAATAGCCGCTAATAGCCGTGCTTCGCAAGACGAAGAGACTCGTGGAACGGATTAATTTCGTCTTGCGAGGCACCACTGTATGTGGTAAAATCTCTTACTTCATTACACATCAACACCTGCTATACTCTAGTGGAACTTGTTACTGTGTTAGTTACTATGTTATAGGTATGGACATTTTGGTGTCAGTTTAGATTTATTGCTGCTGTGAAACCAACCAGTAGAAGATGAAGTCAACAAAGCTGCCCTGATACTCTGCAGAAGAGAGAAACCATATTCTACCATCAAATCTTGGTCATCTATTGCTTCTATACTCTGTGTCCTCTAGCCATTTATCAGTCATTTATCAATATTCTTTTAGTTTTAGTCCGAGTGTGATAAGGCTGTGGGATTCAAGTTTTAGTGGTGGTCCAATTCACTGTTGGTGCCAAGCAGTGCTGTAGCTGGAGATGTAAAGGATCATACATACTGCTAACTATTTATGGCTGTTGCTGTATCTTCTGTGTCTCATTGAGAATAATTAGTAGGCTAATGACTTCATATGTATAGCTTTTCCCTGTTCCTGAAAGGACAGCCTTTTCATAGTGTTTGGGAAAGCTGTTTAGTGCATTGGCCCAGTGCCAGGTCTCTCCTCAAGAGACTGCCCCCAGCAGGCTCAAAGGAGAGTTTGAGCTGCTGACCTAGAATTTGTTACTTCTGCTTGTGCTGGAGTGCTATTTGGCTTTCAGAGCTCTGAGTGCTCTCAAATATGCAGTTGCATGAGCAAAATGCAGAAGAGGTTAAATGGATGGCAGAAACTGCATGTTTTAAATATTTCTAGGATTTATTAGATTACTTTCTGAAGAGGAAGTTGACGCACAACAGTTCAATAAAAAGTTATATTTAATATATGTAACAGAATGCAGTGTGTGTTTCTCCCCTCCTTCTGAACTAATGAAAGTTGCAGAGTAGATTCATGCTTTCTGATATGATAACATGTTCAGTGTTACCACCACTTCTTTTAGGAAATATTGCTTCTTGTAATGAGTAGTTTCCTTTCACATAGTTCTTCCGAAACTGTATTTTATTTGACTAGATCAGCCTTATTCAATCTGATGCCCTCTAGATACTTTGAGCTACAGCATCCATCAGCTCTGACTACCAGCCATGTTTGCTGTGGCAAATAAGAGTTGTAGTCCAAAAAGTTTGGTGGCGGGCATGGGGTTGGGAAAGGCTGGACTAGACAATGTGGTCTTCCTCTAGGTTTTGATGTTAGCCATTAATTCTTAAGTGACAGAATAAGTTCTGATGTTGAATTGGAATGCAAGATAGAAGTTTCATTTAGTAGTGTAGTCGTGCTGTTTCTGCAAATTCTTTCAGTTGATGGTTTGTCACTTGTTGAAATTAGTTACTATCTTTAGTGTGGTGATTTCTTTTCAGAACAAAGTAGGGGTATTTCACATTTTTGTGACTTAAAGGGTTAGTTTTGCTGGCTTAGTGGATTCTGGGTTGATAGGCAGCTGCTTGTTTTGACTAAGCTTAGCAGCCTCTTGCGTTCTCTAGCTTGGTAATCTGCAGTCTCTTTACATTTGTGACAACTAATTGGCACAAGAAAGTGTGTCCAAACCAAAACATCTGGGTACCAGGTCTCTGCTCCTCCAGAGCAGTCATATGCATGTCCACTCAGTCTCATTGTGTTGAGTAGGACATACTTTCAGATCACTGCAGTTCTGTGCATGCTTGCCTGATGTAAATGACACTGAATTCAGTGGGACTCACCTCTGTGTAGAAATGCATAATATTGGGCTGTTGGTGTCTGTCCTAATACTGCACCTCTGAGAGGTCTGGGACAGCCCCCTGCCCGTGTCCCCCACTCCTCTAATTTTGGTGCTGGAAAGGGGATTGGCAGGATCCCATAATTGTGTTGGGCATTGGAGGCTCTTGAAAGTCTAGTACAACTGTGAGAACCCTGCCAGCCCAAGTCTTCCAAATTCAAATTTGCTTCTAGACAAAGGAGCACAAGTGCTTGTTTTGATTCTGGGAAGCCAATGCCCTTGAACTTCTTCTGCTTGCCTTTCAAAAGAGTCCCAGCCTTTACCTCTTGCTGTCTAGGAAAAGGTTGGGGTTCTACCTTTGGGTGCCTCTGCAGACTACTGCTGAAGTGGCCAGCTTCCTTTCCAGATTGCAGCTGGAAAACTGGGCTTTCTCTCTGCCTCTTTCTCTTTCCACCATTTTCTTAACATTTTAACCTAGAAAGGAACAAAAAAAAAATATGCTGCTGCTGTTGTGACATGCCTGAGGTTGGGGCATGGCCCTCTAACTTAAGGCTACTTTTCTAAATTGAGTACCTGAAGGCCACCACATAATCCAGAAATCCTTTGTCATGGCCAAGTTCGCATCTGCCTGTTTCATATACATTATGCACAAAGGAACATTTCTCCAACACCACCACATTTTTATATAAATAGATTGGTTTTCTGAGCCCTCGGTGTGCAGATAGAAATGTTGCTTGTTCTTTCAGCAGTACCAGGGGGAAACTTGGGAATTTGCTGTTCAGGGGCATGAATGCACCCCATCCCTTCTCCAATCTAGACAGGTGTCTATATAAAAAAACCAAAGTTGTTGTGTGCATAGAACAAATTCCACATGTGCATTGAGACTTTCCCCCTCTCCTTTTCCTGTGCACTCCCCTGCGCCATCTGAGTCTGCTCTGAAGGGTTCAGGGAACAGCAGAGGGCGAGGGTGGGCGCAGAAAAAGTGAGGGAGAGACCTGTTGGGTTGAGAGGACCTTGTTTCCTGTTCACATATCCCACTTAGTGCTACATTGAACTCCATCCATTGAATTTGTCTAATGTATTGTACACAGTCTAAAATAGGAATTAGATCACTTTTGTATTGCTTCTACAACATTTTGGATTGAGAAGCAGCTGCATGTACAGTTCTGAATGCTAGTAATAAAATGCACATAGTTAAGATGGCCTCCTCCTTAAGATGGCAGTAGTGATGGCGAATAGTTCAGTAGAGAACAGGGCTGGATGAAGTTGGGGGATTTCAGTGAATGGTGGTTGAAAGAAATGTTCACTTTTGACTCCTCCCCAGCCCCTCACCCTTTTCTTTATTTGGAATGGGAGGACTGTATGCATTTAAAGAGCTAAACTTCCATCTTTCCCAGCCAGCATGGTCAGTGGTGAGGGACAGTGGGAGTTTTGAGTCCCACAATGTCTGGAGGGGCACAGGTTCCTCATCCCTGGCCTAAAAATGGTAGGCAGAGCTGTTGTTGGTGTATACTTGTGGGAGGCTGTATTCCAGCAATTCAAGAAACTATAGGTGAAGACTGAGATACAGTTTCATAGTTGTGACTGGAACTTCCTTTTTTTCTTTTCTTTTTCTTTTTCTTTTGCTTTATACACCTTTTACTTCATCATGACAACTTTGGAATTTCTCTTTTTATATCTCTAAGGCATTCTGTATTAAGGTACTTGTGTTTAAAGCAATGGTTTTTCAAAGAGTGACTTTTGAGGGAGTGGGTCAGCAATCCAGCCTATATAAAGTGACCTGCCAGCAAGTTTTGTTGTCATGAATGGTACTTTTACAAAACTACTTCTCCTGCAACTTGGCACACAGGACTGCATTTAATAGAAGGCTGCCTAGGTGCCCTAACTTAAAAGGAATAGCTTAAGGGTATATCCAGCTAACTCTTACTCAAGGCAGACCCATTGAAAGTAATGGACTTGACCAACTTAGGGCCAATAATTTCAATAGGTCTCCTCTGAGTAAAGGTTTGTAGAATACAACCATTATTTTTCTTTACTAAGCAGTGTTCCCTCTTAAGTGACTATATCATTTGTTAGCAGTATGTGCACAGTAAAATAGTGGGAGAAATGGAAACAGGGCTATAGCTCAGGTAGAACATGTGCTTTGCATCTTGACAGTTCCTGGTTCAAGCCATAGCATGTTCAGGTCAGGTTGGGAGAGGCTGGTTGGCTGAAAACGTGGCGAGCTGCTGCCAGTCAGTGTAGACAGTATAGAGCAAGATTCAGTATTAGCAACTCCCTAAATTCATAGGGTTACAGTGTTACTTAGGCTCAATTAACTTTGCCACAGCTCAGAATTTGATAAAAATGTTTCACTTTGCTTCCAAGAAATACACTTTTAATTGGCAGGTTAACACTCCCCTCACCTCTAACACAAATGATCAGACACTAAGTTGGTAGTGTTATTTTATTGCCACAATCTAACTTGTGCAGAGGACTACTCTTCTTGAGGTGTTCATTACAGCAATAAGTTGACCTTGTTTTCATGTTTTCTTAGCTGGCTAAACTCACTCCACTTCCGTGATACTGTGCGGCGTGGCATTTTGACAGCCTGATATATACTGTCTGGCTATGCCAAATGAACTGTGGGTTGCTTAGACTGTATGATGGGATGCTTCTGACTGTGTGCTAACCACTTAATCAGCCTTCCACTTAATCAGAACTTGAAACTAACGGTAAACATGATTATAGCTTCAAAGATCAGGTGTGTGCTCCTTTTTAATCCACTGTTTTTAGTGTATTTTAGGCAGCTTCACAATAATAAATAATAACAGCACTTACTGTGCTTCAGGGTGTTTAAAGTGTTTCATGTTATCTTGTTGTAATCCCTTGCAACAACCCTCTGAAAACTGTATTATCATCATATTTGGGTGGGAAGCTTAGGCTGAAAGTGAGTTGCTTAAGGCCATCTAGCAGAGGCAAAATCTGAACCACAGGCTTTGGAATTCATCCCTCAGACTCAGGCAGGAGGAATTTGTATTCCAGAAAGGAGTGGGTGGTGTGGGGAGTGGCTAAGTGATCTGTGGCCTTCTTCCAATTGCCTAACCATGTTAAGCAAATTGTGACTGTGTGCATATGCACATAACCACCCTTGGTTGCATAGACAATTTTAAAAAGGATTTAAAATGAATAACAGTCCAAGGAAGTCTTGCTTGATCAAAAATGGTCAGTCAGTTGATAAATCAAATGCTATATATTTTTTTTTTTTTATAATATTTTTTATTAGTTTTACAAAAGTTTTTATAACAAACAAACACAAAAAAAACAAACAAACAAACAAAGAAGTGTGGTTTCATAATGTCATTTCGTAAACTTCTTTCCTCGGACTTCCCCATACCTCCCCTTTCTGCATCCTCATGTCCAAATTTTACAGCAACTTATACATATTTTTTCCAACTCTAATTTATTATAGTCCTTTCTTATTCTGATCTTATATTACTGCAACCCTTTGTCTCTATCGAATCTCGACATTCTAAACTTCCTCAAGTTTATAATGGTCCTTAAGATAAATCTTGAATTTCTTCCAATCTTCTTCCGCAGTCTCCTTCCCCTGGTCTCGAATTCTGCTCGTCATTTCCGCCAAAGTCATGTAGTCAATCACTTTCATCTGCCATTCTTCCACGGTGGGTAGATCTTGTGTCTTCCAATACTTTGCTATCAATATTCTTGCTGCTGTTGTTGCATACATAAAGAAAGTTCTATCTTTTTTTAGCACCAATTGGCCGACAATGCCCAAGAGAAAGGCCTCTGGTTTCTTAAGAAAGGTATATTTAAATACCTTTTTCATTTCATTGTATATCATCTCCCAGAAGACCTTAATCTTCGGGCACGTCCACCAAAGATGATAAAAAGTACCTTCAGTTTCTTTACATTTCCAACATTTATTGTCGGGCAAATGATAAATTTTTGCCAGCTTGACTGGGGTCATGTACCACCTGTAAACCATTTTCATTACATTTTCCTTTAAGGCACTACATGCCGTAAATTTAATTCCGGTGTTCCACAACCTTTCCCAGTCAGCTGACATTATATTATGACCGATGTCCTGTGCCCATTTAATCATGGCTGATTTAACTACTTCATCTTGTGTATTCCATTTTAACAGCAAGTTATACATTCTTGACAAATTCTTAGTATTGGGTTCTAACAATTCTGTCTCAAGTTTTGATTTTTCCACCTGGAAGCCAATTTTCCTGTCTTGTTTAAAGACCTCCGTTATTTGGTAATAGTGGAGCCAATCTTGTACTTTGGGTTTTAGGTTTTCATGGCTCTTTAGTTTCAGTCTCTCTCCATCTTGTTCTAGAATCTCACAATACTTTGGCCATCCGACCTCCATATTGAGTTTCTTGTGAGCCTTCGCCTCTAAAGGTGACAACCATCTAGGGGTTTTATTTTCCAGCAAGTCTTTATATCTCATCCAAACATTGAACAGCGCTTTCCTTACAATGTGATTTTTAAAGGCACTATGCACTTTAATTTTATCATACCATAAATATGCATGCCAACCAAATGCATTATTAAAACCTTCTAAGTCCAAGATATCTGTATTCTCGAGGAGCATCCACTCTTTCAACCAGCAAAATGCTGCTGCTTCATAGTACAATTTTAAGTCCGGCAGGGCAAATCCCCCTCTTTCTTTTGCATCTGTTAATATTTTATATTTTATCCTGGGCTTTTTGCCCTGCCAGACAAATTTCGCGATATCTTTCTGCCACCTCTTGAAACAGTCCATCTTGTCAAGTATTTGCAAAGTTTGAAACAAAAATAACATTCTAGGCAATACATTCATCTTAATTACTGCAATTCGGCCTAACATTGATAGTCTCAAGTTTGACCATATTTCTAAATCTTTTTTGATTTCTGTCCAACATTTTTCATAGTTGTCCTTATACAAATTCAAATTTTTAGATGTTAGGTTAACCCCTAGGTATTTCACCTTCTTAGTCACCGTCAAACCCGTCTCTTCTTGAAATTTGTTCTTTTCTATATCTGTCAAATTTTTCCCTAGGACTTTAGTTTTTTGTTTATTCAACTTAAATCCGGCTACCTGGCCAAATTGTTGGATTATCTCCAACACCTTTTTCGTACTAGTGTATGGCTCTTGTAAAGTCAGGACTAAATCATCTGCGAAGGCCCTTAACTTGTAATGTTTTGCTCCGACCTGTACCCCTTTAACCTGCTGGTCATTTCTAATCATATTCAGCAAAACCTCCAGGACAGAAATAAAAAGCAATGGGGAAATTGGGCATCCCTGTCGTGTTCCTTTTTCTATCTTAAGTTCCTCCGTTATCACATTATTTACAATCAACTTAGCTTTTTGTTCAGAATATATTGCACCCACACCATTCTCAAAACCTTGTCCTACCCCCATCCCATGAAGGTTCTTTTTCATAAAACTCCAAGAAATGTTGTCAAAGGCTTTCTCCGCGTCCACAAATATCAAAACTGCTTTGGTGTTTATATTCACCTCTAACTTTTCCAAAATGTCTATTATAATCCTAACATTGTCTGAGAGGTGTCTCTTTGGGAGAAAGCCTGCTTGGTCTCTGTGGATCTTTTCCATCAATACTCTTTTAAATCTTTTTGCTAAAATGTCTGCAAAAATTTTGTAATCCACATTGAGTAACGAGATTGGGCGGTAGTTCTTCAATTGAGTCTTTTCAGTCTCTGTCTTTGGTATGAGTGAAATATATGCTTCCTTCCACGATTCGGGTGCCTTTTTTCCCTCTAAGATCTCATTACAGACATCCTTTAACGGTTGAATCAGCCATTCCTTTAGCGATTTGTAATATCTGGAAGTCAAGCCATCTGGTCCTGGAGATTTGCCCAATTGCATGTCCTGAATGGCACCCTCTATCTCTTGTTCTGATATTCTCTGGTTTAAATCCACCTTACTTTGAGGGGAGATTTTTTGTAATCCATATTTGTTAAGGAATTTATCTATATCTTCTTCATTTTGTGCTCCTTGAGAATAGAGTTTTTTAAAATAACTCACGAAACAGTTTCTTATTTCATTTGGTTTAGATATAGTCCTTCCATCCACTTCTAAACTTGTAACTGTGTTTAATTTCTGTCTTTTCTTAAGTTGCCATGCCAAAAGCTTGCCACATTTGTCTGCCGACTCAAATGACTTTTGTCTCATTTGCTTTATTTTCCACTCTATCTCTTGGTTCATCAATTCCATATATTGTGTTTGATATAATTTAATCTCCCTCAAAATCTCCTGGGACTTTGGTTTTGACCTTAATTTTCTCTCTCCTTCTTTTATCTTTTCCAAAATTTTTTCTCTTTTCTCCTTCTGCCTTCTCTTCTTTATTGAGTTTTGTTGAATCAAAAACCCTCGCATCACAGCTTTACTTGCGTCCCAGACCACTCTTTTTTCCACATTGCCCCTTAGATTGATTTCGAAATAGTCCTTTAAAGTTTTTTGGGCCTTCAAGTGGAATTCTCTATCTCGAAACAGGGTGTCATTCATTCTCCACCTAAACTGACCAGTTGTTGTAAGTTTCATTTCCATCTTCACGGCGTTATGGTCGGAGCAGGTTTTTGGGCAGATCTCTACCGTCTTAATCCTCGGAGCCATTCCACTAGTGATCCAAATTTGATCAATTCTGGTCCAGGTCATCTGTGCTTGGGAGAAAAAGGTTCCCTCTCTTTCAAGAGGGTTCCTTGTTCTCCAAATGTCTATTAGGTCCATGTTCTCGGTCATTTCAAAAAAAGTCTTAGGGAGTCTCCCTTCTTTAGTGAGTGTCAGTCTTTGTGTCTTGTCCATATTTGTAGAAACTACACCATTCATATCTCCCATAATTATCATATTGTAATCCAAATAGTCCATCAGAGTTTCATGAAGTTTTTTAAAGAATTCCGCTTTACCTTCATTTGGTGCGTAAATCCCAATTATCAGAAATTTTTCTCCTTGTACTTGTATCTCCACCGCTAAATATCTTCCTTCTTCATCTTTAAAAATCATTTTTGGAGCCCATTTCTCTTTTACATAGATCACAACTCCTCTTTTTTTCACTTTATCCGACGAGATAAATTCTTGTCCCAATTTTTTATTCATAAGTAGTCTCCTGTGGGCTCTAGTTATGTGAGTTTCCTGTAAGCAAGTCACGTCCAGTTGTTCTCTGTACAAAATATGGAATACTTGTCGTCTCTTCAAAGGCATGTTCATCCCATTACAATTCCAACTGAGGAATTGCAGGGCCATCTTGTTATTTTTCTGGTATTCCTCCAACTGCTCCCAATTGTTGTTCCTCCTCTGTTGGTAGTGGAAGGTTCTGTCCAAACGAAAGGTTCAAGATGTCTATTACACCCTTTTGCTCGGCAATTGGGTCTACAGTTCCTTTCTGTAGATCTTCTTGATTTTTATGCAGGAACCTGTCTTTATCCTGTATCGTCTTTATTTTAACCTTCTTTCCCCTGTAGTCAAAGGACAGTCCCTGTGGGAATTCCCACCTAAAACGAATATCGTTCTTCTTGAGCAAGTAGACCAGGTCCTTATAAAAAGCTCTCAAGTCCAGAATATGTTTGGGGATATCTTTAAAAATCTGTATCGGTGAATTTCCAATTTGTAAGGCTTTTTCAAAATGCAGTCTTAGTATTTTATCTCTTTCCTCCTTTGATCTCAAGGTAATCAAGCAGTCTCTCGGTACCTTTCTATTTTGTCTTCTGCCCAATCTGAAAGCCGTTGTAATTTGGATTTCGTCTTCCTCTAGATCTTCCCAGGCATCTGCAAACTCCTTCATTAAAAAGTCTGTAAGGTTATCTCCTTCATCCTCTGGAATTGATCGTAATTTCAAATTCCTTTCTTTTCTTTGTAGTTCCCACAATGCCAGAGTTTCGTCGTGATCATAAACCTTTTTGGCAATCGGTTCTAATTTTTCCTGCGTCTCTCCAGCAATAGTTCTAGCTTCCTCCGCAATTTGACGTGTGGCAGAGTTCTCTTGCGTAAGCTTGTTTATAGATTCTGTGTTCAAGTCGAGTCTAGCTGTCAAGTCTGTCAATTTCTGTGAATTCTCTGTCAATTTCTTAGTATTCTCTGCCGTTTGCTTTGTCAAATTCTCCAGGGATTGGTTTATCTTGAGAAGGGCTTGCGATACTGCATCCATGGAGACTGCTGCACCTCTTTCTTGTCCTGTTGTCACTGTAGATGTTATTCCTGAGATCGAGCCTCTTTTCTTGAGTTGCTGTAGCTGCTTTGTCTTTGCTCTCGTGGTTATCTCGTCTGCTGGGCCACTCATATCCCAAGGTTGTTTCCCACAGGAGCCTTCACCAAAAGGAAAATTCCACTGTCTCAAAGCGTAGCAACTTTCAGTTTACCCTCTAGAGGGAGCAAATCAGAATGTCCGCAGACCGAAATTACGAGTATTTATAACACAAATTTATCAGGAGGCTCCTATATGTATATTGCAGCACTTTCCCAATAGATAAAGTCCCAGCCTTCCCTGATAAATTGTATCCACCAAGTCCCAAAACTTTGTATCAAGTAAACAGTAAAGCTTCCACTTTGTAACCTTCACAAGAATTTTAAAGTCAGTTCAGTGTTCCTTTGTTTTATGAGCAGTTCGTACCAGGTTGGGGGCTGCAGAAGTTTTCCTTTTCCGTTAAATTAATCATGCAGCTTGTAAAGTCACTTTTTCCTCCCCTCTGCCCTGCAAGCTGGAGGGGATGATCAAAGTCCAAATGTCGGATTCAGGCAATTAAGAACAATTTTCCCTTACGGATGCAGCTTAATAACTTTCGTTGCTTCGATTGTCATGCAGTCGGGGGAAGGCAGACTTCCTTAATTTTTGCCTTCCCCGTTTTCAGCCTAATTTCAAATAATTTTGACACGAATACAGGTTCAGTCTTACTCACGGGTCCTTTTTGTCCAGATTGTTTAGGAAGGGAATCGACGCTCTCCACTAATGGCGACGCGGCTTCACTCTGCGGGCTGGGTAGCGATTCTCAGCACCGCGCTCCCCCGTTGTCGTTCCGGAGCCTTTAAAAAGGCTCTTTCTGCGGTAAAGAGGGGGCGCTTCGGGTGCCCACCGAATCTCCTTGTTCACAGGATCCGTTCCTGTGATTTTAGGGGTCCCCCGCTTGCCGAAGCGGGTCAGACCCGAACTCGCAGAGCCTTCCTCTCTCCGGAGCTCGGAGAGAGAGCAGCCATTAGCGCTGGCGCCGAACCGGAAGTTCGATAAATCAAATGCTATATAAACTCTGAATTCGTATAGCTGTGGTCTGCTCAGGAATCATTTTGTCCATGCTGCTGGAAAAGGTACCACTGGGAAGCTGAGAGGGTGTCAAATGTGTCATCCAAAGACCAACACAGTTCTTATCTGGAAGCAGAACAGTGCATATCTTGAAGCAAGGACAGAAATAAGGGGCCTAAAGGATTGGAGGAGGAGGAAGGGAGAGAGACCGTGGGGAAGAAAGAGGGGACAAAGCTAGATGAGAATGAAAGTAAATATGTGCCCTTCCTTTGGTCTGCATTTTGCATATTTAAAGTATTTATTGAGAACTGCAATCAATAATACTGAAATCAAATTCTGAATCACTGACTAGTATAGAAATATAAATCTATATGAGTAACATTTAGAATGTGAAAACTTAACTTTGGTTAGCCCTTGTTTTCAAAGATAAAAGCCAATGTGGTACCCTCCAGATGTTGTTGGACTACAACTCCTACTACCTAGGCCTATGGCTCTGCTGGCTGGAGCTGATAGGAGTTTAAATCCATTAATACCTAGAGGACACTATGTTGGCTACCCCTGCCTGAAGCGTTTCAAATATTATATCATGGAATTTTGCAGCATCTGTGAAGAAAGAAGAAGAAAAAGCCAGTTTACAAATGCAGTTAACAATAGTAGCGCAGGTTCCTAAAATTAGGGTGATGATGGTCCTGACTCCTACAGGACTAGGAGCAAGGCAGGGCTATATCTCAATACCAGAGCACTTGTTGTACATATGGAAAGTTCCAGATTAAATTTCTAGTACAGAGATGAGGAACCAGTGCTCTTCCAGATGTTATTGGACTCCCAAGTCACACCTGCCACAGCCAACATGGGCAGTGGTCATTGAGTTGCCTCCCAAAAGTTTCTGGACAATCGTAGTTTCCTCACCCCTGCTCTAGAATCTCCACTTTAAAAGTGTTGTGAAAGACATTTGCCTCAGACTCTTGAAAGCCACTGCCAATCAGCGTGGAAAATACTAGATGGACCAATGGTTTGACTTTGTGTAAGGCAGTTTCCTGTGTAAAGCTTCACTCCAGCCTTTGCATTTGGATGACATCATGAAGAAATAAGGTAGGCTGCTACCTACAAAAGGCAGTCTTGGCTTGATGGAAGATATGACTACAGATAGAGGTCAGTAGGTCTGTTTATCCCATTCCAACCCTAATCAAACTATATTTTCTCTTTTATGGAAATTCCTTCAGAGAAAGGATTATGGTGCAATAAATATGTCTAATAATAATAGTAATACCCTGTTAGTTACCTTCCTAACGAACACGGGCTTTTCATTGTGACTTTATGTGTGTTATTCTGTGTTAAAAAAGGAATCCTCAGAGCATGTTACACATAGACCTGTTTTGCATTTGACTAAACCATGACTTAAGCACTATAAGCATGAGCAGGAAGATCCATTGCCCATGGCTGTGAGGATGACATCAACAGAATTTAGTTTCACTTTCCATGTCAATTTGCTTGCTGTTCTATGCAAATCAGAGATTGTGGTTTAAAATGAACTCTGGTCCATTTCTAAATAAACCAAACTGTAATCCATAATGGCTAGTGTTTTGAATCATGATCTGCGGTTTATACATAACAACAATCCATGTTACACGGAAAGTGAAACAAAACAGCTGAAGGGATTGTCCTGGCTGATGGGAGTAAGTCAAGACAGCTTCTTCCTGGAAGCTGACAAACCATTTCACCCATCCTCTTAGCTTCTGAGATTTCACCAAGCATTGCTCAAGCACTTACCATCTGGTCTTTGCTGTCATAAGGACTCAATACTTGAACTTTTTAAAAAAGAGAATGTAACAAGAAGTTTGTTCTTCATCTAGCACCATAATCTACAATTGCCATACCTTGAACATTATCATGGACATAAACCTACTTCTGAAAGTACATATCCACTTCTAGTCATAAATAGCTCCAATTTTTTATCACCAGTTATTCTAGTGCATAATGATCAGGAATTTATGTGCCTCAAATTCAAGTCCAAAGATTAGAAATCTATCCAGATTGGCCTTTGGGTACCAAGCATAATGTCAACAGTACCAATTACAACTTATTGTTATATAGAAGAGAATTAGCACAGAAGCACTGACACTAATGGTTCTGTAACAAACAAATTGTATTTTATGTGTGAATATTTATTGAATAAAAATTATGGGTCCCATACTACTTCAGACCCAGTGCTCCTAAGAGGGACAGCCAATTCTGCAACACAGAGGTATTAGCATAAGTTGTGTTTATGTAGGTATGTTGATACCCAGGCATTCTGCTGAGTGTAACGAGTACTAATACATTACGTTGTGGTTGAATACATCTGTATTTGTGTGTTATTGAGCTATGAATTGCGTCGATTGCTCAGGTTATCTGATGTACAGAAGACATTTCTTCATTTGTGGTTCTGCCAGCTTCTCTCTACCCCCACCCCACAGTGCCCCAAATGTATAACAATCCTCAGAAGCTGAAAGTAAAGCAAAAAGAGCAAGCATTCCTTTCACTACAGTTGTAGCCCATAAAATGGGCTCTACTGACCAGGTTTCATATAGCGGTGGGGCAAGATGATGATTTGGGGGGCTGCACTTGCTTAAATTTTGCTGAGCTAGATGCTATCACCTGTTTTGAAGTTTCTGCCTGAAATTTGTTCTCTTGGTCTTGGCGTTTGTGACTCCTTCCCCTCTTTTTGTGGTGTGGAACGGGGCCCAGCAATTTGTAAATTCATGGGAAAATAATATTTGCTTGCTAATTATAACTTGTCTAGGCATTGCTGTAAATGGTCCCAGAGTACAACAGTGCCAGAGATCCATATGGCATTTGAAGGATCAGTGCCTCCCAAATTTGTTCTGGCAGAAAGGTTCCTATAAAGCCTGGCTGTTAAATGACTCTGCTCATTTGCATGGAAAGACTAATAGCAAAACAAACTCTGCACGTGATTACCCACATCTTCCCCCCACTCAAAGAGCCCAAGACCTTTGAGCCTTTTATAAACATTTGAACAATGTGTTCTAACACCATTACCAAGTCTCTTGCTGGGAATTTTTTGTGTCATTCCAGTGACATAAGTATGACTCGCTTCTTGGAACTGATCTGCTATTTGTCCATGTGGCGCTCCCACCTCTGAACTAAGCCAGTCTAACCTGGTGCTGGCAAGGAAATTCCCCACCCCCTACTGCTGTGTCAGTCATGGCCGTGCAGCACGGAATGCTGTGTGCTTGATTCTCTTCGAAGAGGCAGCCAATCAGCGCCTGCCTTATAAATCATGTTGCTCTGAGCCACTGATGCAGTTTGCTGTCCCTGTGCTTCGTGCAGGAGGCTGTGTTTGCAGCAGATCGCTCTATGCTCGATCCAGGGCCCGTTTCCTGTTTCTATTCTAGTCATTGGTGGCTCAGCACGGCTTCCTGCCTGTATACGTTACAGATTCCCCTGATGGAAGCTTTTTGTTTTTTAAGGAACAATTTCGGTTAGAAAATTAACTGAAATATGAAGCCAGCTGCGACTTGGAAAGGAGCAGATTTAGACAACAGGCACGTGCGCTTTAAACAGTGCTGCCATTTCTTTCTTGTTCTGCTTTGAGCCTAGCTTCTGTAAGCAGGACAGGCTGGTTTTTAATCAGAAAATTGCTAGAGGATACCCAGTTCTGATCTTGGATTCCCAAGAGTGGCGGTTTCTTAATCTTGTATAACCACTGAATTGGAAGAACCACAATTGCAATTGCAATTGCTTCAAATGAATAAACTAAATCAATGTATTTTAACTATGTAGAGAGAGAGAGAAACCAAAAACAGTGAAGGTGAGAGGAAGAGTGATGTGTAAAATATAGTATGGATAAGAATTACATTGTTTTAAAGTCATCTCTGAATATTCTAATTTGGAGTTATATTTAATAAACCTCAGACGTAAGCTCTCATTAAAAAATAGCTAGGTTTTATCTGAATTAAGCAAACCCTGCACTTAAACTGAATCAGTGATCTTCTATTGCATGACCACCGTATCACCCACCAAAAACACAGTTCAGGACCTAGAAACTGTTAACTGCCTACCAGAACTAAGATCGATTTGTCTCAAAAAACACAGTTCTGTTTTTGACCAGGATAATTCACTGAGCCCACCCACATGACTTCACACTTTGTCCTCTAAATACCTAAGCACTGTAATTTTGCTTAGACCTATAATATTTATCCCACCTGATTTGAAACACTGATTGTTCAGCAACTACCACTACTTAATTCCTGGAATGTTTGGCTGTACCATGGGTTCACTTGAGAGAGCACCCTGTGTAATTGCATTGACAACATCCAGGGCCACCTCTGGGCTTGTATCCAAACAGGATTTGTATGGTTGTGGGGCATGTTGGTTCATTATTGTTGATGATATGATGCTGTCCAACCCTGTACTCCAGCAGGAGCTGTATTCATTACCAATGTGCTTGATTCAGGCCTGTTGGCCCCTTACCTTCAAGTAAACGGTCTTACTCAGTTTTCTTGATGGTTGTTTTGAAATAAAATTACAGTTTATGGTACAGTAGTACCTCGGGTTACATATGCTTCAGGTTACATACGCTTCAGGTTACAGACTCCGCTAACCCAGAAATAGTACCTCAGGTTAATAACATTGCTTCAGGATGAGAACAGAAATCGTGCTCTGGCAGCGCGGCAGCAGCAGGAGGCCCCATTAGCTAAAGTGGTGCTTCAGGTTAAGAACAGTTTCAGATTAAGAATGGACCTCTGGAACAAATTAAGTACTTAACCCGAGGTACCACTGTATATGCATACAATTCACTTCTAGTTAATGACCTCTGGTAATAAGGGCTAGTCGGTAGAAGGGTTTGCATATTTTCAGATGGGATAGTATAGAGGGAAAGAACATTAGTACACAGTAGTTCAGCCACCATAAAGAACACTCCCTGTATTAACAAAACTGTTAAGCAGGTATACATGTGCAGCCACAGATGGGGAAGGGAGAGGGTGGAGACTCATACTCTTACAGAAAAATATTGAGGTGTGGGGAGGGTGGAATGATTGCTCCCAAACCTCTCCTGAACTTCAAATATGGGTCAGACTGCCAGCTGGTAGTTTCATATTGCTATATTTGTGAAGATTTGTAGGGTGGGTGATGGATGAGTAATTTTCCTTAGGAGAACATATACAAGTCTTTACTAACCACAACTAACACCCGATCATTTAAGCCATTATTATTATTTATTAAATTTGTATACCACCCTTCATCCAAGAGGTGGTATATTTTTCACACCTGAAAAATACAAAAAAAAACCCCAACACAAAAACTATATATCCACACCCACCCACCACAAAAACAAACCAATAACCCACATTTAGAAAACATTTTAAAAGCAATAGAATGTTAATCAGCTGGATGCCAGGTTGAAGAGAAATGTTTTTGCCTGGCACCTAAAGATATATAATGAAAGCGACTGGCGAGTCCACAAATGGGGAGCCATTGCAGAAAAGGGCCTTTCTTGTGTTGCCACCCTCATAGAGGAGGCACACAAGGACCTGAGACAATGATTGCAGGGTTTGGGTTGGTTTATATGAGGTATTGTGGTCTTGAACTGTGAGAGGGAGCACTTCCTCTGAATCTAATTTCCCCCCTCCTTATTTTCACAAGTCCCTGCATTAAAATAAAAGTTGTTTTATATATAGTAAAAATCAAATAAGGGATGTTGTATTTAAAATAAGTGCAACACCAGCTGTTCCCGTAATTATAACTTGCATGTATAAAGTTCTGTTGTTTTCTAGGTAAGTTCTGTATTTATAAAGTTCTGTTGTTTTCTAGGACACGGGTGGCACTGTGGTCTAAACCACTGAGCCTCTTGGGCTTGCTGATCGGAAGGTCGGCGTTTCGAATCCCCGCGATGGGGTGAGCTCCCGTTGCTCTGTCCCAGCTCCTGTCAACCTAGCAGTTCAAAAGCACGCCAGTGCAAGTAGATAAATAGGTACTGCTGTGGCAGGAAGGTAAACGGCGTTTCCATGCGCTCTGGTTTCTGTCACAGTGTTCCGTTGCACCAGAAGCAGTTTAGTCATGCTGGCCACATGACCCGGAAACCTGTCTACGGACAAACACCGGCTCCCTCAGCCTGAAAGCGAGATGAGCGCCGCAACCCTGTAGTCGCCTTTGGCTGGACTTAACTGTCCAGGGATCCTTTACTTTAGTAATTAAAACCTCCCCCCTCCCTCCCCCCCAAAAAAAACCATCCCAAAAAATGGTAAACAGCAGTGTTTAACAAAAGATCAGCAAACTCTGAACTTCAACAAATACCTTTGGCAAAAGGAGAAGCTTACCTGACAGCAGAAACTACACAAAGAGGAGACCAGTCGGTTGCATATGAAAAACAGTTTGAAGAACAGGGTGGTTTAGACTTCAGACTTTCAGGATCTGTCTTGTTTTTTTGAACTAGAACCACAAGTTCCACCACTTCTAAAAAGTCTGTTTGCATATGAAAGAAGCCCCTGGTGGCTGACCTTGGAGTGGGTTTTCTCCTTTGTCTTATTTCCTCATTAAGGTAATTAGGACCAAAGCCATTAAGGGCTTTAAAGGTTAGGGTCATCATCTTGAACAGAGCCCCAAATTAATAGGCAAGCAGTGCTGCTGTGCTGCATCAGAAGTCATATGGTCAGTCCCAGATGAAGTTTCCAAACCATTTCCAAGCACTGCCCAGCGTAGACTGTCGCTGTATTCCAAACACAGGGTTGTATGCAACAAAGCCATTATGCAAGTGGAACAAATTCTACTCCCAACCTCCACTCCCCCCAAAAAACCTCATGTGGAAACTTAATTGGATTGTATGCCAGTGAAAACTAGATCCAGTTAGCAACAGGCAATACCTTGAAACTCTCCTTCTTGGGTAACCATCATCAATTTGTCCTTCAGTATGTTCGTTAGCCCCCTTCTAACTTGTAATGGTGCCCAGGCACTTGCTCACCTAAATCTTTCCATAAATAAAAAGTAGTATTAGGTGTCATCAGAATACTGTGACTTTACTCCAAAACAACAGTTAATCTTCCAAAGTGGCTTTGCATATATGATGTTAAAACATTGGGGACAGAATGGAACAGTGTTATACACCATAAGATAAATTTCATGTGATAGAGCACTGGTCTCTCAATGCCATTCCCTGAGAGAGAAGTGCAACCACAAAAGAACAGTGTCCTCAATTATTATAGTAGACATGAAGATCCTGTAGTCCTCCATATGTTGTTTGTACCTCAACTCGCATTAGCCCCAGCAATTGGAATAATGGGAGCTGTAGTCCAACAACACATGGAGGGCCACAGGTTCCCTATTCCTGCCCTAGAGTTCTGGCCTCAGCCAGAAGAAATTGATTAACAGTGGTATCAAGTGCAACTGAAGCTTTGCACCAACAGGGTCATATTGGGAGAGCCTACAGAATTAGTTAACTTTGCTGAACATTGTGGAATCCAAAGTTAAATCTCTAAAGCAGACTACCTTGATGAGTCTTCTACCTGTGTGGATTTTCTCACACCTCTGAAATCCATACCCTGACAAGATAAAGAACTCAGTTATGTCACATTCCTGGAATACTTCACTAACACCAGCACACTCAAGCATCAATTGTCATGCAGCAATATCATGACTTTATAGCAGCTGTCCACAACCTGGTGCCATACAGATGTTTCGCACCAATATTCTTATTTGCTCCAGCCAGTGTCAATGTCCATGATCAGGGAAGGTGGGAATTAAAGTCTCAAATCATGCTTTGTGGTATGACTGGCAATATTTAATCCAACCCCTTGCTTTTCCCCTGACAACGCCCAGTACAAGCTACAAAGATGGGTCACAGTAGCACAGTGGACAAGAGAACTGGGAAGGACTTCATTTCCCATCTCTTCTCCAATCTTTATTCACAGTATATTTGATTTATCCTTACTCTTATTAATGTGCTGTTCACTTGTAAGGTGACAACATTAAAGCACAATATTATTAACAGTTTGAAACAGCAGGCAATCAAGTGGGTCCAAAAAAGATACACCTCAAGTATAAAAAACCAAAGTAAAGAGGGGTGTCCAGCATTTGCCGGAAACTCCTTTTATAAAGGCCAGACCCACCTCCGTGGAGAGGAAGTTTTACAACTTAGGGGCTGCCACAGAGGAGGCAGTCTTTCAGGTACGGTCATTTAGGGCTTTAAGCATGTGAGCACCTTGACGGGCTCATAACTGGCCACCAATAAAGTATGCTATAAACTGCATTAAGAAGAGTTTGGTGGGAATTTTTCTGAGGCTTGGGTTTTACCTTCCATAGCATTGGGCTGAAAATGGTTTTTCACCTTTGTGTTGGAGCCTCATTGTTGTCCTCCATGTCATTGGTCTGTGGATAGTCTGGGCTCCTCTGTCCTCCTAAATTCTCTTGAGAAAGGAGGTTTGTTTTGTGGTTTGTTCCTATACTAAAATGACATTGGTTTTTTTCTGCAATTTAAACTACATACGTTGAATGGTAGGATGTGGCTTTCAGTTTGAGAGGTGCCTTATCCAAGACCAATGCTTTCCCCCTTGAAATGTTTTGGACTGCATCTCCCATCATCCCTGCCCATTTGGCAGGCTGGCATCCCTGCCCATGGGACACCTGGAAGGCACCAGGTTAGGGAAGACTGGTAAAGTCTGTCTGTGGAGTGAGTGAGACCCTGACGTGCATACTGCTGTGAGTATGAGCATGGTTGCTCTCTCCCCCCCCCCCGCTCCATCACCTCGCAAAAGAAATCCCTTCCCTATTATGACTGATCCCAGAAGTTGTGCATGGATTAGGGATAGTGAGGTTGCTGTAGGCCTGAAGGAAAGAGCAAGCAACTGGATCCCTAGTCATCTTCCAGCCAAAAGTGGGATAATCAAGAAGTTCAATTCTGTTGCCTGTGACCTCAAATCCAGATAGTGGGTTTTTATTCCACAAATATCAATGTGAAGCTTTTTGTATTATCAACACTGTTTTATGAATGGTCATTATTTTTAGTTTTAAGCATTAACACAATTTTCAACAGTCCGTTTAATTTCTTTTTGACTTAATTGTGCTAACATCCCCCCACATGTAAACTTGCCAACATTTTGTTCATCTGATGTAGTGGACTGTATGTAATCCATGAAAGTTTATACCACATTAGTCTTCAGGGTGCCATAAGGCTTCTTGTCAGACAACAGTAGTTCAAGCAGCCTGTCCAGACTGAGCTAGCCTCTACTTCCTTTGTGGTGAGTTGCAGTAGCTCCAACCTTTTGAGAGGAAGAGCAGTTGCCACCGCAGGAGGTAGCAAACAGTGACTTTGAGTTGGGAAAAACCAGGGTCACTCTTGGCAGGCTTTCTTAGAATGTCACAAGAAACCAGCTTAGTTGGTGCTGGTGCCAGCCCCACATTCTTAACCAGCCCTGGCAAAACAGAGCCAGGAAGCTGAGAATTTCCAACACTGCTGCTTGTTGCCTTGCCCAGTATTTTGCAAAGCAGCTTTTTTAAATGGAGGGCTCCTTGAAGGGGTAAGCAGAAACAAGCTTTTGGGGGGGTGGCTGCTTGAGGAAGATATCCATATCCAGCATTCCCCCAGGAGGAGGAGGAGGAGGAGAATAATACTGGCTCTCCTGCATGGTGGGTTTTTCCTCCAGCGACATCTTGTTGAGTGCATGAATCATGGTGCTTTTTTCCTCTTTACTTTGAGCCTTCAACCACAAGCTTAGTGTTCCCCTTTAAAAAGGAAGGGAAAGGACATGAGACTGATCAGCCTCTACTTACTGCTGGTGCTTTGAGGATATATTTTAATAGGTATTTCTTTTTTTAAAAAAGAACTGGGGAGGGAGGAAAGGGAGAGGAGAGGTGGAATGGTGTTGAGCAGAAGCAGTGGATGTGATTAACGCGCCTACTGAGCAGATCTGTGGGAGTGGAGTATCGACCTCTGAAAAATCAATGGCTGCTGCAGTAGCAGTGCTGTCTCTCCCTCTCCCCCCTCTTTCTTTTTCAAGGTCTTCAGTTGAAGGAGTGTGGTAAAACCAGCAGCTCTTCTCCCTTCCCTTTTCTGTCCCTAGTTTCACCAAAATAGCTGAAGAGCCTGTTCTTTCTCTCCCCCCCCCTACAATAACTTGCTTAGATGGGTTAATTTTTGTAATTGGAGTGAAATTTCTCGACACATATACACACCAGGCTCCTCCTCCACAGAGCCTCCTTTCCAAGCCCTTCTTCCCTGCACTGCAGATGCAGCAAGCAGCTCTTAACAGTTTTGTCTTAAACCCTGAATAGAAGGAGATTTTGCTTCATTTTTCAGCCTAAAAACAGTCTATATTCTGGTTTCCATCCTGAATCATATATACTGCTGTAGAGCAGCAGTAAACTCCTATTGGGAGGAGAAATGAAGTTCCCTCTATCAAAGAAGAAAAACTGAATTCAAATGCCCCTTATCATTTGTGTCCTTTTTTAAAAGAAAAAAGGAAGGAAAGAAGGCAGGCAGGCAATTTAATGCATATATAAAGTAGATAGAGATGCTGCCACAATGGGCAAGGAGTTCTCAGTGCATTATTACTTTGCATTCAGAACCTAAGGATCCTTTTTTTAAACTTCCAAAGGAAACTGTATATATTTTAAGGAGGAGCTCAAAAATGTGACCAACTTCATACTTGCTTGCACACGGTTTGTGGCTTAACTCTTATTGGAATACATTGGGAAACTGCACATGTGATATAGTCTGTATATACGTGTCTACACACTCACAATTGTTGGTGTACAAAATATGAAAAGCTTTTGTGAAGAGATGAAAAAGATGTAATTGCCTTTGCAAATGGGAGTTGTATGATGTACAGGGGTCCCCAAACACAGTTGAAAATCTAAGAAATTTTTGGGGGCAGCACAAAATACCCAACACAAAGAAGGAAGACTGAGGATGCTCAATCCCAAAACAGCCAAAGCTCCTATACATACTACAAAACAAATAGAACACAGGCAAAAAAGCAAGTAACATCCTCCAAGAAGCATAGAACACCCCAACAACAAAAAGGGACCTCCCTGATAACCCTTGTTCTTTTTTAAAGGACACATAATGCTGGGGCCACCAGGTATAGATTAAAGTAGATAGATTGCTGACTATAGAAGAAAACAAATAGTACAAGACAAACACTAATTTGAAGCTACATAATTTTGTATATTGCTTTCATGAATATTTGTTTTACCCAAGCCTTTCTCCTATTTGTAACTGCCTTTCGTCAAATATACCATCCAGCAAGCTCTCTTAGCACATTACTGTATAGTGGACTAAGACCACTGTTGGAGCAAAACACTGCCCCCTGCCACAATCGACCCCAAGGTCGGAGACTGATGGTGTGGGATAAGGCCAGGTCTTTAAATACTGACATTAAAATGTTGAATTTGACCTGGTAGTATACAGGTAACTAGTGCATGCAGAAGCACCCATCAGGCAGCAGCATTTCTGCACTAGCTGTGATCTCCAGACTTCATTCAGGGACAGTGTTGCAGACATCCAAACATGAGGCTACAGGGACTTGTGGCAAAGTTGTCCTGATCCACGAATGACCACAGCTGGTACACTAACCATAGTTTGTGTCTCAAGTGTCAGTGCTGGTTCCATCTCTGTTGAAAATAGGCCATACACCCAGTTCTTGTATATAAAGGAAGACCTAGCAAGAGCACCTCCATTTTGTCAGGATTCAGCTTCAGTTTATTAACCCTCCAGCCCATCATTGTATCTAGGAAACAGTTCAGCACTGATACAACTTCATCTGGTTCAGATGGAATAAAAAAGCAGAGCCTAGGTGTCATCCACGTATTGATGACACCAAGCACCAGATCCCCAGATGACCATCCCCATAGGCTTCTTATATCTATTGGGGGTGGATTAGAACCCTATGGGACCTCACAATTCAGTTACCAAAGTGTTAGGCATGAGTCACCACATGCTCTTTTATGGAAATGGTCTTGCAGATAGGAGAGGAACACGATGCCCCCAACTCCCAGTCCACAGATCTGATCCAGATGGTGGTTGGTATCAAAAGCCACTGAGAGGTCAAGGAGAATTGGCGCACGTGCACACACACACACACACACAATAATAATAATAATAAAAAATTTTATTTATATCCCGCCCTCCCCAGCCGAAGCCGGGCTCAGGGCGGCTAACAACAATCAAATAATCAAACAATCAAATAATCCAACATTCTAAAAACATTTCATTATAAAAATTAAAATCAAATTAATGGCAACCGTTAAGCAAAATTCTGTGCAGGTTGCCAGAGGAGGGAGTCAGGCTGGGCCCCGACCAAAGGCCTGGTGGAACAACTCTGTCTTGCAGGCCTTGCGGAAAGATGTCAGGTCCCGCAGGGCCCTAGTCTCTTGTGACAGAGCGTTCCACCAGATTGGAGCCGCAGCCGAGAAAGCCCTGGCTCTAGTTGAGGCCAGCCTAACCTCTCTGAGGCCTGGGACCTTCAGGATGTTTTACACACACACACACACACACACACACACACACACCCCATATCATTTGCAATACAGTGGTACCTTGGTTTAATAACAGTCCTGTTTCTGAATGATTCGGTTTACGAACTCCGCAAAACCAGAAGTAGTGTCCCGGTTTGCGAACTTTATCTCGGTCTAAGAACGGAATTCGAACAGTGGAAGGGCACTAGCGGCGGGAGGCCTCATTAGGGAAAGTGTGCCTCAGTTTAAGAACAGTTTCAGTTAAAAAACGGACTTCCAGAATGGATTAAGTTCGTAAACCGAGGTACCACTTGTACAAGTAATCAACCCAAGCTGTCTCAGTTTTTACTTGTGTTTGATCATTTTTGCTATGAGCAAATTTGGTGGATACAAGACTAAACTTCTCAGTATAAAGGTAAAGGTACCCCTGCCCGTACGGGCCAGTCTTGCCAGACTCTAGGGTTGTGCGCTCATCTCACTCTATAGGCCGGGAGCCAGCGCTGTCCGCAGACACTTCCGGGCCACATGGCCAGCGTGACAAGCTGCATCTGGCAAGCACACGGAACGCCGTCTACCTTTCCACTTGTAAGCGGTCCCTATTTATCTACTTGCACCTGGAGCTGCTTTCGAACTGCTAGGTTGGCAGGTGCTGGGACCGAAAGACGGGACCGCACTCTGCCGCGGGGATTCGAACCGCCGACCATGCGATCGGCAAGTCCTAGGCGCTGAGGTTTTACCCACAGCGCCACCCGCGTCCCAAACTTCTCAGTATAAGTTTATCGTAATTTGGAAATTATTCATTTGAAACTAGAGAATAATTTTCCTGCATGAGCTTGAAAATCATGACTTAAAATAACTTTGGATATGTTTATATTTTTGTGTTCTGCCTCATTTCTCATCTGTTTCTGCTGTTGCAGGTATCTTTATAATTATGAACACTAGCTCTTTCAAATGAAGTTAGAAATCGGCCAAAACCATAATACAGATTGTACAATCAATTGCTGGTGGGCACCATTGCTAGTACTCATTTTCAAACGCCACTCCTAGGTGCAAAGTTTTGCCTTTTTTATTAAAGCTATGGAAAGTGTTTAGCTTTTAAAATTGCTATTATTTTTATTAATTTCAGTTTGAAAATACATCTTGGATTTCCTCCTTTGATCTAATATGCAAAAAAGCATCCCCATATCAGTCAGCATCATTTCATTTGTAATACGTAATAATGTTTTAGGTTGTACCAAGTTCCACCGCTACCTAAAATAAAAAAATAAGTTCCCCAGCAGTTAATTTGCAAATAGAAATGCTGATTCTGATTTTTAAACCATAACATTTCTGATCTGAACTCCACTTGAAGAGTGTTTTACAAGGTATCTATCTGAGTGGCCCTCTCATGCTTGTACACCTGCACTCTAGGAGAACACATAAAATTTGAAAACATTGGATGAGCCTCTGGTTGCTGTGAATAGGAGTGCTTTTCTGTATGATAGCCTCTTGTAGATGAGAAAAGTTGACTTGATCTACTCTAGGGATAGCCAGTGTTGTGACTTCAATATGTTTTAGAGCTACAGTACCCATCATTCCTAACCAGTAGAGCTGGTTGGAGTTATTATAGTTCAGCAATGTATGGAGGACACTACAGTATATGTTAGTCACCCATGATCATCTTCATAGCAAGTTTATGCTTATGCAATAGAGCTAGAATCATTAGAAAAAGTGTGTGACCAAGTTTTGATACAAAACTTTTCCAAACATTTTCATACAGTCAAAGGTTTGCATGTTATGGCTGGCCTTGGTAGTCAAGCCAGAAATTGGGATCACCCTCCCCCTTTCCTGCCAGCTTGGTGAATGCTTGGCAGTGGTGCTCCATTCACTTCCAAGCAGCTGTCAAGAGAACCCTCCCACTACCCTTTCCTTCAGGAAAGAGCCATAGAGTGTGCTGTCTTATCTGCTGTTCAGTGAACAATTCCAGAGTGCCTCTGCCAAACAGCAGCCAAGCAGGCTCTCTTCCACTTCTCTTATGCTTCAGAGTAGGAATGAGAGAGATATGCTTGCCATATTGGCTCTGTGTGCCCAAGGTATTTGACACAGTTGCCAACCAACCCCCAGCCTGTCCTCCTGTGTTTGGATCTGAGGGGAAATCACTGCACAACTGCCTGGGTGATCTCAGTCCACCTTTGCAGCATCAAGGTTTGGAGGAAATCTCATCATTCATCACTCATTGTGCTCTCCAAAGGGTGATGGCTAGCTTGCTGTGGAGATGGAAAATGTAGAAACCTGCTTAAAAACACCTGCCTTGCATGAACCATATAACTTAAAAGGTGAGGGAACAGTTTTGAATAGGTGCAAATGTCAGGGTCGTATGTCATTAATTCTGCACCACTGAGCACCTATTCTATACCATCCTATACCGTTTGGGAACACTTGTAGCTAATTTTTTTCTGACATGTGAATACTTTGTAGGTCCTGTTTGGTGGTTTCATTATATAATTTTACCTCAGTTTTCTTTCTATCAGATTTCTTCAGCCTTCTCTTTCCCTCTTCCAAATCCAAACCTTCATTTCAGGCTCCTTTCTCCTATATTCCTAGGCCTGTGGTTCCCCCCTCCTTTTGTGAAAGTCTTTGTGTTCCTCTTTTATAATTATCAGTAGCTTAGCCAATGGTAGATGGGGACCCTTGTCCCTTTTCCACCTGTGTGACAATAGAGCAAATTAGCCAGTCATTACCAAAGCCTTTACCACCATGTTGCAAAACCTCATAAGAAAGACTTTTTGGAGCATGCAGTTAAAAGTACAGTGACATCTATGCCATAATAGGAGGAACTGTGAGCACTAATCCATTCTTACAAGGATGAAATGTTTTGTGGTCATTAAACCCAAATTCTGTACAACCTTATTACTCCTTGGAATCCTGTTGTATTTGTAAAGTTAAATTGAACCCTACTCTCTCCCATAGGTAATGTCTACAGACCTGAGATGCTAGTAGGTTGCAGCTGCAAGCAGGCATATTTAGATGCTCACTCCCAAATAGCAATCAACAAATATGTTGTTTGTGCAAAATAAAGAAGTTGGGAAGATGAACATATTTCCCAGTATTTTGTATTTAACATTTTAAACTGGACTTTAAAAAAAATATGAATTTGATACTGTTGCAATGGACCCTATTAGTTGTGGCACAGCATGCACACATTCATCCCTTATTGAGAGTGCTGGGAACCTTGAGAGTCTTTTTGTAATGCCCAGAGATGGGAAAATAGTACTGGAATATGTGCTGTTAGAGTAGTAACTCTACTGTTAAAGCAGCTTGGGGCCAAAAATCAGCCCAGATACTAAGAATATTATTAGTCTAATATTCTTAACAAAATCTGACACCTTTTAATTCAGAATAATAAGTACTGCAGGTATATTCTGAGTCAAAACTATCTAGCTCTTTTGTGTTTGGCTGTACTAGGAATTCCATTTTCATCTTTGAGGCAGCCTTACTTACCCCTCCCTTTTGAGGGCTGTTTGATTTCAGCCATAGTTTTGTTTTGGTATGAAAAGGTGGTGTTAGCGGCTGATTCCCTATTCACCAGCAGCACGAACAAACTCCTGCTGGCATAAGGTTGAATTGGGCAACCAATCGCAGCTGGAACAGTTATAGTTTCGGAGTCCCTGTGGGCTTCCGCTATCAGGTCACATCCCAAAATAACACTGGGCAGTATTTCAAGTGAAGAAACAGAGGCTTTGGGGTTGCAGCCAGCCTGGAGTGTGAGATTCTGTGTGAAATACTTGGAATCCCTCCAACATTTTTGATCTGCATGGCAGATGAGCAATAAAATGCATAAAAAACACATTGGAAACACGTGAGGAAATTCTCCAGACCAAGACATTTCCTTCATGCTGGCAGAGTTACTGCTGTTGATTTGCACCTCCTGTTTTCCCTTGCTTTATTGGCTGTGTTGAGAAAAGGAGGGAAGAGTGCTTTGTTTAGCATTGTTCAGAGTTGCTCTGCAAAAGGACCTTTAAACTGCTCCACCAGTTTACTTCCCTGGAAACATATATTTGAATTTAAATCTTTTACTACTTCTGATGACCTGCAATACATTGTCCCTCCCCTCCTTTTCTTTTCTTTTCTTTCTGAACTTTTATGGCAATTATCATTTACAGGTTCCATAAGTTTTTATGACACTCTTGTGGCCCCAATTGAAAAGTCATTCTAGATGTTAATAATCTAAAAGTGACCACAAACTTCATAAAATGGAAACTATTTAATCAGCAGACACATACACAAACAGTGTTCATTCCCCGCAATTTTAAAAGAAAAACCTTAGGAAGCAACATTTGTATATATTCTTATTTCCATAGTTTGTAACATCACTGCTCTCCCAAGATTTCAATAGAAAGCCCGACTGGAGGAGGCATTGGTGATGCCAAGTGTCAATGAAAGTTCATCTTTGTCCATAGATTAATTTCCCGTAGGGCTGATTTCACATGTTACCCATGTGGCATGATCACCACATCTACCCAGATAACTGCTTGTGTGAAATGATGCTCACATGGTTTGAGCTTATGGCTGTAACTCCACCAGAGAAGTCCCTTCCTATAAAACAGGATGGTTTCCCTTAAATTGTCTCAGTCAACCTGAATGTTAAGGTGCTGATGTATACAAGTAGTTCATCACTCATGTGTTTGGAAGTGCAGGGCAATATGTGAATAGGCTTTCTGTTTAAGATGAATGAAAATGTCCTTGGCTCCCTTTCTGTTTTGCTATTCAGACCTTTCTTAAATGAATGCAATCCAAATGGGATTTCCTGGTATTGTCACCCATGTCTTTTTATTGTTCTTGTCAGACCAGGAATTGGTGGTTGAGGAGAAGGAAGCTTTGCAAATCTCCCTTGAAGATCATATTTCAGATGTTTTGTGGGGAGAGGAGGGCCTTTTATTTTATTGTATTAGAACTTGTTATACTTTTTATCTAGTGCATCTCAAAATATTTCTGGGAATCAAGAGTGTCAACTCCAGATGTAACCAAAAAATAGCCATCTATAGATCTTAAAAGGTTGGGAGGGATTATTACTGCTTATACAGGGTGAGTCCTTCAAAAGAGGCCCTGTGGATACAGAGTACACATGTTCCACAGGGCCTCTTTTAAAAGACTCACCCTATATATTCTGATCTGTGCAATACAGTTCACCATAGCATGACTGAAGCAGCCCTTGAGCACTTGGCCCTAAGAATCACATAGCTTAAGCTTTGGGATATTTTTCACTGTATAGCAGTATGGGGCCCTCCAGATGTTGTGGACTACAGTTATCATCATTACTTACTGTTTGCCATGTTGACTGGGAGTGATAGGTGTCCACCAACATTTGGGAAAGCAGTACTGTGTCATATCTCAAAATCAGTGTTAGAAGCTTTGATATACTGTATAAACTAATCTCCAAATGGCACCTTAAACCTAGGTTACAGTCGCCACAATGGAATATCTAGGCGCCGGGGGCTTTTTTGTTTGTGTGTTTTGCAATTGAAATCATCATCAACATCATTTCTATACCGCTTTATATTTTGCAGAACAAATATCAAAGCAGTTTACAACACATTAAAACATCAACTAAAACCATCCAAAACAAAATAAATTCAAGCTTCAAGGAAAATATTTCAAATCCTTCTCTAAGTGACATTTTCCTTTCCCCAGTCTCTTAACCTGGCATCCTGAGATCTCCACATGGTGGTCACAGTTGGATCCACGTCAGTCATAAAACATTCCTGGCTAATTTCGAACACTGCTCAAAATGAACCAGTAAAACAATTTCCCTACTTGGATGAGCTGAATTTTTATTTTAAAAAATCTCCCCATAACCCCCAAAAGTAAAATTTCAGGCAGACATAAATTTCATGTCTCCAAATATCTACTAGTAACTATTTAATAACTTCTATGGTCTTGTAAGTGTGTAAAATAAAAAACCATTAATTTTTCCACACAGGTCTTTCATACACAGTTAGGCCTTTGTGGTCATCACTATATGAGCATGTAAATGAGTAGAACCTCCTTCAAAAAAGAAATCAGTATTAAATGTTGCAAGTGGAGTTTAAAGTAACATACTGTGTGTGTGTGTGTGTGTGTGTGTGTGTGTGTGTGTTCAGGTCTCAGAGATTTTAAATTGTATTGGTGAGTTTCTGTTTATTCTTCCTAGGTCAAAAGTATATATTCTGAGTTTATAGCTAATGTGTTTGATTCAGTTAAGCTTGTGTATGAAACCCTGCCTTGGTTTTGTGGCACTGTTGTTTAAGAATTCCTGCGAACGTGTGTGAGAGTGAAGTGATGATTGTTATCATCATCATAATCAAATTTATTATCTGTCCTAATCCAGAAGGTCCCAGAGCCCACTCTCCTGACCTGATAAGATCTGTAGGGAAGGAGGCAGTCTCACACATATTTGGGGTCTAGGTTGTTTAAGGCCTTACGCATTAGCATGAGCACATTGAATTGGGCACAGAAATGAACTGATGACCAATGTCACTGTTTTAGAACAGGGATGAAGAAGTTATTTTCAAGGGCAGCCCAATGTAGAGTGTCCAAAGTCAATCTGTCCAAAAGGGGCTGTAGCTGACAAACCATCCAGAGCTGGAAATAAGACTGTAGCTGGACTATAACTTCCGTTATCCCTGACCATTGCCTTCTTGACTGTGACTAGTTAGAGTTGTAGTGCAAAACATAAGAAAAGTACCAGGTTGGAGAAGGCAGATACAGTCAGATTCAGCTAGGTGATACTTGGGATCTCACGTATGCAACTTCCCATTCAGCTCAGTGGGCCTTTCATATGAAAGATGCACTGAGCTGTGTGGTTCTACTCTGACTCTACCACAGTTTGCAGTGCGATGGAGTTCTTTTATCATTATTGTTATTTGTCTCCCTGCTGTCCTCTCCTTTAGCCAAAGCTGGGTGGTGACACAAGACTGAATTCTGCCCTGGAATCAGATCACCAGTTCAGACAGACCTTGATGCCCTTTTAAAATGGAGCACAACCACAGGGGCTTTGGATTGGAATAACAACTAACTGTTTAATTAGCAGGCCAAAAGAAATACTGTAGAATTCCTTGTGTACTATGAAATTGCCACAAGGCCTTTACCATTAAGAAATACTATAAAATTGACTTCAGTTTAATAATTTCGGACCAATGTTGAGCATTTAAGAGTCTAAAGCTAGACTGAATATTGCTTTCAAGTTTAGCTTTCTCAGTTTAGACTGAGAGCATTGTTTTCCATCATACATGTGCTCATCAGTAGAGAGATCATAGGATCTCATAAAAGGTCTGTTTATAGGAATTTTATGAACAATCCCATCTTTCATTACAAGTACTTTCCTTGGAGAAACATAACATTCATAGTCTTGCAGGAAGTGATCTGCACGCAAATGGCTGTAACAAATATTCTGTTGTGGCACCCAAACTGTCTTAATGGATTGCAATGAAGAGCAGTGTATTGCTTCGTTCTGATGTGCTTCTCCCATCACATGCCTGCTAGACTCATTAGTTGTTTGATCAGTCAGCCTCCAAGCATGACCCCCAATTAAGTGAAATTTAGGTATCTTGTAGGGCCACCACTTATTTCTCCTCCTTTTAACTAATAGTCAGAGCCTTGTTGTACTGTATTTGCAAAGATCTGTAATGTAGATACTGGAGATTGCATAGGATTTTGTTAGCTAATTCAGTATTATTTTACTCTGCGTAATTTGTGATGGAAGCTGCTTGTATGTTTTGGAATTAGGCAACACTGAATTGCTTTCTTTCATACTTTCAGAGTGTGTGTTTCTGTAGTAGAGATAGGCAAGAAGCCATCAGTTAGGCTGCTTAAATGTCTTCTGAGAGTTCAGCATGGACACTTGGACAGCCCAGTTCTCCTTCTAAGCCCTGCTCCCACCTCCTTCTCTCTGTACTAGTCCTTCAGCTTTCTCAAGAAATAAAGCATTACCTTGGGGTAGCAGTGATCAGGAGAGTACTCTGCACTTCATGTCTACCCATAGCATACAAGCTCCATAGGTTGTCTACAAACCTAACCTCCATTTCTCACATAATGAGTTCAGTTGGCTCTTTTTAACAAATAATGAATAAAAGCTCTGTGTAACTCTTTCCTTCAACCAGAGTGCTTCAACAAGGCAGCCAGACATATCATTCCCTCTCCTGCTTATGTATTCTCATTGTGGTGCATTGATTAAAAATGGGTGGTTCAAGTGCATCATGAAGTCCTTGCTGCCAAACTGCACGAATCCTGAGAAGCAAGATAATATAATGAAATGGTTCTGTCTACCAGTGGATCACGCAAATGTTTTGTGTCATTCTGGTCAACCCATCACAGAAGAGACATTCATATAGAACTGAAAACAAAACTGAATTGGCATGCCTTGCTTTATGGAATCATTTGTGCAGGATGAAGAGACTGGAGACATTATCATTACCTTGCACATAGTATGGTGTGATGAAGCAAAGTACAAGTAGGGAACTTAGGACAACAATCTAGGGGGCTTCTGTTGGAAGATTTGATAGAAATAAGTTGTAAAAATTGAACATTAACAGGACATACTATTGCTCATAAGACATACTTGTTGGTAAGTAATTCTGTAAAAAGCAGTATAATGGCTGTAAGTTGACAGATTTATGAAAGATGAGATCTTTCAGTCTCAAGTTGGTGGCCTTCAGATCTTTTGGACTTGGGGTATTTTTTTTACTACAACTCCAGATGTCTTGGACTGCATCTGTGCTTGCTGGGGCTGTTGGGAGTTGTAGTCCAAAAAATCTGGAGAACACTAGATTGACAAAAGGCTAGTCAAAACTGGGAATCGGGAAATACTGCCTTTATTTTTAGGATGCCACTAGGTTTGTTTCATTGAGATTTTGGGCATGATGGACTATAGCATCTCCTCTTGCACCCTTTGAGGGTAGTCCAAGATTTTCAAAATTACATCACTCCTGGTTACAGTCAGACAATTTCCAGTTCCACTTGGTAGCACATAAGTCACTGTTGCAACTGTAGGAATTGCTCATCTAAAGGATTTATTTCTACCTGGAACTATGTTGCAGCCTTCCTTATTGATAGCAACCTAAGTCTTCGTCTAAAGGAAAAATCCCATAAATTCTGTAGTAGATATATGTATAGTACAGTGTTTCCCAACCGGTGTTCCGCGGCACACTACTGTGCCGTGAGACGCTGGCTGGTGTGCCGTGGGAGGCGGGCGAGTCGGGCGGTGAGAGGTGGCGGCGGCGGCGAGGATCCGCGTCGAGCCGGGGGCGGCTCCGCGGTGGTGGTGCCGAGCGGCGGGGCAGCGCGTGCAAAAGGGAGGAGCGCGAGACAGCGGAGGAGGAGGAGACCGGCATGTCCGGGCAGCAGCAGCAACAACAGCAGCAGCAACTCCCGGCGACGGCTCCTCAAGCCCCGCCGCCGCCCCCTCCTCCGCCTGCTATCGCCGCCACCACCACAACAGCCGCCGCCTCAGTTGCCGCCGTCCCTCAGTCCCTCGCTCTGCTGCCTCCTCCCACCCCCAAAGCTTGGAGGTTCCCCGGCAAGGGGGAGGGAAAAAACTTTCACTTTCGTGCGTCCCTCCCGGCGTGACGCTGCGCGCTGACGTCACGGGGCTGCAATGGTGGTGTGCCGCGAGATTTTTTTCATTAAACAGGTGTGCCGTTGCCCAAAAAAGGTTGGGAAACACTGGTATAGTAGCATTTTCTCTCTTCTACTTGTGACATGCTTTCCTTTGTGTGTCTCTATAGGATCTCTCTGGTTCAATAGACGATCTGCCCATGGGTACAGAAGGAGCACTGAGTCCTGGCGTAAGCACATCAGGGATTTCTAGCAGTCAAGGAGAGCAGAGTAACCCTGCTCAGTCTCCTTTCTCTCCGCATACCTCTCCTCACTTGCCAGGCATCAGAGGACCTTCCCCTTCACCAGTTGGATCTCCTGCTAGTGTTGCTCAGTCACGCTCTGGCCCACTGTCTCCTGCTGCAGTACCAGGTAAAACTTTCTTTTTTACAGGCACAGCCTTCTTAGTTTTAACAAACTGCTTATTTTAGGAAGGTGGTTAGAGTGTCTGACTGGGAGTGAGGAACTCCAGGTTCAAATCCATATTCAGCCATGTAGCTCACTGGGTGACCTTGGGCCAGTGACCTCATTATTTTGCAGCCTAACCCACCTCACAGGGTTATTGTGAGGAAGAACAGAAGTCAGGGTGGTGGTGGTATAGAACAATGTAGAGGAAAGGTGGAATATCAATGTTAGCAATACATTACAAATAAATAGGGGGTAGAGACATGAGTTCAGAACCCATGTCCTGGGTGACTTTGGTCTACTTCATTATCTCTCCTGTTTGGTTCACTGTTTCTGAATGAGAATAAAAATTCTTTATGGATAAATAAAATACATTTTATTACGTGCTTTCATCTTTAAGGGATAAAGCAAGCTATGAGCCAGAAATCTCTTTCTTTATAAGTGGGGTGGGGAACCTCAGGCCTGGCTGAATGAAAGCCTCTAGGAGCCTCTGTCTGGTACATGGGACTCTCCCAAGGCCACATTCTGCACTGGGCCTTCTTTGGGGCTTCCTTGAATGCTTTTGCCTGGCTGAAATGAGTTCTTCACCTATGATAATACTGCTTGCTTAACTAGATGAAGTATGTGGTGGGTATAGAAATCTGTACTTTGGGGGTAACTCTACAGAGGTAAGAGCCACATCTGTAGCTCCACCTACTTTCCCCTCTGGCCCTGCCACTTTTTGTACCACTTTCAGGTTTGTCTTTTTTTGAGCTGCTTTAGTGGGGAGTAGGGTGAAATGCGGTTCTTCACCATCAATTTTTTCTTTGTTGTGCAGGTAACCAGATGCCACCTCGACCACCTAGTGGCCAATCAGACAGCATCTTGCATCCCTCCATGAATCAGTCAACCATAACTCCCGATAGAGGTGTGTGCATGTGTGCAATGACAGTTGCGCTGTTTTGCCTGGCTTCTTGTATATAGCAAACATCTCAGTGGTTCACGGATCAGTCCTGATGCGCATGCCTAGCTTTTACAGGATAATCTTCCATGAAAGGTGTAACTGGTGATTTACGAATTAGAGTAGGGAATTGGGACAGTCGTTAATGTGGAATGTGAACTAGAAACATACACAATGCTTTTGTGACAAAATTAGTTTTGCCATCGTGCAGTTTGCATCATTCTCCAAATTATGCTAGATACAGACACACACACATACTTGTTTTCCTTTTGCCATTCCACCTCAGGTTATTGCTTACAACAGCCTTTCCCAACCGGATGCCTTCCAGATGTTGGCGATTTCCAAACTCCCATCATCATAATCATTGGTCATACAGTCAGGGGTTGATGGGAGTTGGGAGTCCAAAATAGGTGCAAAGGTGCCCAACAGTAAACTCAAATGTAACCTCTTAACTATAGCAATCAGTGGGAACAATGCAAATTTGTCATTAGCATGTGGTACAGCTGACTGTTGCTTGTTCTATTTATTCATTGAAATAGGGTACCATGTTTCTTTTATTTTTGCCACCCCATTCTCACTATTCTCAGTGGGTTCAGATAACTTAGCAGTCATCATAAATAACTCCTCAAAGTGACAGCTACAAAATAAGAGTGTGCTGTGCCACAGTTATCATAAGACTAGGGAATTACCATGTGAGAATTTGTCATTGAGGTTTTCAACTATTAATGTGAAAACTTTACCAGGCATGTCATTTATGAAGAATTTAGGATTTCCAGAACTAATTATTTTTTAAAATGTGTTTCCATCTGCATAGCCTGCTTTTATAACAATATCCCTTGAAATCATTATTAATTAGGTTACATACAGAGGACTCCACAGATGCCCCAGTATAATTCCCCTCAGCCTGGGTCAGCCTTATCTCCACGTCAGTCTTCTGGAGGACAGATGCATGCTGGGATGGGACCTTACCAACAAAATTCCATGGGCAGTTATGGACCTCAGGGGGGTCAATACGGGCCTCAAGGTGAGAGTATTACACTTGTGTTTCAAATAAAATGCATGAGCAGTGAACATGTGTTGTTTCTGTGGTTGGATAAAGAACACCTGCTTAAGACAATGAGATACATGGGTAGAAAGCTTGAGCAGTCTTGTCTCTTGACCTACGAAGTGTGTGCTTACAGTTTTTATCATGGATGTTGTTTATTGGATTAAAGTAAAGGGTGTGTTCTGCCACCATTGCTGAATCTGAACTTGGGAGTGTCTAGGCATAAACTAAGTATCAACACAAAACACTTAACAGAAGATTTTAATAATGTGTGCTACAGTATTCATTTAGAAATTTTGGGAAATGGAGGGGGGTTAAGTGTGACTTTGTCTCCACTTCATAGCCCTTAATTTTTTCATCAGTGTCCCATACTTTACTTGGCCAATACAGTTAGTTTTGGTAACTTAACTAGTCATCTTAATATTTGGATCATTATTGATTAGTCCAGCCTTTGACAAGGATTAGCTGCTTAACTTAGTCATGAGATCTCTGGTGGGATGATGCATGGAAAGATTCCACATAATGTGTGTACTGCTTTGTGGTTGATATTGCAATGTAGCTGTGATGAGAGAGAGAGAGAGAGTGTGTGTGTGTGTGTGTGTGAGAGAGAGAGAGAGAGTGAGAGAGAGAGAGAGAGAGAGAGAGAGAGAGAGAGAGAAAGAAAGAAAGAAAGAAAGAAAGAAAGAAAGAAAGAAGGTACTGATGTGGAATAGATTAACATTAGGACACTATTTTGTGAAGCCAACATTCTCCCATCTTTTAGCTTGCCTTGTAATATGCAGGCTCAAGATGCAAATGCAAGAATTGCCAGGATATTCTTTAGTCTTACTGATCATGCTCCCCTTTTCTCTGTAGGTGGATATCCCAGGCAGCCAAACTACAATGCTATGCCCAATGCAAATTACCCAAGCCCAGGAATGGGAGGAACCATGAACCCAATGGGAGCAGGGAGTCAGATCCATGGTCAAACTGGTGTACCACCCTATCCTGGGCTTCCTCCAGGGAGAGGATTGAGCCATGCTGCCATGGGGAATAGGCCCTATGGACCCAACATGGCAAACATGCCTCCCCAAGTAGGGACTGGGATGTGTCCCCCACCAGGTGGCAGGAAAGCACAAGAAGCTGCTGCTGCTGCTGCTATGCATGCTGCTGCCGTCAACTCAATCCAGAATAGGTAAGCCATGGGGGACCCCTTACCTCTGAAACAGAATTTCCTAGAATTTCAGCTCTTTAAAACAATACCTCTTTAAATAAGTCAGAATAGTCTTCCCTAAATCCAGAGTAAAATACTGTTAGTCACCCTATTTGCAATACAGAAAAGGCAAAGGCAGTCTCAGATACTGGCACTGAATTATTACCAAAACACTCCAAAGCAAAGTACAGTCACAAGAATAGGGTGGAACTAAACATCTGTATCTGTATATATAATATCAAGTGTCGCAGGCCAGAGTAAAGAGGTATATCTTCATCTTACAGCAGAAACTGCATAATGAAGATGCCAGACACATCTTTGTGGGGAGGAAATTCCACAATTTAGGGGGTGCCACAGATGAGCCTCTCTCACGGCATACCATCCTCCAGGCTTCTGAGGGCACAGAACTACCAAGGGCCCCCCCTCCTGCTGATCTTAACACCAGAGAGGGTTTGTGGGAGGGATGCATTTGGGGCCTAAGTCATGGTTAAATACCATATTGGCCCAAATATAAGCCACAAGTCAAGGGGGGGGGGGAGAGATAAAAAGACAGTACCCTCCTAAAGCCACTTCCTTCCTTGCTTTCTCCCTTCCCGGCCTTGGGGGAGAGGACAGGGGACTATGCGTGGGGCGGGCACTGCTTTGCCATGCTCCTGGCACTGTTTGCCTCATGCTCCTGGCTGCATTCTGGGCGGGGGTGGGGGAGCCACGCTGCGTTGCCGGCGGCCTTTCCCCTTCCCTGCTCTCTCCCTTCCTAGCCTTGGGACTGCGTGCAGAGTGGGCACCACTTTGCTGTGCTTCTAGCTGCACACTGGATCATTTTTGTAAGGTTGCGAATATAAGCCACACTTCAACTTTTCACGGTCAGAATTTTTTTGGGGAAAGTGTGGCTTATATTCGGGCCAATATGGTACCAACATCAGACCTTAATTTGGGTCTTGAAACAAACTGACAACCAGTGGCGGTTAGGGAAGGCAGATGGGGTGGGTAGTGTCTTCTGTTGGATTATAATGGAATTCATTTTTCTGCTGTCCAACGTTACCTGGAAGAGACAATAAAATAAGTGGGGTGGGTTTCTTTTGTCTTGTATTGGGAAGGCCTCTGCTTCAGTTGCATCTGGAACATGTATATTCAGTGAGCAATTTACACAGTATTGAGAAGTTTGGGGAAGAGGGCTGTGCCAATTTTAGGCGTGTCCAGTTGAGACGTGGTCGCCAATGGGTGGGTACTTTTCAACCTGGAAGAAGGCAAAATGAGGATGGAATGGGGTGGGGTGCACTTTAATGCATTCCACTAATGCACATGGGGGCCAGGAATGGAACCCCAACACAAAATGGTTGCCACCTGTATCTTGATGCTAAAGGAACTCAAACCTCAAAACCTTAGAAGAGCTGAACTTGCCTCAATAGCCCAGATCTGAGTCTCACTTTTTCACCCACACAGCAAGTCAGAGATACACTAAGGAATGCCCACTATGGAGAAAGATAATCTCTTTAGTCTACCTGTTTGTGTAGGGAATTTAATCAGGAAAAATCACATTATTAGCCAAGTGCTCATTGGTAATGTACACAGTTGACTATTTCTAATATAGTTGTGTTGTTTTTAGGCCATCTGGTTACCCCCATATTAACCAAGGAGGAATGATGGGAACTGGGCCTCCCTATGGCCAAGGAATAAATAGCATGGCTGGCATGCTCAATCCCCAGGGCCCACCATATCCAATGGGTGGGAATATGGCCAACAATTCTGCAGGTAAGATGCTGTACCCAGTCTTTCTGCCCAAGTTCTTTGTGTTTTTGAATGGCAAGCTGAAAAACATTTTCATGTTGGTGTTTGACTCTCTAGGGATGGCTGCAAGTCCTGAGATGATGGGACTCGGGGATGTTAAACTAACACCAGCTCCCAAAATGAACAATAAGGCAGATGGAACCCCCAAAACTGAATCCAAGTCGAAGGTAAAAAAAAAGTTTTCTGTAGCTGCTGCGGAGATTGGGAGGTAGTTTGTCAGCACTGGTTTTTAAAGAAATGTGAGCCTGGATTTTATTAGTGTGCATTTGACTCTATCTTATGTGATTTGGTTATGTTGAAAGTATGAGACTTTTCTTGTTTTACCACCCATATTGTTGCTGAACAACATCATTTCCTTGTAGAGAGCTGCACTACCAACTTCATATGATTGCCAAATGAGGCACTTGTTTGTGCAAATTCAGAGAACACGTAAGCATTTATGGGTTCTTTGAAGCTTGTTGGATTGTGCCTGGAACACACTTAGACCATGCCTGCGTAATATTCTCCTTTATTAAGTAATGTGTATTGTACCTCTTGCCTGGGGTTTACCTCCAATAAATCATGGCCCTAAGGCATAAAGAGCTCTAGAGCTATACAAAGCTTTTCACTCCAAAGCACTTTATTCTATCCTTTGCTTGCATTCTGTTGCACTAGTGGACATTCTCTGTGGAATTAAGAGTAGAGCATCTTATACATTTAGTCTATATTTCCAGTGTGTGGAATGGCCAACCACATGCCAGGTTATGTGGGATCAGCTTTCAAAGATGCACAGAAATGTATTTCTGGTTATGGGAGTCAACAGTCTTCCCCCATGAGAGCTTTGTAGCAGTGTTTATTATAATAGAAGAAGCAACTAATCATATTTCAGATCTAAATGACAAAATGCTGTGCGAGAATTTTTTTTAAAGTATTTGTGGATGCTCAGACCCCGAGCTTCATGCATCTTCTGTGTCTTTAGGACCTGATTTATTTATTTTTGTTTTTTAAAAAATGGCAAAATTTCCAATATGTCCCTCAGTGCCAACCTGAATTAGTGTATAGTTCTTCTTCTGATGATGTATCATAGAGGGTGGGATTCAAAAAGAGCTGTTGCAAACAGGGTTTGAAATCCTTATTAAGTGGAAACTGTAGTTACTGTTTATGTCACCAAAACACTTTAACTGTGGTTAAGGAAGAAAGAGGGAGTTGGCTCCAGAGTAGATAAGGGGATAGGAAGCACATCGTATCTGTGGCCTGCTCATATTCTGATTTTACATCTGCGCCAGCCCAAGTAGATGTGGCCTTGGACATTCTATGCAGGATGTCTCATTCATATTACATGTTACATTGGCACCTCAACTTTCACCAATCTGGAATAGAGATATATTTCCCCCAAATTATTCTAACCCTCAAATGTTAATTTTGATGATAAGGGAAATGCAGTCACTTTATATTTTTCTTCTGCCAGACATTTGGTTCTTAGAGAATTAGCTTCTTCAATGTTCTACAGTAGCAACCTACTTATAAGGTTAATAACTCTGAATATGGGATCTTAACTCAATTTGTCAATTGTATCAAATAGGGCAGTGGCCAGGAGGTTGTCATCCTGGTGCCAAAAAGCCTTGCAGGATTCTCCCCATACCTTTGTTATTTTTAATTGCAACAAAGTAGAGGAATAGTAAAGGAATAGTAGAGCAGTTTAATAAAGCTTTGTTCTTTTTCTCAGTCCAGATCTAACCTCATAGTTACTGCTTCAGAGAGTCTTCCTTGTGCCCTTCAGACTTCCTCGTAGCAAAATATTGACATAGCTAAGCAAGTTAGCTTCATTGATCTTTACTTAGCTAGATAGGGTCTGTTTTCAACTCTGTGGCAAATAAGCCTGGTTCCTTTAAACTCAAACTGCTCTTAGACTTTGATTACCTGGTACCTCCCACAGCTTTCTGCTTTAAAGACTGCACTTCCAAGTGCTTGAGGTTGGAGCCATAAGGAAAGGGACTAATGCAAAAATTCAGTGTACATTTCACAAAGAAATTTTGCTTACATTTTCTTAATGCTCAGACAATTGGGCCATTGCCTAGTCCCATTAAACCCCCATGTTTATTCAACTAGTCTAAAATTCACTGGGCAGAGTGATCCTCTCATATGTTGGATCAAATGAACCTTCCCTGTCTCTTAAATGAAATAATTCCCTGGGAGTGTTTTTCCTGAGGCAGCTGTTGCCTTTTCTTCTGCAGTACAATCTTCCTGCAGTGAGAGAAAAGTAAGAAAAGAACAATCTGTCTAGGTAGCGGCTAGAATGCCATATGGGTTTGACTTGAGACATCTTAGGAGCCCAAAAGGAACATTATCAAAACTGATTACCAACTTCTTTGGCTGGGAACTTGCATAGACAGCAAAGTTATCTTGAGGATTCTGACCCTGACAAAGGAAGCAACTTTGACCACTAGTTGTCTAACTTTAGTTTGTCATAAAGTCTTCTTTCATTGCCTTTGTTTGGTGAAATGCCTTTCACTTTAACTAATGCTGATCCAAGACTTGCGACTATTTATCTGATTTGTATATTCATTTTCAACAATAGTTGTGAAAGCAGGTTACCCTTCCAGAAAAATAAATGTTATTGATAAAATGACAGTAATAACGATACAGTGTTGTAACAGTGACAGATTTAAAAATGGACAGCTATTATTAAAGTAACATCTTAATAATAAAAGGCTTGCCTGAAGAGAGAGATTTTAACAGTTCATTGGTAACAGATTCCAGAGCTTGGGGGCCACCAGCAAAACAGCTGCTTGGATGCTGGCCACTAGCCTGATACATGGTGGGAGTGCAAAGAGGTATTCATCCTTACATCTCAAAGTGCATGGCAACAGGTCATGTGCTTCCAGACTTGGAAAAATCTGCATACTATCATTGATCAGTTGCTTGAAAGTTATACTAACACCCCCTTCTTTCTATTTTAAAACTCAAAGCTGTGCAAGCACTGTGTCTCACACTATTGCTGTGACATAGTGTGTGTAGTTTGCTCCTGCAAAGAGAAGTTGGCTAACAGAATTAGGAGACATCTGGATGTGGGTGTTCCGTTTTTCACCCCTGATGTTTCCTACATCTCTTACTGACTTTTAACAGTGGAGCTTCTCGTTCTGCCCAAATCCTCACTTCTTCCCCAGGCCAGTTTGTCATTGTCAAGAGGTTTTCCTTCTGGCCTGTGTACAACTACATTCAGATAATACTGGGCTGACCTGCATCCACATTTCATGCTTTTTAACAAAGTTCTACCATCTCTATAACCTCCTGCTTCTACTACAGATCTCTTAGTTCCTTGGTTGTCTCTTTACTGAATGGTTGTGTTGCTAGTTTCTCTTCATTGACTTGTTTCCATTATTGCTTCTTTGCTCGAAGACAGAATATTTTTGGATTTTCACACAGTGTTGCTGAACTTGCTTTGACTGGTCTTTTAACACCAGGTTGGTATTCTTCATTACCAAGCCTTTTTGCAGTGAGAGACCAGAAATATTAACTAGTTCCTTTATTACCAGAAGATCTGATGTTTGTGAGAGAAGTTGGACATACCAGTGAATGTACTTGTCTGCACCAGTCCATAGGTGCTGTCCCTTCTCCTTGTTGTATGGAACTTATAATTCAGCAGCCTGCATTTCAGAAACATACAATATCTGTTTACTGAAGAGTGCTCTTCATAGCATCTTGATTCTTCTGGGAGCTGGGTGAGGGACAACTTAAATAGGGCCATGCCTTACAATTCTGAGAAAGTTTTACTATTTGGCATACCCCTCTTTGTGGTTTATGAAAGGAAAAGTCACTGGTGAGTCCAGGCTTCTTCTCTGTAAGGATTCAATGAGGCTGCAGCTTTCCCAAAACTCCTGTGACGTTTTGTTTGTAAATATTATCTTACTCTTTCAACACCCATAAAGATAATGTCTGAAATTCTACTGGAGCCCATTATATTGGCTTTTTATTTATTGGCTATTCACTTGTTGCATAATCACTGTAACCAGCAAGACTTGAATCTAGATGATTATGTTTCATTTTTCTGGCACATTTGTACTGAAATTAAACTTTCATAGGATCTCAGCCATCTTCAGATGCACCATACTTCTGTAATCAGCTTTATTTCGTAAGTTGTACTGCATGAACATAGTTTCTAGGGTTAACACTTCTTTTACATTTGTTTCTAAGACTTGTTTTTACAGTGTTTTAGTTTGTATTTAGCATACATGCAATTTTATTTATTTATTTATTTATTTCTTGTACTGCCTTTCTGCAACCTGCCCCCTCCCTATGCAAAGTGGCTGACAAAAATAACCAAACGAACAAATTAACCGAAATCCTGTATTGGTAAACAAAGCAGCAAAGACAGTATCAGCACATCAATAACTAGCATTATAAAAAGAAAATTCATGGCACTTTTAGTAGCCACCAAATAAAGCAGAAAATCGAGATTAATTCAAATTAAACAATGAGACTACAATAAAACAACAATAATGGAAACAGAAAGCTAATTAATATGAATTCAGAGTCATTAATCAACAAATGCATGGACGAGCAGGACAGATTTCACTTCATGTCTAAAAGATTTAAAAAGAGGCTAGACATATATTCCTCAGGTGGAGTTGCATCATTTGGGTATAACCCTTAGCCATGGTCCACTGTCTAGTAGCAACCTGCATAACCTCTGGAGATGAGTACATCCAAGAAAGTTCATTGATGGCTCAGCTGCTGTGCAGGTTCATATAAGAGCAGGCAGCCCTTAGGGTACCATGGTGCCAGATGATGTAGGGATTTATAAATTAAGACCAGCCCTTTGAATTGTGCCCAGAAACAAACTTGAAGACCACAAAGGTATTTGAATATGGATGTAATGTGTTGATTCCAAAAGATAAAAGAAGACGAAGAGTTTGGATTTGATATCCCGCTTTATCACTACTCTAAGGAGTCTCAAAGCTGCTAATAATCTCCTTTCCCCTCCTCCCCCACAACAAACACTCTGTGAGGTGAGTGAGGCTGAGAGACTTCAGAGAAATGTGACTAGCCCAAGGTCACCCAGGAGCTACATGTGGAGGAGCAGGGACGCAAACCAGGTTCACCAGATTATGAGACTACCACTCTTAACCACTACACCACACTGGCTAGATTCATGACTAGTTAATGACCTGGCTATCATATTCTGAAATACTTGTGAAGTTTTCAGAGAGACAGCTGTACATATAATGCACTGCAGTAATGAAACCTGGATGTTACTAAACTGCAATGTCAATGTCATCTTTGCAGTAAAGGACCAGTTTGTAATTATTGTACAACTGATGTTAACCTAGATTTCCACAATGCATTTAGACTGAAGTAGGGTGGTTGCGCCTACATCAGAATGGTGTCATTGCTTTTCTCCCTGCGTTATGTGATGATATCCGAAGACCTACCTTTTCTCAGATTGCTTTTAAATTAATGTGTGATTCTCTACTCTGCTTCTTTCTCTCTTTTTTCTCTAGAAATCCAGCTCCTCTACTACTACAAATGAAAAGATTACTAAACTATATGAGCTGGGTGGTGAGCCAGAAAGAAAGATGTGGGTAGATCGCTATTTGGCTTTCACTGAAGAGAAAGCAATGGGCATGACCAATCTTCCAGCTGTGGGCCGGAAACCCCTAGACCTGTATCGGCTCTATGTCTCTGTGAAGGAGATTGGAGGGCTGACTCAAGTGAGTTAACTTAAGCTTGTATCTGTTAAGATTCCCTTTCTCAGGTCCGTCTTACACACAACACATGTTTATATATCTTATTAACCCTGGAGGAATGCACAAGGCCACATCTAATTCATAAATTCCCTGCCCTGATAAGCAAAATTCTTGATAGGTTGCTTCAGTTTTTTTATTCACATTACTACATCAGTTTGGGGTAATACTACTGTTAGTGCTCCCTCCCCTCTTGAACTTGTGTTTTTATATTTGCTTCCCTAAGATGGACAATAAATTGCTTATTGCTTTTTTTTTAATCCTTTGTTATGAGGAAGGAAACTGGTGATTTATATTTGAGTTTCCTTACTTTCCTAAACACTACTTGAGAAGTGTATCACTTTGCCTGTGGCATGCTTTAGAAAGGAGATGTGACTTGGATTTAAAAGTTGGCTCTTCTGGCTTTGTGCAGGTTAACAAAAACAAGAAATGGCGTGAGTTAGCAACCAATTTGAATGTGGGTACCTCCAGCAGTGCAGCTAGCTCTCTGAAGAAGCAGTACATCCAGTGTCTCTATGCCTTTGAGTGTAAGATTGAGCGAGGAGAAGATCCTCCCCCAGACATCTTTGCAACTGATTCAAAGAAGTCACAACCCAAAATACAGCCTCCATCTCCAGGTGAGTCAACTTTGACTTCTGAAGTGTTGAATTCATCCTGTCTTGTAATGCCCAGATCAGGGTCTAGTAGGCCACACCCTGTATCAATATATCACAGTTGCTCAACAGGGTCCTTATTCTACCATAATGTGGAACTGTGGCAGTTATATATTTTTAAAAGGCATATTTACAAATGTGATTTATCTAGGCAGCCTTTCTGCATTTGTAAAGGTGTTAGAGCATCGTTGAGAACTGGAGGTGGCTTTTGCCTGCTCCAGGCAGGGTAGCTCTTTCAGATAAAGGATGGCATGGTGGGATTATACACTGATGTAGAGACAGTTGACCTTTCTTTCTGTTGTTCACTTAAGACTTGAAAACGTCTTGCTGTATATCTCAAATTTGACACCTTGTTTTTTAGAACCCAAAAGTATGCTTTATAAGGCTGGAATGATAGATTTAGTACTGATACGTTGCAGATTTCTCATGGGTTCATGGTTTGGATCAAAAATTTTGGTATCTAATCTTGAACTTGAGAAGACCTGGTTTCAACATATCATTCACTTCTTACGTATAATGTTGTGTCGTTACACAGCTGCCTGTACAATCACAACATGCTGCTCAACTGAATGGGCCAAATATGTGTGCTAAATGTCTATTTTCTGTTAGTAGTCCTGTATCTCTGCAAACCAGATAACTGACTTTTCCAGCAGCCTGGGATTGTTGCAGTGAAGGGTGGGACTAGTACAAGAAAAATGGGAACCAAGACTAACAATTGGCTTAAATACACTGCTACTGCTGTATTAATGTTCTTCAGCATACTAGCTGTCTTAATGTTTGAAGAGCTCTAATCCATATACTTGAATTTTTTTTAAAAAAGACTAATATCCACTACAAATTAGGCACTGTTAAAAAAAAGTTTTTCTTTCTTCCCCACCCCTTCGCTGTAAAGGTAAGCACTGCTTTTTCTTAAGGCAACACTGCTGTGATTGAAGTTCTTTTGCTTTCATTTTTTACTTATGCTGACCAATCCTTGTTTCACGAAAATTTCTCAGAACTTTGGTCATCTATTATACTCCTGGCCATATGTGGGGGGAGAAGGTGGGAATGTGAGCCCAAGGCTTATAGTGGCTCCTTCCTGCTCAGTAAACCATGGTTTAACATGACTTGCAAGCACGGCCACTGTGTTACTATCATGGTTGTGGAAATCGATGGGGGGCATATTAAAGAATTGTGACAAGGCAGCACTGTATGCCTGTAGCTACATTCTGAAGTAACTTCCTTTACAGCAGCATGATGGAGAACAGTTGACACGTCAGAGGTTTTGGGGGCTGATGTATCAAATAGGAGTGACATCCAGCAGCCAACTAAAAATGTATTAGGAGTTGTGTTACATAAGATCAGGTGATTTGTCCATCAAATCCAGTGTTGTCATCTCTGGCTGGCAGTGGTTCCAGGATGTCAGATGAGAACTTTCCCATTACCTGCTACATGATCCCTTTGACAAAACATGTCACAGGTTGATCCTGGGACCTTTGGTCCTCAAATCTAATTGGTGCCTGCAAGAGTCTTAATTTGACCTGTGAGACTGTTTCCCTCAAGCCACATCCACTCGCTCCAAACCTGGCATCGTATATGTCATGTGTGAGGTAGATGAATACTACAGAGGAACAACCAGGAGCCTTTGAATGAGCTCCTTCTTGTTCCTTGGCAAATGGGGCTTGTATTCATCGTATTTTGATTTGGATGGCAAATACAAGCTCTGCTGGGATTGTTTCGACATGGGAGTTCCCAAGCAGAGCCAGTCCTTGCTAAAAGTGGGGCGTAAAGTCACAATCAGCTGGTTGGCATTGACTTCAAGCCCCAATTGGATTGACTGGGATCTGTGTTTGCTGTGCAGCTTGAGTCCAAGCCTCCTTGCAAAGGAAAAATGGATCACCTAATATCATGGTGATGGCATGCCTGTCAAAGTAGCACAGCCAGAGGTGGCAGAACTCAGGATCTAGAACTCTGATCAGATCATATTCCTCACCCCCCTGCTGTACAATGAAGACGTACTATTCCACAAAACAATAGTCCCTCATTTGGAATCATTCTGTATATTTGAGCAGTCCAATACTGTTCGGTTGCTGAATGCACTAGCTGGGATTCAGTAAAAATATCACTGAGAGTAGTGATGTGCTCTTGCTCCCTTCTGGTGACCCAGTCTGAAATCCATTGCTGGAAGAGGACATGGTGGGAATTTGAGATAGACATCATAGGATCTGTACCTACCCTTTTCCTGCTGCTTTGTGCGACTTCTCTTGAGCAAATGGATATGCTTCCAGTCTTCTGCTCCCTGCAGTGTGAATCCTTTTCATATTCAAATACTGTGGCTGCTTATTCTGAGTAAATTTAGTGGAGGGGATGCATAGCAACAGCATCATTTGAACCTGAACCTCCTGGACAGTCATTTTTGTTGTTGTGAGAAGGTGTGGTGACATGTTGCTTGGAGTATCCAAGTGACACACTATCTATCCCACACCACATGAGTGAGGGGATGCCCCTGTGGCAAATTATGTGATGGAGGCATCAGGGATACAGGTGTCATTTTGCCTGTCAACAGTACGGTTTCATAGGGTTACCGTATTTTTCGCCCTATAGGACACACTTTTCCCCCTCCAAAAATGGAGGGGAAATGTGTGTGCATCCTATGGGGTGAATGCAGGCTTTCGCTGAAGCCTGGAGAGCGAGAGGGGTCAGTGCGCACCGACCCCTCTCGCTCTCCAGGCTTCAGGAAGCTCTGCGCAGCCCTAGGGAGCCCAGGGCGAAGTCACGCCGGTCTCCTGAGGTCTGCGCAGAGCTCCCTGCAGCCCCGGGCTTCGCGCAGCTCTGCGCAGCCCTAGGGAGACCAGCGCGAAGTCGCGCCGGTCTCCTGAGGGCTGCGCAGAGCTGCATGCATTCCGAAGCCTGGGGCGCGCTGAAGAGCGCACCCGGGCTTCGCGCAGCTCTCCGCAAGCCTGGGGAGACCGGTGCGACTTCCTGCCGGGCTCCCTAGCCTTGCGGATAGCAGGCTGTTCTCGGGGCTGGGGTTGGGGGAAGCTCGGGCTTCCCCCGTGCCAGCCCCGTGCCTGGGGGGGGGGATATTTTTTTCCCTTTATTTCCCCCCCCCAAAAAAAAACCTAGGTGCGTCCTATGGGGCGGTGCGCCCTATGGGGTGAAAAATACGGTATATCCAGTCCTAGACCTGTTCAGGGTGGACCAATTGAAATTAATGCACATTACAAACTAAGGTCCATTAATTACAATAGGTCTGCTCTAGAACTCAGTTGGATAAAACCCATAATCTCTAACCCACCACCTCAAAAACAATTGTTGTAGGTTTCATTTGCTGCATTTATTGTATACATCTGCTTATTGCATTTTTATTGTAAAGCCTCTCCAGGAAAGTTTGTTTGAAGTGTGAGGTTGTGTATGAATTTAAAAACTCACAAGTACATTAATTGGTGATAACACAACCAGCTCATTTTTGCTGTGTTGACCAACAACTGTAGTGGGACAGGAAACCATCAAACACTTGCGTTGCAATAATGCTGTTAACCTCCAAAGTGCCACAGTATTCCTTGTAGTTGCCATGAGAGGCTACCATAGCTAGCTCTCTAGAACTTATTACCCCTTTAAGAGTTGTACAGCTCCAAAAACTAGCTCTTGCCTGATTTACCTGCAGGCCTCTTTTAACTAAATGTCCTGTGTTGCTTTGGTTTCTGTTGGCTTCTGCTGAAAAGCTAATGCTTGTGGCTGGAAAAAGCCATGTTCCTGTGGTTGGATGGGGCTGATCTGTGCACTTAGGGGTATATCTGAAGGGGTAAACTTGCAGTTGAAGCAAACAGCTCGCTTGTGGAAGATGCCAGGGTTCTCCAGCCAGCAAAACCCCCCTATTTATTGTGTGTGGGTTTGTGGTGCTAGGTCCTGATTTGCTTTGCCACTCTCCTTAAAGCATTTGTGGTGCTAAACAACTCCTTGCAGTGCTGCACAAGTAGTGTCTTGTGTGTTAGATGCTGCCTCCTGGACTGCTACAGCATAAGCTTGCGCTCCCTCTCCCCTCCCTTCCCCAATCCCTTTCAGCTTTTTTTGGCTCCTGGTTATGAATGAATGGCTGGCAACATGTGCCCTGGGAAGTGCAGCCAGTTAGGCTCGAATTCACAGTGTATGGAATTGGCATCCCTCCAGCAGTTTGTAAATTTGTGAGTTGGGAGGGACAGCAGGGGGTGGGGACGAACAACAAATGGCAGAGACACAGGGAATGTCTCGAAACCTCTTCCTGCTGATGTCAGTGTATTAGAATGCAGCAGCGACTTTGCTTGTTGGATTCCCAGGGGAACGGAATGGAGCTGAAAGGCTAATGAATGGGGAGAGGGTGTGAGGGGAGGGGTTATGAATGAAGCTCCCTGCTGGGCTTGCCTCTGCCCTTCCTTCTCAGGAGATGTCCCCAGACTGGGAGGGAGCAGCAGAGCAGAGGGAGAGGGTGCCAGGAAAGTGGGGCGTAAACAAACATGACCTGTAGCTGACCTCTAGAGGATTTTAATGAATAGCTGAAATGACTCATCAACTTGCAAGGCTGAGGCAAGGGATATCAGTGCCGAAAATGGTAACTAATGGAAACCTTAATTAAGAGTTTGGCTTTCGCTAGCTGCTAGGGGTGTATAAATCTGAGAGATGGCACCATTAGAGGCTGTGGTTGGCCTGGAACAGCAGAACTCAATAAACTGCACAGCTGGCTTTTTGATATTGTATACCTGGATTTTCATACAGTTTCCAGCGGTCTTGTGTCGAACAGTCCAGAGTAGCTGCTTGATCCCTTTTCCTTAGCCTTCTATAGAAGAATTTGTCTTGGACTTCCTGGGAAGGCTCCAATGGAGATGCCCTGTGCTGCGCTTTTAGAACCTTTTGCTTGAGGCGCTTGAACTAGGAGTTAGGTTTTTAATCTGCCATCAACATGCCTTTCTTGGTCATGTGCAAAACTGGACCATACTGATGCGGAATTGCCTCCCTGCCTAAAGATGCAGTACAGAACATTGTTTCTCCTAGGAGACTTTGTTTTGTGGTCTAGTTCACAGCACCTTTCAGTTAAGCCTAGCAAATTTGGGTTAATAGTCACAGGCATTATGGTGTGTAGGAAAGAGCAAGTTCTGTTATAAAAATGATGACCATTGACTCCCAATATATCCTAGGATTTCAGGAAGTTGCACTTCCCTGTTCAAGAAGTACTACCTTTGAGAGTTTGCATTGCTATAAAATCCTTCAAGGTTTTTTCTTAATAGCTTCTATTTACCATGGAGCTGATGCCTCTCTTCTCTACTTGCAGCTGGTTCAGGCTCCATGCAGGGCCCTCAGACACCTCAGTCCACCAGTAGCTCCATGGCAGAAGGAGGAGACTTGAAGCCCCCAACTCCTGCATCTACGCCACACAGTCAAATGCCCCCTTTGCAAGGCATCAGGTATTCCGCAGTCAACTTCCTACTACTGACAAATGCCTAAAGGCTGCTGTGCCTGGCCGTGGCTTTTCTAATAGATTGCATTGATTGACTTCCATGTTAAAACAGTTCCTCCTTTTGTTGGCTCAGGAGTAACTCAGTAGGCCTTCAGGACACCTTTCCCGATGGCAGTGATCCTACTTTCCAGAAGAGGAACTCCATGACTCCAAACCCAGGGTACCAGCCCAGCATGAATACTTCTGACATGATGGGTCGCATGTCCTATGAAACAAAGGATCCATATGGCAGTATGAGAAAAGGTGATGTTATCTTTCATACTATAGCACAGAGCCATTAAACTCTCTAATACCATGAAAGGAGCTTTGGAACAAAATAGCTTTAATTTTATGTCCAATATAGCTTCATGTCTTCCTGCTGAAGATTGATGGTTTCCTTTCTCCACTTTCAGGAAGTGATCCCTTTATGTCCTCAGGGCAGGGCCCCAACAGTGGTATGGGTGATCCTTATAATCGTGCTACAGGTCCAGGGATGACTAATATGGCCATGGGGCAGAGGCAGCATTATCCTTATAGCCCTTATGAGAGAGTGAGGTGAGTATTCACCCTGGGTGCATTGATTCTATTATTGATTGATTGATTGATTGATTGATTGATTGATTTATCCATCCATCCCACCTTTCCCCCAGAACAAGCCAGTTCTCAAAAATGAAAACAGATACAGACTCTATGCTGCTATACCAAGCAAATCACAGTTATGCAAATATTTGCTAAATGAACACAGCATTTTTCTCCCAGAAATATCAGTTTTCACAGAATTTATGTGTCTCAGGTTTGGGTTTACAGGTGAATATGTTTTTCAGGAGTATGTAAGTGGCAGGAGGGCTGGATATGGGCAAGATAGGCTTTGAAGGATTGTGGTGTTAGTGGAACAGGACTAGAAGATGTGACAGATGAGGTGATGGCTGGACTCTGTTTCCTGAACTATGGAGCCTTGCATGAGCACCACCCCACCTTGTCAGACAATGAGGACTAGAAATTCTACAAGGAATGAGAAATTTAAAATTCTATACAAAATGTACAAGATTGTACAGAACTGCAGAAGGCAAAGAGAGCCCTGGTTCTGTAACATGCATTATATTTATTTGCAGTGGTGATTGTTCTGTTAGGTCAAGTATGGGGAAACAGTAGCCCTCCAGATGTTGGACTACAACTCTCACCATCCCTGGCCATGCTGACTGGGGATAATGGGAGTTTGGAGTCCAAAAACATCTGGAGGGCTACCCCTGTGTTAGATTCTTTCTTTGTAGATGAGGGCTAGAATTGCTTATAGTGTGAGGGTGTGCTGTGTTTTCCTTCAGGACTGAAGCTGGAATGGGACCTGAAACCAATTTAGGAACCGGAACACCCCAGCCCAACATCATGCCTTCCACTCCTGATTCAGGGATGTACTCCCCAAGCCGATATCCTCAGCAGCCACAGCAGCGGTAGGTTCCAGTATGCCTCTATTGTGTCAGCAATGCAGTCACAATAGAATTCCATGGTGTTCTGTGCATCTGGGAAGAAAACTAATACTTTCATCTTTTCTGCAGACATGATTCCTATGGCAATCAATTTCCCACTCAAGGTACATCCTCCAGCAGCCCCTTTCCTAGCCAACAAACCACCCTATATCAGCCACAACAGCAGGTGAGCTCCCTGAGGTTTTGCAATTCAACTGATAAAAGATTGTGGTGGTTGCGACCTATGAGCAGTCACAGAAGGGAAGGATAGTACTGGTTTAGTTCAGTGGTTCTCAAAAGGAGTGGCATGAGAGGATGGCAAGTGCGGCGGGAAGATTCAAGGACAATCAAATTAACATTTGAATATTTCAGTGTAGTATTGTATAAAAATATTTGGGGGGGGGGGATTTACAATCAGAAACCGTATCCATGCCTCTATTCAAGATTATTGGCTCTGCAACATATTGTTGTGAACAGAGTATCTGCTCTGACAAATATGAAAGATCAAAAAGATGCAGGCTTCCTCAACCTTGGCCCTCCAGATGTTTTCGGACTACAATTCCCACCATCCCTGACCACTGGTCCTGCTAGCTAGGGATCATGGAAATTGTAGGCCAAAAACATCTGGAGGGCCAAGGTTGAAGAAGCCTGGAAAAGAGAAACACTTCTTTGCATTGATGAAATGAAAGTTTGTTTTTCTCAAATTAGACATAATATAACTGATATTACCCTGCAAAAGCAAGCTTACACTTCTCATTGAGTTTGTATACATACTTAAGCTACATATGTAAAAGGCTCGTTTATAATTATATCATGTTCTTATGTAGCTGTGTTGTTTTATGCTTTCTTGATTTCCTATGATCATATTATAAAGTAGTTGTGTTCTGTGTTAAATCAAGCACTGCTAGTTGTTTCTTCTTTTCCAATGCATTTCTTATCAATAAAAAATTTGGTGTGGTATAATAAAAAATTATCCTGAAAGTGTGGCCCAGAGAAACATTTTTGAGAGTCACTGGTTTAGTTTAACAAATGCTGGGATTTCCTGGCTGAAAGGGAGAAAGGGGTGGTCTTCCAAAGCACACCTGAGTTGTCCAGAACTGTTCCCATATTTGTTCTAGATCTCCAGGCCTTAATTGGGCTTTGCCTCTATTGTGCTGTGGATTTTGCAGAGGGAACTTAAACATATTCATGCTAAACAAAGAATCTTTTCTGTTAGTTGAGAACTAACTTTCTAACTTATCTGCAAAAATATTATCTTAAAATGTAGCTGAGCTAAATCAAATCGTAGTTCAGGAAATTTAGGCTAGGTGTCCACCCCTCAAAGATCTCCCTTTTGTGTAGAATTCAGTTTCAGTATTTCTTAATATACATAATCACAGTGTAATTTTGTGTACAGGGTTCTCTTTCAGTCTTGGCAGTATATATGACTCCTGTCTTCTTATTTGAAGTCAAAGCTGGAATATAATTATGTCTCACTTGGATGAGAAGGTGTTTACAGTTGTAAAGCTTGGTCTATAACCAAAAAATCCAGGATTTGATTATTCTTATAGCTTTGCCTTAATAATGTTACCATAGCAGGATACTTGAAGGTTGAAATATTAATAATAAAAGCCCTGTTATAGAAGCTTAATCAGCTGTTTTCAATGGGCACCTTTTACTCTTTTTATTTTTGGCATAACTCTGCACACTCTTATCTTGCCATAGACCCCTTGCCACAAATCATTTCTATTGTCTGGAGCCATGTGGCTGTAGTCAAATTTGCAGTTACTGATGTGATCAAGTATAGTAGGCCCTGGTGAGCAAGGCTTATGAAAACCAGCATCATGTTAAATTGCATCCAGTCCCCAGTCTTAGACTTGATAGTGTTTGTGTTTTCCCCTCCTAGTATATAAAGGAAACCATGGCCATCTCCAAAGTGCTTTGATATAGTCCTGTATACAGCAAGAGAGGGAGGCAAAATAAGGTTAGCTTTCAATGTACTTTATTGAAAACCTCTTCCAGCCTGAACCAGTTATACAACATATTCTGTACACAGAGTACAGCTGTTCATTTTGGACAAGGAGATAATCAGGTTTGAAGCTTCTAGTACCAAACCCTGGTACACCAGAGAACAGTTCTGAGTAGGATGAGAGGAAACTGATGACTTCATGCTGTTCTGTGAATGCTGTAGGTTTCTGCCCATAATCTCTTAGAATGAGAGCCACTTATGAATTGCCAGCTTTTGTTTTCTTTCCAGAATTATAAGCGACCGATGGATGGCAACTATGGCCCCCCAGCCAAACGACACGAAGGGGAACTGTACAATGTACCGTACAGCACAGGCCAGGGACAGGCTCAACAGCAGCTGCCTCCGGCACAAACCCAACAACCAAGCCAGCAGCAAACTGCTCAGCCTTCTTCACAGCAGGAAATCTATAACCAGTATCCGAACACATACCCTGCCACAGATCGCCGACCTGCTGCTGGGCCACAGAACCAGTTCCCATTCCAGTTTGTCAGAGAGAGGGTCTCTGCTCCCCCAGGCTCTAGCACACAGCAGAATATTGCTCCTCAAATGATGGGTGGGCCCATACAGTCCACTCCAGAGGGCCCACAGCAAGGCACCATGTGGCAAGGGCGTAACGAGATGAGCTACAGCTATCCCAACCGGCAGAGTACTGGTTCTGCACCCCAGGGTCCTGCATATCACGGAGTGAATCGAACAGATGAAATACTACATCCGGATCAGAGGGTTAATCACGAAGGACCATGGCCTTCTCATGGAAACCGCCAGCCTCCTTATGGGCCCTCTGCCCCTGTGCCCCCAATGACAAGGCCGCCCCAGCCCAACTACCAGACCCAACCCAGCATGCAGAATCACATTCCTCAGGTATCTAGTCCAGCACCTCTTCCCAGACCGGTGGAAAACCGCACCTCTCCAAGTAAATCTCCATTCCTGCACTCAGGGATGAAGATGCAAAAGGCAGGGCCTCCTGTCCCTGCCTCACATATAACACCAGCAGCTGTACAACCTCCTATGATACGACGGGACATCACATTCCCACCTGGATCAGTGGAAGCTACACAGCCTGTGATGAAACAAAGACGACGTCTGACCACAAAAGATATTGGTAATTGAGCTCTCATTCCCTTGAGTTGATGGGAGAGTGGTGTGTGCCAGACCACAAGGCACCCTTTGGTGTATCATGCAGGGATTTGGAACCTACAGCCTGAGGGGCTGCATTCACTTGTGGGCAATCTTCCAGGGACCACACATCCGGGGGTTGGGGGTTGGACACACACCACTCCATCCAGGCAAGCAAGAGGTATTATTACAATTCAAGGGCACATTCCAACCAGGTAAGATCACTAGAGGAGGACACAGAGCAGAGCCAATGAGGGGTGTGTCATGGGCAGAGAAGGGCCAATGAGGGTTGTCAAGCCTGGAGGCCTGGAAATAGATGGTCTTGGTTGCTGTGGTTATGTCTAGTATCCCTTCATGTGCTGGATGCAATCCACAGGGAATTTTGCAAACCTAATGGAAATCATTGGGAGCCATGCAAGAGCTTTCTTAGATTTGTGCAAGGGTGATTCCTTATGGAGTGAGAATTCAAGTCTAGTCCACCTGGCTGGGTGACTTGCTTTTGGTTCTTGTACAATGTAGAAAGCAGGATTCAGGGACAGGTTTAGTTTCATTTCATTCTGGGAGTTCAAATTGCATCAAATGTGTTTCTATGTTGCAGGAACACCTGAAGCTTGGAGAGTAATGATGTCTCTGAAATCTGGGTTATTGGCTGAAAGTACATGGGCGTTGGATACCATAAACATTCTGCTGTATGATGACAACAGCATAATGACCTTCAACCTTAGCCAGGTGAGTTGACACCTCCAGGAGACAGGGCTTTGAAATTTAAAAGTGGAATTGAAAGACACGAGCAAAAGAGTAACATAGAAATGAGACTAAAATTTGGGCTGTGTGTATTCTGCATAGTATGGAATTCAGCATCTTGAGAATCATTTAATGTCCTTAGGGCTGAAATATTAGGCTTGATATCTTTGGGGGTGGATAGGGCTTCCAGAAATCAGGCCATATGGTTTCCTGTCTTTGCTTCTTGTCCCTCTGTATGACTAGAAGTAACAAAGTTATATAAAGTATGTAAATCTAGACAAATTTGCATTACTTAACTGGTATCTGTATCTGTGCAGAATGTTAACTGTTGGATGTAAGTGCACACAATTTTTTCTTATCGGTGAAATTTTAAGTGCTGGGGCATTATTATTATTATTATTATTATTATTATTATTTCAATTTATACACCGCCCTATACCTGGAGGTCTCAGGGCAGTTCACAAACATGGTGAAGAGTGGATAAGACAAAACAACAACAACAATAACAACACCGGAGCCCAGGACCTACTAGGGTTAGGATTTGCGAGTTAATACATACAAAGACCCAAACAATTTACTTGGGGCATTAGTCCACAAAAGCCTTAGTCCACTTTATCAGAGGTCCTGATATACAGGGCATTTATTCATAAAAGCTATATTACATTTGTTGACTCTTTAAAGGTTGTTCAAGACATTCTGGTTGTCGTGCAACAGACTAACATTGAAAGTTTTGATTGTATTTTAGCATATGCATTTCAACTTACAGGTTTGAAACTAGGCTCAGATATAACATAATACTATGGTTTGGTGCTACATGAATGAACCTAGAACTTGTGCACTTACTTTTTCCATTGGGTCCTGCGATTGTTCCCCTCCCTTGTTTGTTTGCAGCAAGCCATATTTTTCCATTATGTTTGAATTTGCAAACTATGGTTTGCACTTGTCATTCAAACTATGGTAAAACCCTGGTTTCTAGGGCAAGTGCAGACCAGAATTGTAAACAAAGGTTTGAGCATGGTTTTCAAGCAGTTTTCCAGTTTGGATGTAATGACAATATGTGGTTTTGACACAAACGGGAGAGAGAACTATGATTTGGCATTATGTCCGAATTGGGGCAAAGTTGTCTTCAGGGGCAAGAAAATGTTGCAGTTTCTTATTTCATGTTCTGTTCCCTTGCAGCTGCCTGGGTTGTTGGAGCTACTAGTGGAATATTTCCGACGATGCCTGATAGAAATATTTGGAATCCTGAAGGAATATGAGGTGGGAGATCCAGGACAAAGAACACTATTGGATCCTGAGAGGGTCAGCAAATCTTCGAGTCCTCCTCCTGAAGAGGGGGATAAAGAGGAGCCACAGAGTCCTAACTGTGAGGAGGAAGAGGAAGGGGAGGAGGAGGCTGCCTTTGCAAATAAAGCCACAGCGCCTCTTGAGAGCAATGAGGAAAAGCTAGTCAGTAAATTTGACAAGCTTCCAGTCAAGATAGTGCAGAAGAATGACCCATTTGTGGTAGATTATTCTGACAAACTTGGCCGGGTACAGGAATTTGAGAGCGGGCTGCTGCACTGGCGGATTGGTGGGGGAGACACCACTGAACACATTCAAACCCACTTTGAAAGCAAAATGGAGCTGTCGTTGACTCACAAGCGAGCTCCTTGCAACTCTGTTTTGCGAAAACATTCTGTAGCTGAGAGCAACCCAGTCACCCGAGAGGGAGTATCCCCTCCATCTGACAGTCCTCCGGAGAAAAGAATAACGGCTACCATGGACGACATGCTTTCAGCACGACCCAGCTCATTGGCAGCGGAGGAGGGAGTAAGAAATGTGGAGGTGGCAAAGGAAAGCGGTAAATTCCCATTTGGCATTAGTCCAGCTCAGAGCCACAGAAACATACAAATCCTGGAGGACGAACCTCACAGTAAAGACGAGACGCCCCTCTGCACACTTCTAGACTGGCAGGATTCGTTGTCTAAACGTTGCGTCTGTGTGTCTAACATCATCAGGAGTTTATCATTTGTGCCAGGCAATGACTTTGAGATGTCTAAACACCCTGGTCTGCTGCTGATCTTAGGGAAACTGATTCTCCTGCATCATAAGCATCCAGAACGCAAACAGGCGCCACTGACATATGAGAAAGAAGAGGAGCAGGACCAAGGAGTGAGCTGCAACAAAGTGGAGTGGTGGTGGGACTGCTTGGAGATGCTGCGTGAAAACACTTTGGTCACATTGGCCAACATCTCTGGCCAGCTGGACCTTTCACCATACCCTGAGAGCATCTGTTTGCCTATCCTAGATGGACTCCTCCATTGGGCAGTGTGTCCTTCAGCAGAAGCCCAAGATCCTTTTCCAACCCTGGGGCCTAATGCTGTCCTCTCCCCTCAAAGACTGGTTTTGGAAACCCTCAGTAAACTCAGCATCCAGGATAACAATGTGGATTTGATCCTTGCAACGCCACCCTTCAGTCGCTTGGAGAAACTCTACAGCACCATGGTGCGTTTCCTTAGTGACCGAAAGAACCCGGTGTGTCGGGAGATGGCTGTGGTACTACTGGCCAACTTGGCGCAGGGCGACAGCTTGGCAGCTAGAGCCATTGCTGTGCAGAAGGGCAGCATTGGCAACTTGTTAGGCTTCTTGGAGGACAGCCTGGCAGCCACTCAGTTTCAACAGAGCCAAGCCAGTTTGATGCACATGCAGAACCCTCCCTTTGAGCCGACCAGTGTGGACATGATGCGTCGGGCAGCTCGAGCGCTGCTCGCCCTGGCCAAAGTGGACGAGAACCACTCTGAGTTCACGTTATATGAGTCACGGCTGTTGGACATCTCCGTGTCACCTCTGATGAACTCGTTGGTTTCACAAGTTATTTGTGATGTACTGTTTTTAATTGGCCAGTCATGACAGCCGTGGGATGCCTATACCCCCTGTGTGCGTGTGTGTGAGTGGAGGACTTAGAAACTGATTGTTGCCCTTTATTTATGCAAAACCACCTCAGAATCCACTGTCTGCCCTGCGCTGTCCTGCTTCTACCTTGGGGAAAAAGATATTCCCCCTTCCCTCACCTCTGCCCTTCAGATCTGTCCTAAACCCCTGTTCAAGGAGACAAAGTTCTGCCTACATTAAAAAAAAAGACTTTTTTTATTTTAACCAAAGTTGCTGTTGTTTACAGTGAGTTTGGGGAAAACAACTTTGTCCTGTTACCGCATCAACAGGCGCTACTTTCATAACTGTTTTTAATGGTAAACTCTGAAGGACAAAAAAAGTGACTGCTGAACTCTTGTGTGGTTTATCGTTGTACATTCACAATCTTGCAGGAACCAAGAAGCTACCAGTTGTTAACAGACCTTGTCCAATGGAGGCCTGTGCAGTAGAGTGTAGAACTTCATGTACTGTACACCTTAAACTGTAAACATACTGTAATAATGTCTCACATTGAAGAAGAAAAAAAGCTGGATCAGCAGCAAGCTGTAGTTTTTAAAAATGTTTTTAGTTAATGTTGAGGAGAAAAAAAGGCTTTTCCCCCAAAGTATCATGTGTGAACCTACAACACCCTGACCTCTTTCTCTCTTCCTCCTTGATTGTATGAATAACCCTGAGATCACCTCTTAGAACTGGTTTTAACCTTTAGCTGCAGCCTCATGGCTGCCACGTGTGTATATATATATGACGTTGTACATTGCACATGCCCTCAGACTCCTTGCAGTTTTGTTCCCCTTCTCCCTGCACCCCTTTATAGTATGACGAGTTAAACGAGTTGATGACCTGCAAAAGCGAGACACCAATTATTTAATCTCTTGCCAGACATCTCTCTTTCTTTCTTTCTTTCTTTCTTTCTTTCTTTCTTTCTTTCTTTCTCTTTCTCTATTTCTCTATTTCTCTCTCTCTTTCTCTCTCTGGAGGATGCTGTACAGGTCTCTGTGTATAAAGTCATTGCTGTCTCAGCAGCCAATCAACTTATAGTTTTATTTTTCCTGGGGTTTTTTTGTTTTTTGTTTTTCTTTCTAATCGAGGTGTGAAAAAGTTCTAGGTTCAGTTGAAGTTCCTGATGAAGAAACACAATTGAGATTTTTCAGTGATGAATTCTGCATATTTGTATTTCAGACGATGTAGCTAAAAAAAAAACTTGATGTAAATTCCTCCCTTTTTTCCTTTTTTGGCTTAATGAATATCATTTATTCAGTATGAAATCTTTATACTATATGTTCCACGTGTTAAGAATAAATGTACATTAAATCTTGGTAAGATGTTTGTGAGGGTTTTCATTTTTGAATGGCCCAAAAGGCCGCCTAGTGGGATCATCCACACTTCTAATTTGGATTGATTTCATAAATGTAAATTGTATTTCTAAAAAGAAAAAAAAATGACTCCTGGGTTAAAGGAAGAGACTCCCCACTTCCAAAGGGAAATACGTGGGATTTCTGTTTTGAAATCAGGAAACATTTGTTGCTTTGAAGATTAGAAAAGTAAGCAGTTTTTTATTTTGGAAGAGTTTTTACCTTAACTTTAAACACCTTCTGCCTGAGGGCCCCAAAGTGTGCCTGCCATGTTGCTAAGAATTTATAAATCAGCCCTGTTCATGACATCTACAGGTGTTGAAAAGGTGGGTAGTGGCGGGTAAAAAATACAGAATATATGGATAAATCTCCCTCACTCCTAGTTCTGTGTTTCTGAAACGAGGTCAGTTTCTTTGACCCTGTTGGAAATGGTAATAAGCAACTTTCATAAAGAACAGGGATCTGCAGACTTTTTCAGCAGGGGGCTGGTCCACTGTCCCTGAGACCTTGTGGGGGGCCAGACTATATTTTGCAGGGAAAAAACGAACGAATTCTTATGCCCCACAAATAACCCAGAGATGCATTTTAAATAAAAGCACACATTCTATTCATGTAAAAATATGCTGATTCCAAGACCGTCCGTAGGCCGGATTGAGAAGGCAATTGGGCCGGATCCAGCCCTCGAGCTTTAGTTTGCCTACCCATGATAAAGAACAACAAGAAATACAGTAAAGCACTTTTCCAGGTTAAAAGCTGGTATAAATTTACATAAGTCTGTGAAGCCGGTATTAACAGAGCTTTGTTAATTGGTAGCTAAATTTGTGTCCTGTCCTTCTACATGTGTGTATCTGAAGAAGTGTGCATGCACATGAAAGCTCATACCAAGAACTAACTTAGTTGATCTTTAAGGTGCTACTGGAAGGATTTTTTTTTTTTTAACTATGGCAGACCAACACGGCTACCTATCTGTAACTTCTACATAACAGTAATGGAGCTTTTCCCCCTCCTCCCCTTTTGTTTCCCCAAAACGGCTCTGGGAGGTCAGGAGAACCCCCAGAACAGCACAGGAAGGGAGAAGAGGGCAGGTTGTTCCTTCAGGCAAGCAGACATGTTTGCGCTGATGCTGCAGTCTGCTTAGTGCTGCATTGAGTTACTATTAAGAATAAATACACCATTTATATCCCTCCCTTTTCCTCCCATAGGAACCCAGGTGTACAATGTGGGGTGGGAAGGACAGTTAAGGATAAAGTGCTTGAAAAGGAGATAAAAGCATAATAATAGATATTTAATATTCCATAACCTTAAATAAACATGGCAAACACATATTACTAAAGCACTCCTGTACTCTGCACATGCCAATTTAAAATGGGTACTCCTTTGCTTAATTGGACAGACATGTTTCAGCTTTGAGTCTTCATCTGTGGTCAAGCATAGATAATTCTTAGGCTTTAGAATAAGAAATTACAGTGGTACCTCAGGTTAAGTATTTAATTCGTTCCAGAGGTCCGTTCTTAACCTGAAACTGTTCTTAACCTGAAGCACAACTTTAGCTAATGGGGCCTCCTGCTGCTGCCACACGGCTGGAGCACGATTTCTGTTCTCATCCCGAAGCAAAGTTCTTAACCCGAGGGACTATTTCTGGGTTAGTGGAATCTGTAACCTGAAGCGTATGTAACCCAAGGTACCACTGTATTAGGTAAAGGTAAAGGGACCCCTGACCGTTAGGTCCAGTCGCGAAATTATTACCTGGAACATAAATGAGGGTTATCCAGTTGCAGCATTCTGTCAATCACCACATCCAGTGTACACATTTCTTAGTATGACTAACATTGGCTACAACCCTATATTAATTTATTTAGTGACCTATCTTCTTTTAAGAAGATACTTTTAAGTTTTCACATTGATTTCAATAAGGTCCAAATGTGACTAATTTGACAGTTTTGTACCTCTGTGTACACATTAAATTAAGGATTATTTTCAAATACTGTTAGAAATATTTCAGATAGTTAGAAATAATTTGGTTGAGTACAAATACAATACAGAGCAAGTCATCATATTTCTGATTTCTAAACTAAAGCCATAGCACAGAGGTACCAAACTGTCAAATTAGTCACATTTGGACCTAATTGAAATCAATGTGAAAACTTAAAAGTTGTGGCTAAAGTGCCACAGATTTCAACAGAGGCTAAGTGCAGCTAGCTTAGTCTACTTGTATTTTACATTGTTAGCCCCTCTGAGACACAGTGGTCTGAAGAAGATAGGTCACTAAATAAATTAATATAGGGTTGTATCCAATGTTAGTCATACTAAGAAACAGGCTTATTGAAATGAATGGACATGACTAACATATGCCCATTGGTTTCAATGTGTCTACTCTGATTAGAACTTTGTTGGCTTGGCTACAACCCATATAGTCTTACCTTAGAGGCAGAGAGATTTCCCTCCTACCTCATGAGGATGAAAACAAAACCTTGCAGGCAAAAAAAGGAGGATAATTGTTCAAGCTCATTGAATATCTAAGACCTTGATAAATCTAGCTTAAAACAAAAAAATGTATTATATTTGCATCCTTCCCTTTCAGGAGTTCTGGGAGTTGCATACCAGCTTTCCTATTTAGTTGATGCAGCTGAGAGAAGTTAAGAAGGTCTCTGCTGGATCAAATAATCCAACAATGGCCAACCAGATGCTGTTGGGAAGCCCACAAGCTGGGCATGGAAACAGCAGCTCTCTCCTATTGTTGTTCCCCAGCAACTGGTACAGTGGTGCCTCGCAAGACAAAAAGAATCCGTTCTGTGATTCTCTTCGTCTAGCGGTTTTTTCGTCTTGCGAAGCAAGCCCACTGACGGATTAGCGGATTAGCGCTATTAGCGGCTTTTAGCGGCTTATCTGCTGATCGGATCAGCTGATAAGCGGCTTAGCAGCTTAGAAAAAGGGGGAGGAGGGAAAAAAAACCCATCAGGAACTCGCAAGACATTTCGTCTTTCGTCTAGCGAGTTTTCCGTCTTTCGAGGCATTCGTCTTGCGGGGCACCACTGTATTTACTGGTATCATGTTTTGGACTTGGAGTTTCCCTAAAACAGTCAAAACCGGTAGTCCATGACTAAGACATCATCCATGAATTTGCTCCTCTTTAAAGCCATCAAATGTTAGTGGCAGTGAAGTTCAGGGGTCTACAGAGGATAACTAAACAGAGGATTTGAGCTCTGGTTTTCTCATTTTCATCCAACACTGTCCGCTACACCACTCTTGTCTCTTTTATGTGCTCCACTTCCTAGGTTTTCCACTGTAAGCTCTGCACCAACATTTTGTAGTCAACTAAGCTACTCAGAGTAGGCCCACTGAAATTAATAGACCTGTCATGTCCATTAATGGGTCTAAACTGAGTATTACTAATGTTGGATCCAACCTTGTATGGGGACATGGGTGGCACTGTGGTCTAAACCACCAAGCCTCTTGGGCTTGCCAATCGTTAGGTTGGCAGTTCGAATATGCAGATGGGGTGAGCTCCCGTTGCTCTGTCCCAGCTCCTGTCAACCTAGCAGTTTGAAAGCATACTAGCACGAGTAGATAAGTAGGTACTGCTGCAGTAAGAAGTGCGGTCTGGCACTCGTCATGGTGTTCCATGTGCCAGAAGTGGTTTAGTCATGCTGGCCACATGACCCAGAAAAGCTGGGTCCCTTGGCCTGCAAGCAGAGTGCCATACCCCATAGTCAAATTTGACTGGACTTAACTGTCCAGGGGTCCTTTACCTTTAACCTTTACAACCTTCTTGTCTCTTCCACCTGTTTTGCCACAGAAGAGCCAATCTCCACATTTGAATTGTTTTGTACTCAAGCCAATGAAATTTTTAATGTGATTATAAATGGCACTAAAGGAAGTTGAATTGATAGAACAAAGGTGTCCTTAGCTTCCAAAGTCAACCCTGAATCCAAAAGAATATCAGGCCTCCACTCCTGGATAACAAATAAAATAATGTCTTATGGTGTTCTGCAGAACCATCATAAGGCAAAGAGGAGAGAATATAGCCACATAGTCCTTTTTTTTGTCATTTCTGCTTGTGGATCATGTTATCAGTGGATTGTTCTCGGGGTTCCTCCCTGTCCCCTACTTGTGTTATGAAGAAAATGTTTAGATCTGATCACACTTGATTATCTTGTTCTCAGAGATGGATATGAATTGTGAACTAGTTGCAAAGGGCACTTGCTCTTCTGTGTAAATGACAGCAATCATCTCTTAAATCCTTGGAGAAGATGGTTGCTAATGCTATGTGGAAAGTGCCTATGTAACAGTAGCTTCTGTTTATTAAATATTATATGCTACTTTTTTGTTAAAATATCCAAGGCAGTTTCCAGGGGGTGCTTGGTGTAGCAAAATGGCCTTAAAACATCTTAAGAAGAGAAGAAGGTAATGACATAAGAACAGCCATTAGTCACCATTAAAAACCTTGGAGAATAAGAAGTTAGTTTAATGCTTGTAGCCACTTTTCTATTTAAAAACAACCCAAGTAAAATAAAATCTAGCAAAATGCAACCATTTAAAAATAATACATCCATTAAAAATGAAAATAAAAAAAATCCTTCAGTAGCACCTTAAAGACCAACTAAGTTAGTTCTTGGTATGAGCTTTCATGTGCAAGCACACTTCTTCAGATACCAAGCTCATACCAGGAACTAACTTAGTTGGTCTTTAAGGTGCTACTGAAGGATTTTTTTTATTTTGACTATGGCAGACCAACACGGCTACCTATCTGTAATTAAAAATGAAAAACAGGTAAAATAAAAGGAAGTGGTACTAAAATCCCTGCAGGTACAGGTCACTGATGAAAAACTAGCTTAAATTAAAAAATCTTAACCATTTTTTTGCAAGACAAGAGGGTTCCTGATGATTCTCCTGTGGGGGGGGGGAGTTCCAAGTGTGTCCCACCACTGAGAAGGCCCTGTCTTTGCACTCTTTTGCCCATGTATGGACAGGACAGTAAATAGGTTTCTTATAGCTGATCTCAAATGTCATGTACAGCTTTAGATGTCTTAAATCAGGATTGAGGAACCTTTAGGCCTCCAGATGGTATTGGACTTCAACTCCCATCAGCCCCAGCCAGCATTGCCAATAGTTAGGGATGATGGGTGTTGTAAACCTGCTGTGCTAGCAGCAGCCAAATTGAATTCTAAACTGGGAGGAAACTGTTTTTGCACAAATTCATCCTGATTTGTGGGATATCTTGATATATCTACTGACCACAATGCCTCAGCCATTTGCCACTGGTAACAACATTCAGATCTAGTTCTCTAAGTACATCATATGAGGTGTTCTTCAGGGCCATTTCATCCATGACATTTTCCTATACAGCAAAGTGTTTTTTTGTGTGTAAAACCTTTGCAGTTTCACATATTGGCATGGTCTGTTTTGCTTTGAGGAAATAGCTCAGGATGTTACTTGTCTGCTTCCCAATGTACTCTCAGCCAGCTCAAAGCTTGTGACTTGATATATAAAAAATGCAAGTATCCCTAAATTTAAGGAAAGGCAGCTCCACTCTGCTTTCTCAGCCTGGAAGCTTTTGGTTCTTGGAATGTTTCTTGTCTAAGTATATACCATATTGGTTGGAATAGAAGCCTCACTTTCCCCCAAAATTCTGACCATGAAAAATTAAAGTGTGGCTTATATTTGTGATCTTATGGTATGCAGCCAGGAGCCTGGGGCAAACAGTGCCAGGAGTGCAGAAAAGCAGCACCCACCCTGTGCGTAGTCCCCCGTTCTCTCCCCCAAGGCTGGGAAGAGAGAGAGCGAGAAAGGGGAAAGACCGCTGGTAACCCCCCCCCCCCCCAGTATGCAGCCAGGAGCAGCAAGGAATGGAGCGTCTTATATTCAGTTATTCCCCCCCCCCTCCAATTTTAAAAGTGCAGCTTACATTCGGGCCAGTATGGTACACCACACATTTAAAGCACATAACTTACCCCCAAATAATATTGGTAATTGAATTATGTTAAGGGTGCTGGGGATTGTAGCTCTATGATGGTTCATGGGAATCTTCGGGGGAAGTCATGTTCTTTAACTGTTCTTTAAGGGGGAAATCCTATGGCAAGGTCTGCTGGAATGAGCACCTTAGGATGCAGTGGATCTCCATCTCAGCTGGCTTATTCCTAGCTCAGCTGAGCACAGCCAACATTTTATCTTCAACCTCAGCTCAGCTGAAGATGCACTGGCGTGAGCATCCAGCTAAGATGAGGCTTGTGTACATCCCCAAAGAGAGACATGATGGGGGTGTAGCAGGTGCTGGACCAGAGGGGGTGGGATACTTAGGCTGGATCCTAAGAGCATTCAGCTTGTTTGTATGACCAGGTAACCCAGCATAGACAACTGTTTCATAGGCTTGTTTTCTCTCTGCCAGGCTTAAGCAGAGCAGCAGCAGCAGCCCTGCTGCTGAACAGAGTTTGAATCTGATATACTAGCTTGACTTACACTGGCAGGCTGAATGTCAACTTGCTGTGCATAGGGGTTGCTTGCTAAATGTATGGAGTGTGTACGCCATCCCAGATCTGAAGACAGGCAAACTAATGAATAGAATTGCTGGGGTCTGTCCATGGCATGTTCTAAAGCAGGGGTAGACAAAAATTTGATCTGGATTTGCTGGTAGATGACTTGGGTGAGTTACAGACAGGGTAGGGGAGAAAATCATTGTGCCAAATTTGCACTACCTGAACTTCAATGCAGCTGTCTTTTGAAATTTGCACTTCTTTGAATTTTGTGATATGCTTCTCAAACAACCACAAAAATGTTTAAAATGAATGAGAAAAAATTGCTTGCACAGAAATGTGTCTGCTAGGCAAAATGGCATACAAACATAATTATAGAAAGATAAATGTGCATGAACATGTGTGCAAAAAATACGTTTTCATGTTAAAATAAATACATGAACTATGCAGAAATGGGACAAACTATTTAAGACTGACAAAAAATTTAATCGGAAATGGATAGATTTCTGCATCGGAAAGGATTTCTGATACTCAATTGTTTGACAGTCTCAGCCACAATATCCCTCCCCATCGCTGCCCTCTGCCAGCCACCCTAAAATACAGTGGTGCCCCACAAGACGAATGCCTCGCAAGACGAAAAACTCGCTAGAATATTGACAGACACCTAACCATTAAAAAGAGAGCTTGACATATTCACTACGATTTTTCGCCCAGCCATTCACTGGAAGAATGGCTTGGGGAAGCTGTGTTAAGGTACACCTAGTTTCAGCAGAGCTAAAAAACTCGCTTGAAGAGGCGCAGTTGTGACGGACCGTGCTTTGCAAGACGAAAAACATTGCAAGACGAAAAGACTCGCGGAATGAATTAATTTCGTCTTGCGAGGCACCACAGTATAAAATTAAAAGAGCTGGTGGGCAATAAGAAATGGAGTTGTATGTGGAAGGATTCTGAGCTCCATTCCATTCCAGTACTCAAAACAAATCCCTAGGTTCAAATTTATTTAATGTTAGTATGAATGCCTTTTGCACATACTTTCCGTAGGTGGATCTCGGGTTTCTTGCAAAAAAACAAAGTAGATCCAGCAAGCATGAATTCTGTTCATCCTTGTTCTAAAGTCCCAAAGGTAGGTGAGGCAAGAATCCTAAGTTGGAACAGGGAGCGGCAACTCAAATGGAAAAATTAAAAGGCGGTGCATACCATGAGCAAAAGGTAGTTGCTCCACAGAGAAGGAAGGAAGGAAGGGGGGTTCATATATCTCCACTGATTGCTTATAAAGGCCCAAGTTGTGCTCTGAGAACCCCAGCCTTGTATTGAGCCAACAGTCACAGGACACATGGGAGGTCATCTTTCTGTTGCCCTGTGACAGTTTATAACGGGGTGGTATACTTTTTCATTACAAGGACTGCATTACCTTCAGGGGGGCACAACCAGTGATAGATTGGGCCAGAGAGAAAAGGAGGCGAAGCAATTAGCGTAACTTTTACCTTCCCAAGTGCATCTGGCTGGACACTATATCAGAACAGGATACAGGACTAAGATGGGTCATTAACATGCACTTTGCATGATGTATAAGGTCCCAGGTTCATTCTCTGCCATTTCCTTTTTAAAAAGAACAATTGCCCACTAAAAATCTCCATGTTCATTACTGGAGCAGGCACATTGTAAAGAGAGCCAGTGGGATGTAGTGGTTAGTGTGTTCTACAAGGACTGGGAAGACCATGGTTCAAATCTCCAATCTGCCATGAAGTTCACTGGATGACCTTGAACCAGTCACAGTCTAACTCTAACCTATCTCATAGGCTTGCAATAATAAAATGGAGGCAGACTATGTATGTTGCCTTGAGCTCATTTGGGGAAAGGTGGGTTATATAAATGTAATAAATGGAAAACAAAGCTAGAATAAATATCTCCAGTGTTACCACACACAAAAACCAAAGCACTTCTAGGCAGGAAGCTGAGTGGAATTCCGTTTTGCTGTAGGCCTCCGTGTCCAATTTGACTTTCTATGCATGCAGATTATGATATGTGCCAGCTCTCCTCCCTGCCCCGAGATGGTTGATGTCACAGTCTCTTTGCAGTTTCCCTTGTGGATGTCAATCGCCAGCAGCTCGGTACTGAAGCAGAATCCTTGGCTTCCCTGTTTAACAAAAGCTGGTTTTCCTTCACAAAGGAAAGGTTGCATGCCCTCAGCACCCGGATTTTTTCAAACAAAAAATGTTGACAACCCACACCATTGGGGCAGAGTAGAACTAGTCCCATTGCCTGCAACATGATGCTAAACAAAGGAGCGACTGGCTGCCAGGAAATTATTCGTGAGCGTTTTCCCACTCACACACGTGTATTAATTATACACACATACACGTGCATGCATCTACAGGCACACACCTAAACTCCAAAGTACTGGGTCTGCAGAAACTGCCTCAGCACACCTCACACTTTTGAGGCACCTTCGAGAGGCAAAATGCTACCAGTGATTAAGGAGGGGGAGAAACTAGATTTTCTGGAGGAGATAATAATAAAGGAGAAAATGGTCGCGGGGCACAAAGGAGAGCAAAGAGAGGTTTTTCTTGCGAGACAACAGCAACTTTGTTTAATAAATGTGTCAGGAAGAGGGAAGCCATGTTCCGCCCACGGCAGCCCCACCCTGCGCAGCTAAAGGAGTCGGCACCGCCTGGCGCTGAGGGGGCCTTCGCAGCGCCCACCGTGTTGCCCTTAGCAAAGATGGCGCCTCCTCCCTCGCCCACGGACCGAGTCCTCCGCATGCGGCCCTTTCCCTATGCTTCACAAGGCGGCGGCAACCACCATAATTTTTTTTTAAAGTAGAACAGTGTCAACACGCTCCTTATTGTCACTTCCGGTAGAACATCGAAACTATTTTATTTGGTCCCAGTGAAAGACAAACGCATATAGGGCTTCCATCATAGAGATGCCAGGGGCTATGCAGGAGAGAATCGCGGCTAATGGCGGCTTCCAGTGTAGAACCATAGACTTGCAATGGCCTTAAAAAAAAAAGTTTAAACGGAAGTCCCGGATGTAAGTCTATGGCGAGTCTAATGGCCCCTCCCTCTCTATGATTTCGCCTACGTTCTGACGCCGGAAGGGCGGCTGCTCTTGGATTACTGCGCAGGCGCCAAGAGCTTCCTTGCCAACGGAAGTGGTTCGCCGCGGACCGGAAGTGGGAGGAAGAGCGGCTGTGACTGTGTGAGAGAGCTGGAGATGGAGCCGTTGAGTCCCCGCGCTGAGCACTCAGGTTGGGGGGAGAAGGAGGAACAGCGGTTGTCTCCGGGGGCCGCCAGCTGAGGGAGAGAGGGGACTGGCTCCCAGACCCTCCTCTGAGAGGCTCGCCCCACAAGGGCCTCTTTACATGGGCTCATCCCATAGGCTGCCGCTTGCCCTATAAGCTCCCTTCTTCCTGCCGAAGGAGAGATGGGGACACGCCCCCACGCCTGACTCCCCCCTCCCGCCTCTCTTAGCTCTCATCCCCCATGCTGGCCCCCGCCATAGCCGCTGAGTAACCACTTCTTGCCCCTTTTTTTGTTGGGCTCCTAAGCAGGTTTCTATGAACATATGAAGCCGCCTGTGAGAGGCAGTGTGGTGTAGTGGTTGGACTGTGTTAAACTCTGGAACTCATTCCCACAGGAGGCAGTGTTGGCTTTAAAAGAGAATTATACAAAGTCAAGCGATCAGTCGCTACTAGCCACAATGGGTATGTTCTGCCTCTGCTCTTAGAGGCAGTATACCTCTGAATATCAGTTGCAGGTGGGGCCTGTTGCTGTTGCAGGGTTCCCAGAAGCATCTGGTTGCCCACAGTGAGCAGGATGCTGGACTAGATCTGCTATTGGCTTGATCCAGCAGGGCTTTTCTTGTGTTCTTACTGCTGACCTGGGTTCACAAATGTGTGACTGAATCAGATGTACATGCAAATAAGGCCAAGGGGTTAGTATTTGCTTCCATGCTCCCTCCTCTGTGACCAGTATGGAAATATAAACTGCTGGCTTTTTACCTGGCTAGGTAAAAAAGAAGAAGCCTTCTATCATAGTGGGCAAGGGATAGAGTGAACTGGCTCGCTTCTCAACAGCCTGCTTTGTTTCTGGGCTGACCATGGAGGAATTGAATTTTCTTCCTCTGTAGCTAGCATAGAAACCTAAGTGGGCTGATGGAGAAGACAGATTGATGTGTCTGTACTCTTCCCAGTTTGCTCATTCATCCTGGAATTCTTGGTTGCCTATGGCTACCAGACAAGTTATTAAATGCAAGGCTTGTGTGAGAGGGGAGGTGCATTTTTCTTTTTTCACAGTTATGACTTCCAAGGAGCTCAGGGTGACCTTTGTGGGTGGCGCTACCCCTTTTATCCTAACAGCCACACTGTGGAGTAGATTAAGCTGGGAGAAAGGTGAGCTTCAAGGTTCAAACAGGTTCAGATCCCTGCTCAGCTCCAAAGCTATGCCAGTTTACCCTGTCTTAGCCTAGCCTATGTTACATTGCACTCATCTTTCCCTCTCAACAGTCTTGATACTACTTTCAACGTTATGCCAGCCAGACACTATGAAAATGACACTGTCTCTACCTGGGTGTCTTACAGTTTACATTTTGACATAAAATGCAGGGATGGATGGTACAAAAATGAGCAAAGGGGAAGCGCCTGAGGAAAATCAGAGTGACAGAGATGTTATATTCTGAGGGAGCTCCTGGTGGTTCATTCCTTTGTTGTTAAACCAAAAGTGGGATAGGACAGAGCTGCTATGCTAGATTCCTGGCAGATGGGTTGCTGTTGTTTTCTGGGAGGGAGAGGGACAAGGTGGCAAGGAGGTGGGTGTGGTTCAAACAGTCCAGCGATCCTGCCAATGTGTTTGCATTATGCCAACCTCCCTGCTTCCTTGCTTACACCCCTCATCTGGTAAGCAACAATATCCCACTAGCCAAGAAACTAGCCTAGGGGGGCTTGCCTGTCACCTTCTTTACGCAGCTTTAGGTGTCAGGAAAAAAGCATTCCTCGTCTTTGGCTAATTAAACAGTCTATGGCCTTTTAAAACTGGGGGTGGGGGCATTGTTGTTGTTATGCTATGTATTTTTATATTGTAAACCATCCTTTGATCTTTGGATGAAGGGAAGGGTAGTATAGAAATGTACAGTGGTGCCTCGCAAGACGAAAAGAATCCGTTCTGTGATTCTCTTCGTCTAGCGGTTTTTTCGTCTTGCGAAGCAAGCCCATTGATGGATTAGCGGCTTTTAGCGGCTTATCGGCTTATCGGATCAGCTGATAAGCGGCTTAGCGGCTTAGAAAAAGGGGGGAGGGGGGAAAAAACCGCAGGAACTCGCAAGACATTTTCGTCTTGCGAAGCAAGCCCATAGGAGATTCGTTTTACGAGGCACCTCCAAAACGGAAAACTCTTTCGTCTAGCGAGTTTTCCGTCTTGCGAGGCATCACTGTAATTATTAATAATAGTGGCTTTGCCTCAGATGGTGAACTGTGTCTGCTCTAAACCCAGGATTGCAGTTTGTGTTAGAGGCAGATGCCTGCGAGTTAAATACAGTGGTACCTCAGCAGCTTCTTTTTTGTCAAGTCTTAAAATCTTAATCTGTCTTTACTCACAGTAGTGGAGGGACAGGTTTAATGAAGCTAGGGTTGTTAGCTAGGCTTTCCTAAAGAACTCTGTTTTCATTAAGAACTTCAGAGCAGGTGAGATTGGGAAGCAACAGCAAATAGAAGCTGACCCAAGCTGAAGAGCAACATGGGAGAAAGCGTGGGAGGCAAGAGAAGATGGTGAGCTTGTGTAGATGTAAGGAGTAAGAGATTTGGAGTAAAGAGATGTATGATCAGAATGGGGGATTGCATTAATAGGGAGGAATAGAAGCCTGATGGTGGTGAAAAGTACAGTAAGAAGCCAGTGAAGCAACTTGATGTGTCTGGGGAGTGGAGAACAATTCTGAATTCTACTCGACAGAGTAGGTATTTCTCCTACTATACTAGTATAACTCCTAGGTATTTCTTCTCTTCTGCTTCCATTTAGTCTTTGAAGACTTGATTGCCCTCATCTTCTGACTTCAGTACATAATGGTCTCCTGTGTTCTCAGGTTTCCATGCATGAGTGAATAAGTCAAAGTTCAGAGGTGGAGTGCAGGTTTTTTATGTATAAGGTGTTAGGTGCCCTGTTAAAAGATCTTGGGCATTACACTTGGGAAGCAATTTTTGCTTGTTAGAGGGTTTCTTGGTATATATGGAAAGTCAGATGGACCACTGTTCTTGTGGTGCTTGGTATCTCCTTGAAAAAATGAATGTTTGAGGAATGTGTGTAAATGATCAAATGAGAAAGCAAGAAGTGATTCTCTGATTGTAGGAGGTAAAGTGATTTGTTTGCATGAATCTGCTTTTTGACCAGCTTTTTAGCCAGTTTGTTTTCACAGCTTTATAATCAATTTGTGTTCAACAGCACATCAAGGTGAGCTCCATTTGGCAAAGAAGTTATGATGCTAAAATATCTCTTAATTTGTTAGTAGTTCCCCGCTCTCCCTGCTCTGGCTCAGATTTGGCCACCAGCCACCTGAATTATCAGCTTAGTGTGCATTCACATATTAGAACATATTAGAATATAATGAGTCTGGCACTGGAGGTTCACAGGCCATGTTTCATTATGTGTCAGTGTAGCAAGCACCAGGTAATGTGAGCAGCTGCCTGGATGAATGGTAGTCAGGTGGCAGCCTTTTTGCTTCCTGCTGGTTGGGAGCAAGTGTATTCAGATTTAGCTAACCACCAGCACACATTGTGCTGTTGCTCTGTGTTACAGGTCATAAAATTAGCTCTGGGAGGCCACTGTGTTACTGCTCTTTGGGATCATGGCCACTGTCTGTGCTTTGGGAAAACCACTTTCAGCCTCCGTTTCCCATCTGTAAAACAGGACTAATAGGGTCACCGAGGGTATGAAGCACTTTGTAAATTAAAAATGCAATAGAGATATAAAAGAGCATGGCTTTCAAAGAATGGCTGAGAAGCAGAGTTAAAAAGAAAATATAAAATAAGTGATCAATATTGCATAAGTTGCTTATGGTCAGTCTGGGAGATCACACTGAAATGATGTCAGTCAAAGACATGCTTGAAATTATACCCCAAAGATAAAGCAGCATGGCTGACACAAGTGTGGTGCATCCTTAGTTTAGCAACATTACAAACTCATAAGAACATAAGAACTCTGTTAAATTGGAACCAGTTAATCCAATAACTCTCCCACTCAGGAATTAATGTTTAATTTGGAGCAACAGGACCAGTGGTACTATATATGTGAATGGATGCTGGCTGGGCCCTGACTCTTCGCTTCCAAATGTATTAATATATTCTACACCAAGATCTTAACAGCATGTACTGAAACTGAGACAGCTATTTTTCACTAGTTCCAAAATAGGGAGAAACCATTTTTCCGTTTCTAGAGGGATATTTGTTTCAATAAGTGCAATAAAATAAAAATTTGAAAAACAATGCAAGAGAATGGAGATGTCTTCTAAAAGTCAGGTAGTTGTTTATAATTTAAAGTGAGATATAATAAAATAACAATACAATGAAACATAACTAATAGCTATTAAAAGTAGCACTAAAACCAAGAGCATACAATGAGGCCATTAAAACACTGGAAAACAAAGAAGCCTTCCCCCTTGGTGCCTTAAAACCATCAAATTTTATGCCAGACAAATGGACAGGGGGAGAGAGTTCCACAGATGATGTCAGCTGACTCTTCCTGGTAGCCACCCCCACCTCCCCTCCAAAGATGGAGGCACCCAAAGCCGGCACTGTGGTGAAGATGTTCATGATTCTGCTTTGCCTTTCTGTGCAGAGCAGTTGCAGTGCATGCAACCTCGCTCCACTCCTATGAAACAACATAAACATTTTTTTAAAAAATCCATACAAAAACCCTGGTCAAAACCAATCGTTATTAAAGCACAGAAGTTTATTCCAGCCCAAGAGCCTTCAAGAAACGTGCACAATTCATACACAAATCAAATCTTTCTGTAGATTTTTGTGGGGGGTGGGGTGGGGAATGTTTTAAAAAACAGCAAGACTCATTTCCATTAAAACAGGTATATGTTGAAATGGAAACTGCTTTTAAAGAAAGAATCTCCGCAGAGACTGTGTCCAAAAAAAGGTGGTGGGTGGGACAGCATTGCAATAAGGAAATTAAAGTGACTCAAAACGGAGGGGAAACAAACTGCATCTTTTCTTTAGTCAAAATAAATGAGCAGGTGAAGAGAATTATTTAGACTTATTAATAGAAGTATACAGTATTGAGAAATGAATTCTTGAGTTATTTTTAATATCTTAATCTACAGGATAACACTAAATACATGGAGAGGTGCCTAAATCATTGCTTTATAGAAGAGTTCAATGCGTGCATTGCCATGGATTTTATCAGGGAATCCTGTATTATCACATATCTATAATTTGATTGCCTCAGCAATGCAAGGTGTGGAAAGGTACCAACACAGTGAGTGCCTGGTGCCCTCTGGTGGCAACTAGGCTACAGTGCAGAACTTGAAAACCATTTCATAGTTCCATTTTAAAGGATTTAAAAAAACAAAACCTGCCGTCTGGCTTTTTAGATTTGCATGCTCTTCTTGACAGGAGGGGATAAAAATGGAGGTAGACTAGACAGGACTAGTTTGTTATTGAAACCATTGACCTGACTAGAAATAAGAAATGTTGCCAGGCTTAAATTTGCATAAGTTTTTTATTTAAAAAAAACATGCAAAGATTTTCTCATGTAGTGCTTCAGCCACAGATGACTGCTTGGCTGTACGCTTGGTGGAAAAGCAAGCCTGCTTGATAAGTCTTTTGCTGATGTGGTGAGAGGTTTTACTTCTTTTTTCAAGAGGGTGTGTCTTTCTGTCCTTGGGGACAGCTCTAGCTGTTTCATCATGTTGCACAAAGCCTTTCTCTTTCATGCACAGCTAGTTTCTGCTCTCTTTCCATTATGAGGGATAGGATGGGTATGAAGGAAGGGTTTGTATATTACAACAACCCCGAGGAGGAGGTACAGTGTGTGTCTGCACATAAAGACACATTGCACACACACTTCTGGGATCCTTGTAGATGAAGGCCAGATCACCAGTTATTGGTCTGGAGGGCAGGTTTTGCCCCCAGCACCAAAACGCCGTTAAATAGAGTTTGCTGTTCAGAGTTAGTTATGCCAGTCAGTAGTAGATAGGGCTCTCCGTGGCTCTTACTAATGATAGCTAAACAGATCCTGCTGAGTACCAGATGCTGGCACATACAGGAAGGGCTGTTGTCTTTGCTGGTGAGCTTCCCGGAAGCATCTGGTTGGTCACTGTAGAAAACAGGATCCTGGATTTAGATGGATTGTTGCTCTGATCCAGCGGGCGCTCCCCCCCCCCGGTCTGCTTCTCTTAAGTGTAACTCATTATTTCGTCGTTCACCTCTATGGGGAAATTGTTCATTTATGCAGAGGCAAGTAAAGGTACACTGAGTAGCCCCTTCTGGCATGAAGGATAAACCTTCTCTCTGACTTTGGTGACTCCAGCCGCTGAATGTCAAGCCTGCCCCTATTGCATTGCTGTACCCCCTTCAACTCAATATCCCCAGGTTTTGTTCAGTGTCTTGGTCGGTTCAGAGTGCAACAATATTTTGTATATTTTGGAAAGTGGATTGTCCATCCATCCACCTGCGTGTCTGTTCTCTATAGGTTTGGCTGCATATCAATATATATTTTTGTGTATTTCTATTCTAAACAAATTTAATAAATAATAATAAATCATCCTGTGATCCTCAGATGAGGAGCGGTATATAAATATAATAAATAATAAATAGTAATAATAATAAAATATATCATTGCCAAACTTGGCACAAGAGTTCCCAAGTTAGGCAACTGTCTTTGTTGGTGTTGGATATTGAGTGCCATTTTGAATCAAATGTAACTTTGGCATGACTTTGTCCAATTTTCAGTGTGACGGGTCCAAACACACAAATTGCTGTATCCATTTAAAAATCATGATTTATTTTTGTTGTTTCTAAGAATTCCCAGGCAGTGCCAGACATTCCCCACAGGTATTTATGTAAACAGGTTCCTGTTTATGTCTGTCATTATGATGGATAGTGTGTGTGCATGGAGGAAGTGTGCAGTTAAACTATGTCATTCCCTACCACATCACAATGATAACCACCAGGAAAATGGCTAGGTAGTGCAGTCAAGAGTTAGCTTTGTTTCTTTAGCTACAGTTAAATCCCATCTTTATTCCAAGGAGTTCAAAGCAGCACATGTGGCTCTCCCATTTTATCTGTCTTAACAACCCTATTAGCCTAGAGATGGGGACTGCCCCAAGGTCACCCTGCGTAGTACAGCATCGCAGGGGCCAACCAGATGTGTCCTCTGGGAAGCCCAGAAGAAGGACCTGAGAGCAACAGCAATGCTCCCCACTTGTAACTCCCAGCTACTGATATTAATAATAATAATAATAATAATAATAATAATAATAATAATAAATTTTATTTATATCCCGCCCTCCCCAGCCGAAGCTGGGCTCAGGGCGGCTAACAACACTAAAATAGTGCAACATTATAAAAACATCATAAGAATTAATTAAAATCAAAATTGATGGCAACCATGAACTAAAGTATTGTAAAGATTGCCAAAGGAGGGAGTCAGGCTGTGCCCTAACCAAAGGCCTGGTGGAACAGCTCTGTCTTGCAGGCCCTGCGGAAAGATGTCAAGTCCTGCAGGGCCCTTGTCTCTTGTGACAGAGCGTTCCACCAGGTTGGAGCCGCAGCCGAAAAAGCCCTGGCTCTAGTTGAGGCCAGCCTAACCTCTCTGAGGCCTGGGACCTTCAAGATGTTTTTATTTGAGGACCGTAAGTTCCTCTGTGGGGCATACCAGGAGAGGCGGTCCCGTAGATACGAGGGTCCTAGGCCGTATAGGGCTTTGAAGGTTAAAACCAGCACCTTAAACCTGATCCTGTACTCCACCGGGAGCCAGTGCAGCTGGTATAGCACCGGATGAATGTGATCTCGCAGCGAGGACCCCGTAAGGAGTCTCACTGCGGCATTCTGCACCCGCTGGAGTTTCTGGGTCAGTCTCAAGGGCAGCCCCACGTAGAGCGAGTTACAATAATCCAGTCTGGAGGTGACCGTCGTGTGGATCACAGTGGCTAGGTCAGGGCGAGAGAGGTAAGGGGCCAACTGCTTAGCTTGGCGGAGATGAAAAAATGCCGCCTTTGTTATAGCTGTAATCTGCGCCTCCATAGAGAGGGAGGTATCGAAGATTACACCCAAACTCTTAACGGACGGTGCTGGCACTAATTGCACCCCCGCAAGAGATGGGAGTTGCCCCCTCAATCCCATATCGTCCCGTCCCAGCCAGAGGACCTCTGTCTTCGAAGGATTTAACTTCAACCGGCTCCCACGTAACCATCCAGCCACAGCTTCCAAGCATCTGATCAGTGTGTCTGGGGCCGAGTCAGGATGGCCATCCATCAACAGATAGAGTTGGGTGTCATCAGCATACTGATGGCAGCCCAGCCCAAAACTCCGGACAAGCTGGGCGAGGGGGCGCATAAAGATGTTAAAAAGCATCGGGGAGAGAATCGCACCCTGAGGCACTCCACACACCAAGGAGTGGCGGGATGACAGTTCCCCCCCAAGCCCCACCCTCTGTCCCCGACCAGAGAGAAACGAGCGCAGCCATTGAATATACAATATTCAGACATATGGTGCCTTTGGCAGTGGAGGTAGAACATAGCCACCATGGCTTGTAGCCATTGATAACATTAACCTGCATGGATCTGTATAACCCTATTTTAAAGCCATCCAAGTTGTTGCCCACCACTACCTCATAGCTGAGTGCAATTTGAACCTGTATCTCCATCACCCAGTGGTTAAAGTCTAGCCACTACATCACACCTGCTCTCTTAGTCCAGAGAATGAGTGTGGAAACCATCATTTGCCTGCCAGTGACAAACATGGTGCAAGTATTATCCTGCGTGATGTTGAATTTATTATTATTGATTTCAGGTTTCAAAATCTCTCTGTGGATTTTCCTGCATGGAAGGGAGTGGTGACCCATTGGATGACCTCCAAGGTCAGAATGCTGCAGAGGAAGGAAGGAGACCCTCATTGCCAAGAGGTGGTTCGGTTTGCAGTGCTTTGCAGAGTGCTCACTCTTTTCCTCCAGGCAAGTCCCCCAACACCAAGCACTGAAATATACAATATCACTGAAATATAACCCGCCTGGCATTCTCAGATCAGGACAGATGACATCAGAAATAAATACTGGGTTCTTTTTCATATGTTTAAAGTTCAAAAGGTAGTATATCTGTTTTAGATAGAGAGGGGTCATACCTAGCTCAGTGTTGGAGCACATGCCTTTCTTCCAGAAATTTGCAGGTTAAAACCCTAAACATTTCCAGTTAGAATGATCAGTGTAAAGAGTTTGGGACAAGTGGGATCCACCAAGGATCTGTATTACGGGGCTGCTGTTTTTTAACTTGCTTATAAATGATACAGGGTTTGGGGTGAGCTGTGTGTTGACCCAAGTATGCCAATGATACTAAAGTATTAAAAAAGGGATTGTGAAAATGATCAAGGAGCTGTAGCAAATCCCATGAAGAGGAAGGATTTCAGCATTGGAGCTTTTTAGTTTAGAAAAAGGGTGAATAAGGAGGGGAGAGGACATGATAGAAATGTATAAAAATTATGCATGGCATGGAGAAAATGAACAGAGAGACATTTTTAAAGTACTTTTTCATCAGCACGTAGTTTGTTATTCTAAGGCATTTGCTGCCATGCAATGTAGTGATGGCCACCAACTTAGATGGGTAGTCCAGCTGGTCTGGCAGAGCCCTGGGACCATCTCCAGCCATTGCAGCTGAAGCTTCCTCTGTCTGCTAGGGTCCTTCAATGGTGCAGAAAATATAGTGACTGGGCCCTGTTGCTACAGTTCCCCATCTGAGACAGTTACAAAAATTATTTTAGAACTCCCCCAAAAGGTGTAATTTTTGGAGTGTGTATGAGTACGAATGGCATTCCCTCAGCGAATCCAACAGAAATGCAGCAGGAAGCTTCTTCTGCAGATTAGTTATTTGGATGCACAGAATTCACGTGCTGTGGCATAATAGTGTGCTCTCCATCACGTACTCAATGGTTTGGGAACCAAATGTAAGTCCACAGACATGATTATTCAAATATATAAAAGGATGTCACATAGAGGAGGGAGAAAGGTTGTTTTCTGCTGCTCCAGAGAAGCGGACACGGAGCAATGGATCCAAACTACAAGAAAGAAGATTCCACCTAAACATTAGGAAGAACTTCCTGACAGTAAGAGCTGTTTGACAGTGGAATTTGCTGCCAAGGAGTGTGGTGGAGTCTCCTTCTTTGGAGGTATTTAAGCAGAGGCTTGACAACCATATAGTGCTCTGATGGTGTTTCCTGCTTGGCAGGGGGTTGGACTCGATGGCCCTTGTGGTCTCTTCCAACTCTATGATTCTATGATTCTATGATGTGGACTACACACTTTAAAAAATGAAAACAAAATATTCTCAATAATCCATATTCTGTTCTGGAGAGCCAATCCTATGCAGAATTTCTGAAGATTAGTAGCTGTGCCTTTGTAATCTCTGAGCAGGCAAGATTCCTCCCCCCCCCCAGCTATTCTTGTGCTCAGAGGAACATGAAGCCAGCTGCAGGAGCTTTGTCTACATAATAGGTATTTGACATTTAAATTAGGCATATTTTTACTGCAATAGAAAGGGAGGCCCTGAAAAGAGAGTATCCTGTGCATTTTGCCAAAGATACCACTTTTTCTCACAAAATCTCAACCGACTTGTGAACCAGAAGCACTGCTTTCAGGCTGATAGGAATGTTGCTCCCAATTTCTCTGTGGTGATGGCAACCAGAAATTCAGCTAACCTATGTCATTGGCAGTGTAAGATGAGTCTTCACTAGGATTAAGGCATTAGGGTTTTGGGGCGGCTAGAACCAAAATTAAATGCAGCCTGTAGGGTTAAGGCAGCCTTCCCCAACCCGGTGTCCTTCAGATGTTTTGGTTTACAACCCATTATACCTGACCATTGGCTATGCTGGTTGGGGCTGACAGGAGTTGGGAGTCAGCAGCAGCTGAGGGCACCAAGCTTGGGGAAGCCGGCTTGAGTCAAGACTAAAGCAAACAGCACATACAAGTTCTGAGACTTCATACTTGTGTAGGATGAGAAAACCAGGGTAAACTGGAGCCAGAGTAAGCCATTACTAAGAATTCAGTTATGTGAGCGTGAATTGAGGAGAGATGGAAGAGAAACAATGAATTCTGTGGCAGCCTCCCAGCTATGGAATTTCTACCCAAAAGAAGTCAGATTGATACTGTCGCTGGTGGCTTTTGTGCAGGCAGTGAAACACTTCACTTTTTTCCTGGTTCTTAATCATGGTGTTAACTTCTCTATTCTCTTTGGTTTACAACCTTTGGGTTTAGTTTTGTTTAAAATTAGGTTGCAGGAGGCTAGCTTGGGAGATGGAAATCCATGGCATGTACTCACATGACTCAGAGGCTGAGGACGTTCCCTGCTGGATCAGAGCAAAGCCCATTAAATCCAGCGTCCTGCTTCACGTAGTGACCAACTAGAAGTTGCTGGAGAGCCACTGCCAGTCAGAGTAGACGGTGCAGCGCTAGATGGACAAATAGGCTAAACTGTTATAAGGCCACCTCCCATGTCCCTGTGTTGTACATGGGGCATATTAACACAGTATGCTGGCCAAAGAGTGTTGCATATTCCAGCCTTAGAAGAACTTGGGGTAGGATGCAGTTTCATCTTGACAGCTACAATGGGATCCTACTAAAGTTCCTTGTAGGGCCATAGGTAAGTTCTGACACTGGGAACTGTGCCAAATACACACACAGTACATGCCAGACAGACTGCTAGCAGGAGAATTCCTTTTTGGTCCCTTATAGCTTGGGCTGGGTATTGTCGTCTGGCCAGCCAAACAGCCACAGGGTTGTTGTTTTTTATGGAAAGGCATGACTGCCTTTATTGAGTTTGATTTCATTAGATGTGTGGCTCTCTCTGTTCCTTGTGTGCCAACACATAATTGGATTGATTGCACAAAGGAAACCCCTGAGTTTGACATTTCTGTATGCTTCGTCTGGCTCGGCAACTTGGAATGACTTTTCATTTGGCAGATGATCACGGTGCACATTTAGAAATTGCGGTCTTTGGCATGTTGCTCTTTTCTCCCACAGATTAACAAGAGGTACAAAGCATGCTCACTGATCAGTTGTTTCCCCCCCAGAGCACCTTCATCTTGGCATGCAGGACTGCTGGCTTAGCATAGTGGCTAAGTTGCTGGTTCAGATGCCACCTCTGCCATGAACTCATGAAACAGTCGTAGTTTCAGGCCCACGTCTGCAATATGGTGATAGTAATACTGGCACCCTTTACTTGGTTGTTGTAAGGATTGCAAGATACCAAGAAGACAGCCTTCTTGGTAGTGGTGCCCTCCCTGCAGAACGCCCTCCCTTCCGATGTCAAGGAAATAAACAACTATCTGACTTTTAGAAGACATCTGAAGGCAGCCCTGTTTAGGGAAGTTTTTTAAGGATTGATGTTTTTATTATGTTTTTAGATACATTGTAAGCCACCCAGCGGGAAACCCAGCCAGATGGGTGGGGTATTATTATTATTATTATTATTATTATTATTATTATTATTATTATTATTATTATTATTTATTATCAATTTACTTAACCCACTTCCTTAGTCTTATCCATTATATGCAGTTTGCAGTCTGTTGGAGAAAGTCTGGAAGACATTAAGGGTTGTGTCCAATGCTAGTTCTACTTGAAGTGGGCCCTTTGAGTTTTACTCAAAGTAGATACACTGAAATTAATGATGTGACTAAGTTAATTCCATTAATTTCAGTACGTCTACTGTTGAGTGAAAAGTGGAAGTTAATGGACATGATTAACTTAGATTCATTAATTTCAGTGGGTCTACTCTGAGTAGCACTTAGTTGGACACTACCCTAAGGAAATAACATTGGTGGCTAAAGAAAAAAGTTCCCCTACTGCTGCATTTGCCCAAGTTGTCCGTTCTCCCATTTCCCCGCTAGAAATGCCTCTAAAACAGCTCATGCATGATAAATCGCCCCAGACCCAGACGTAATGCCTTCAAGTCCTTGTTTGGGGCAGGGGATGACTTCCTGTGAGGCTTTGAATTCCCTGGTCAGGTTCTGGTCCCAAATTGGAGGGAACATGTTGCTTTGGGGAGGGAGGGGGACAGGAGGCTGACTTGGCTGTCATTTCCTATCCTTTCTTCCCACTCTTCCCAGGCCCTTTTCAACCTCCTGATCCCCGACCATGCTGCTGATGCCTTCTCTCCACCCCGTTTGTCTGAGTATGGGTTTTGCGACTGGATTTTGGAATGGCTCCTGGGAGGCCTGTCACGGTGGGATGCGGAGCACTTCTTGTTTATAGCTGAGCACGGCTACGTGTATGAGCACAATTGTGCCTTCTTCCCCTTGTTTCCCTTGAGCCTGCGAGCGGCAGCGGAAACGGTACTGTGGCCCTTCCAAGGCTTCTTATCTCTCCGGAGCCGCCTGCTCCTTTCTGCAGCTCTGCTCAATGGTCTGTTCTCTGCCTGGGCAGCATGGACTCTGTATAAGCTCAGCTGCGCAGTCCTGCAGTGCCGCAGGAAGGCGTTCCTGTCAGCCATCCTCTTCTGCCTCACCCCTGCAAACGTCTTTATGGCAGCTGCTTATTCAGAAAGCATGTTTGTCCTCCTAGTGTTTGGTGCCATGTGGTGGCTAGAGAAAGGGCAGCATTGGGCCAGCAGCCTCCTCTTTTCGCTAGCTGCTGGCGTGCGTTCCAACGGACTGATCAATGCTGGCTTCCTCCTCTATTCCCAGACAAAACTCTTTGCCTCCCAGTTGCAGGCGAGGACAGGAACTGGAGTAAAGCCGCCACAGATCTTGGGTCAATTCCTAAACCTGGTAGCTTCCCTGGTGGTGATGTCTGCCTCTGTTTTCCTGCCATTTGCTTTGTTTCAGTTCTGGGCATACCTTCGGTTCTGCAACACCACGTTTAGCCCTGAGTATGCTGTGCCGGACCCACTGTTGCAACTGGCTGCACATAAGGGGTATCGTGTAGCAGCCTCAAATGGTGTGGCACCACCATGGTGCTCCTGGAACTTTCCTGTGCTCTACACTTACATTCAAGATACTTACTGGAATGTCGGCTTCCTCAGGTACTTTGAGCCCAGACAGATCCCCAACTTCCTGCTAGCTGCACCCGCCATTGTGTTGGGCTCCTGGGCAGCCTGGCGGTACATCACTGCAAACCCCTGGCACTGCCTAACACTTGGCCTGCTGAGAAGAAAGACTGAAGGAATGAATGGAAAGGACTTGAGCAAGCCAGCTACTGGTTTTTACTCTCCTGGTGCATTTGTTTACGTGGTCCACGCAACAGTTCTGTTGGTGTTTGGGACCTTCTGCATGCATGTGCAGGTGAGTTTTGCAGATTCCTGAAGGGCTGTCACATAGTGGGGCTGGTGGCAACCTGAGCAAAAGCATATCATGGTGTTATCAGTCCAGCCTGGCATAAAACCTTGACCTCTGCTTCGAAGGGATACACACTATGCAGGAGCGAATGCTCAGCAGGAAGTGGTAGTCAATCTCTGACCCAAGACATTCAGACTTGAATTCTTTTAAAGGTGTGCATCTTATTCATTTTGTGTTTATTCTGAAAACTAATCTGCCACATAGCCCCAAGACTTTGGCCTTTCCTAGCTCTGTTAATCTAACATTCCTTAAACTAGAGATGAACCCTAAGTCCCTTTATGTGCTAGGCAAGTATGCTAGTATAGACTTGCCATATATTAGGGTGAGAGACCTTAGGTCATGGTAGAGCATGTGCGCTGCATGGAGGAGGTCCAGGTTTCAGTCCTTGACATATCCAGATCAAAAGAGTGGCAGGTGATGAAAATGACCTGAAACCTTGAAGAGCCACAGCTGCCAGACTACTGGGCTAAATGGATGATAATCTGACCTGATATAAAACAGCTTGCTATGTTCCTGTGCACTTTGCCACTGAGCAGTTAATCTAGCTTTGGGTTAAGTACCAAGCAGAAGTGAAGCAAAGGAACTAGAAGCAGTTAGCTTGGAAAAACGGTGATTCTTAAGTTCACATATGGGGGGAAAGGGATACTGTGAAAGAAGAAAGGTGGTACTCTCCTCCCAGGGAAATCAACAATATTTGAATAGCAGCAGCTGAAATTTGAACTGTGCAGAAGAGAAGACTTCATACTTCTAGGCAGCAGATCTCAGTGATGAACTAGGTTGCCTGAGGAAACAGTGAATTCCCCTGCTTTAAGGGAGCAGCTGGATTATTTAGGCTGTGCAGATGTACATGGAAAAAGGAGTGGGCGTGGACTTTTAGTTAGCTGTTAAAGTTATGAATTGCTTTCCGCAGCAAAAAACTGAGAAGTGATTTACAAAATTGAAATACAAAAGTAAAATGCAGTAATAAACATGCATGAACATACTGAAAACACAACCAAAGTATAAACATCCAATCGTTGAAAATTTTTAAACACTTAGAATCTGGGGTGAGGGGAAACTGGCCTTGTCCTTGATATTTAGACAGGCCAATAATCACTGATGTGCAAATCTGCCTCTTGGTGGAAGCCAGAAAAATAGGCTATGCTCTCAGAAGGGGCAGACGGTGGTCTTTGTGTCTAAAAAGGGTGTGGGTACTTCCTCAGTTGACCTCACAGTTGAAATTTATACACCCTTTAAAGATGGGGAAGTGCCTCTCATTAGATTTGCAGCCTCATTCTGTCCGTGCTTATTTGGAAGCAAAGCCATAGATTTCAGAAGGGATTACTCCGAGATTAGTGTGCATCTGCAGATTACTGTGTATGGGGCTGGAGCCTTAGGCAGTGGGATTTCTTTCTGACTAAGCATGCATAGGATCTAGTGATATGAGCCCCATCTTATGCTCTGTTGTGGAGCAGCAGCAGAATGAAGTATTGAAGCCTCGACTTCCAGAGGTGATACGTTTCTCCCCTTCTACACCAAAGCAGGCCCTGCTGTTTGCTGTTGGACTACCTTGCCACTAGGTTAAAAAGTCCCTGTGCTGTTCAGCATTGGAACATTGGTCAAGGGGTGCTTTAAGAGTTTGGGATGAATGCAACGGAGGTGAGGCTACCCTGTTACGATTTTTGGCTCAGAGGCTCCCAAAGTAATGCATGGCATATTGATGTAAAAGAAATGTAATAATATAAAACAGCAAAAACACCAAATATCCACTAATCACATTGGATATCTGTTTGTGAGCTGTATTCATGCTCTTGCAACAGATGCAGCTTCCAGCAATCTATCATTTCCAAGCCATACCAGCTCTCTCTCACACACCCAGCCTGTCACCTAGAAACAAGGCGATCTACTACCAATCACCCTTGGGGAGTGCCATCACTCTCAACACATCCCAAAGGAACAACTGAAAGTGGCTGCCCCCATAGGGATGGCTCACTGGCAATGACCAATCACCGACAGAAGTCTCCAAATAAATAGGTTTCTTCCCAGCAAACTAACTACACCTATGGCAAAGTTCTTGCTCTTCCCTAATGGGCTAGCTGGCCAAATATGGCTCCTCTGATAGACTGCTATTCTCAAGGTGCAGCAAAAGTGGCTGGGCAGGCTAAGGTTAGTATTCACCTCCCAAGTGAGAACTAGTGTTATGTATTGTGTGCCATAATGCTCCTGCTTTAAATTTCAGTCACCGGGTAGTCTTGGGCAAGCTTCTGTTCACTCATCCTTATCTACTTGTCTGCAATATGTGGGTGGTTATATCAGTCTGCCTTACAGGACTTGTTGTAAGGTTTACTAAGATAATGTATGTGGAATGCTTTCAAACGCTCAGGAAAAGCACTATATAAATACTATGCAATTAGTATTATTAATTATTGTAGCATCTTAATAGCTATGGGAGCAGCAGCTCAATGGCTCCTAGCATTAATCCCAGATGATAATTTTTATTGGGATGATGATTTTTAAATTTATATAATGCTCTGTCCTGGTGAGAACTCTGTTCAAAGGGTTGCCATATAGACAGTGGTCATCACCTGTTCCCTGGAAGTGCTTTAAAAGAGAAAGTTACAAGAAAGGGGAAGTAGGGAATTCCCCTAGATTCTTGGCAGCAAGAGTTGTCATGTGTTTGCTTAATCACTTCCGCTTTTGAGCCTGGTGGTTAGCAGCTTCAGAAGTCAGAGGCATAGTAGAAAAGGCACATGCAGGAAGGCACATGCCAGAACCAAACTTCCAACTGAGTAATAATTTATCTTTATTCCATAATAAACATCTTTCAAACTGAGCTTTGATCCAGAAACCCATTTTGCAATTGGTTTTCAAAGGGTCTCACTCTCAGCACCCATCAGCTAATCTGCACAGAGAGGAAGCTCCTTTTAAGGTACACTCTCAGCTCCAGTCAGCAGCGCACCTTCAAATGGACTTGCTTTCAGCACCCATCAGTGCTCCTGATCCCAGCCATGTGCCATGCCTGCTAGGGCCCATGAGCCAGAGGTTCCCCAGCGCTGCTGGCTTGATAAACCGATAAACATTCAGAAATTGTAAAGTGGCATGCAGTTACACGTAGAAAGGACAGTATTTAGTTCTTTTCTGGGTAGAACAGAAGATCTTAAATGTTGAGGCTGACCCTGACCTAAACCTGGCAAATTGTTCAGACCACTTCATCTGCATCTTGTGCTTTTTCTTAAAAGGGGATTTATGCTTCTTGGAATTATGTTGAAAGGTCTTGGGCACGTGCACAATGAAATAACTTCTTCAATTTTTTAAAATAGGTCCTTACCAGATTTTTGGGCTCCTCTTCTCCAGTACTTTATTGGTTCTGTGCTCATCTGCTTCATGACTATGAGCCTTTGCTACAAAATGGGAGCCAATCTTCACAGCATGGAACACCCCGCTCAGATAAGCCCTCATTGGCAAACTCTCTTCCTAACTGGAACAGAAATGAAAACCCTGTGCTCACACTTCTGTACAACTGGAGGCAGACTACCACTCTCACTAAGTGCATTCTGGGATATGTACTTTCCTATTGGATGCTGGGGCTGGTCCTTCACTGCAATTTTTTCCCGTGGACATAAGTATGTAGAACTGGGTAAGCTGATTGACTAGAGCATAAACTGAACATTTTCCACCTTGGTAGTATTGAAGCTAATCAGCATCTACATGAAACTGCTAGGAGAGAGTTGAAGCTCACCTGTGTGCTGATGACAACAGAATGTGCTAATTCCTTTCTCTTCCAGCCAAGCCAGAGAGAGTATTGAAGTGTTTTGTTTTTTCCTCCCAATAGACACTCCGCATTGTGTAGTTACTGAGCATACTTAGTCTGCAATTGGCTTTTGTCATTCCTCCCCACCTTTAGTGTGTGGAGTTGTCATTCTGTAAACCTTTGGGTTCTTCCACACCTGCTGATATCTCCGTCTTGTGCTTAGGGTAAAGACTAAAGGGGACCCCTGACCATTAGGTCCAGTCGTGACCGATTCTGGGGTTGCGGCGCTCATCTCGCTTTATTGGCCGAGGGAACCGGCGTACAGCTTCCGGGTCATATGGCCAGCATGACTAAGCTGCTTCTGGCGAACCAGAGCAGCGCACGGAAACGCCGTTTACCTTTCCACCGGAGCAGTACCTATTTATCTACTTGCACTGACGTGCTTTCGAACTGCTAGGTTGGCAGGAGCAGGGACCGAGCAACAGGAGCTCACCCCGTCGCAGGGATTTGAACCGCCGACCTTCTGATCGGCAAGTCCTAGGCTCTGTGGTTTAACCCACAGCACCACCCGCTTACATGGTGCTAAGCCACAGAGCCTAGGACTTGCTGATCAGAAGGTCGGCGGTTCGAATCCCCATGACGGGGTGAGCTCCCGTTGCTCGGTCCCTGCTCCTGCCAACCTAGCAGTTCGAAAGCACGACAAGGTGCAAGTAGATAAATAGGTACTGCTCTGGTGGAAAGGTAAACGGCGTTTTCGTGCGCTGCTCTGGTTCGCCAGAAGCAGCTTGGTCATGCTGGCCACATGACTCGGAAGCTGTCTGTGGACAAACGCCGGCTCCCTTGGCCTATAGAGCGAGATGAGTGCCGCAACCCCAGAGTCGGTCACGACTGGACCTAATGGTCAGGGGTCCCTTTACCTTTACCTTTAAACCTTTGGGTTCTTCCACACCTGCTGATATCTCCGTCTTGTGCTTACATGGTGCTATTTTGGTTATATAAGAAATGACAATCAGGATTAGTTTTCTGTTGGTATATAGGGTGGGGCAAACAAAGTGATGCTTAATCCAGATAGAGGTCTCTTGGTTAGAAGAGCTACCACTCTGGGAAAAAGAGTTCAGTCTGTCTTGGAGGGCGGTTCACTTCCCTTAAAAACTCAGGTTCACAGCTTTGGAGTTCTCCTAGATTCATTCTTAGGTTTCCAGGCAGCAGCTGTGGGTAGGACACCTTAGGCTGCTGTGCCTGCGGAGGTTCCTCAAGAGAAGAGATGTAGTCACAGTAGCACATGCCTTAGTTGCATCAAGATTTGGATTACTGCAGTATGTTCTACATGGGGCTGCCTTTGAAGTGCTTATAAACTTCAGTCAGTCTGAAACACAATAGTTAAGCCAGTTATTAAGAGCACATTGGTCCCATGTTGCAAGGGTTTCACCAGCTGCTGGTCTGTTTTCTAGGCCCAACTCAAAGTACTGCTCCATTTATGAGTGCTAAGCAGCTTAGGACCAGGGTTTCCAAAGGGCCATCTCTCATTTGAGCTCAACTACTTATTAAGATCAACTGGAGAGATCACCAAGAACTGGAAATCCCTGCCGTTAACCTTTTTTTGTTGGTACCACAAGGTTTGGAATCTGGCACTGATGGAAAAACTAACTCACAGATTAAAGTTGCTACAAAAAGGAACTGAGTTGGACAAATTTCAGGATTTATGGTACATTACACAGACCACCAAGGACAAAAATGTTTGTAAAGCTCCAGCCACACATGGTCAACTACACCTAAGTACTTTGGGCTGACAGATAAAATAGAAACAAAAATCAGCTAATGAATTCTCTATACTAGTTTGAACCTGATTATATTATGCAACATTATATGATGAACTGTCTCTTCATTGTTACATATTTTTGCAATTTTATATCAAAATCAATAAAATACTTTTAAAAAAAATCTGATGGAGAGTGTCTCCTTTGCACCCTGTCTGTATCTTAGGTGTGTTTGGTGTAGATGCAGAGGAGAGCAGTACCTAGACCCCTTGCTGGTTTCGCACCATCTCGTGGAAACTTTTAGCACTTGGCCTGCTAAGCTTATAATTGGTTTGTCGACTATCTGAGGAATGATATTTTTAAAGGTTACCTTTTCTGTTGTTTCTTTGACTTTATAAAAATTTATTATTATTATCTTACATTTTAAGTTTTGTAGTAACTTGTAGCAATTATTCCATAGAAAGATGAGGTATAAATATTTTAATAAAAAATAATTTCAGTATACCTGAAAATGAGCTGCTGTTGGGGATAGATTGGACACAAGACTGCTATTTACGCCTGCACATAACAGCTTTCACGAAACTCTTTTTAAAAAATATGCACTTTGTCTAATGTATATAAAACACTGGATAACAACACTCTGGTGTGACCAAGAAACAGAACCTGAGATGGAGCTAAGACATGCAGATAGGAATATGCTTGATTTTCAAAGGTTTGGATTAGGAGGGACAAGGAGCAGGTTAAGCTCCCCATGGTGCCCTGGAGTGTAATTGCTTTCCACCATCTATGTCAGAGGTAGCAAAGATGTTAGAGTCCTTCCAGCCTAGCCAGCATGGCCAGTGGTTAGGGATGATGGGAGCTGAAGTCCAACATATCTGGAGGACACCATCCTGGCTACACCTGATGTAAGCGAATGGTTGCCATTCATGCCTATGGAAAAAACTTAAGTGGTATACTTTGTGGTAACACTTGTAATGGGTTTGTAAACTGGGGTGCCTGGACTCGACAGGGATCCCATAGTGGTATGTTTGAGCACACAGCAAACACACTGCAGTCCCTCTCAGACAAGGCTGCATGCAGGGTTCAAACCTGTCCTCTGCTCACCCATCACAATGAAGAGCGTTTTGCCAGGGGAAGCCAGGTATGATTACCATTTGATATTGTAGCCCATTCAGCATGTAAAGTGCAACCTACCAGCTGAATACAACACAGATGCAGACGGTGAGTCACTGCACAGGAGACAAAAACGTTTCCCCCCCCTTTTCCAGCCACATCTTTGTTTCACTAGTGCAGCAAACCATATTTGTCTTATATACATTGTGACTTCTGTACAGGATGCAGCATAATTTTCATTCATGGGAACATATTGCTTTGAAGGGATAGTACATAATTCTGTTGACAAACAATACATGTTTACCTAAGTAAATAGGCAAGAAGTTCTGTAAGCTTAAAATGTTTAAAACAGTGCATGATAAACAATAAACCTTTCTGACATACATATATAGCTTCCCTTGTGTGGGAATAAAGGGTAGCATTTAACTAAGTTTTACTCAGAGAAGACCCATTGAAATGGGTCTTTTCTCCATACTGTATCTTTAAAAGTAGGGGAAATTATATATGATAGTTAATGGAACCTCCACCTTCAGAGAATCGAGTACCAGATGCTCTTGGGAACATACAGCGATCAGAGAAAACCGGTTACAGTGCTTTCATGCCCTGCTTGTGAGATGCTCAAAAGACCTTGATTGTTCCTTGCGGGAAACAGCATTTAAGGGATACTGATGTGTAGTAGCAACAACAACAACAGACCAGCCTTGTATCTTTACAAAAGGACGCCGCCGGCACTCTGCCCCGCGGTCAGAGTCACTTCCCGCGGAATTCAATTTAAAGAGAGCGGGAAAAGCCTTGCACCCTCGGAAGCCGAAGGCCCGACAGGCCTTTTACTTGCAGACAAAGGAGTTTTCAGTATAGAGCAGCGCGGTGGGTGAGGGGAGGCGAGCGGGGCGGAGTGAAGAAGCGGAGGGAGCTGCCTGCGCGGCGGCGGCGGGCCGTGGTGCGCGCTTCTTTCCCCCCCTCCTGAGGGAAGGCGGCGGGAGCTGCTCAGGCAAGGCCGGCGGCTGCAGCGCGGACTCCAGGCCGGCGAGCGCGAGGGGGGGCGCTGCGGTGGGAGGCCTCGGCGGCCAGGGGGGGGTGTGCCGGTGCCCGCCCGCCGGCCGGCTCATTCTCCCGCTGCCGCTGAGGGCGGGGCGACGGAGCTGCCGAGCGGGTCTCTGCCTGCCTGCCGGGCGGTCCTGGCTGTGCCAGAGGCCACCGCTGCCGCTCGGTGGGGTCTGGACGGGGGAGGCCGGCCGGCGCCATCACCATGAAGGAATGCGAGTACCGGCAGATCCCGCCGGGCACCCCGGCCGCTCCTCCTTCCTCGGAGCCTCCGGCGCCGGCAGCCTCTTCCGTGGCAGCAGCAGCCGCCGCCGCCACCCCGGCGCACGGGCGCCGCCGCAAGTGGGAGGTCTTCCCCGGGCGCAACCGCTTCTACTGCGGAGGCCGCCTCATGCTAGCCCGGCACAGCGGCGTCTTCCTCCTCACGCTCGGCCTCATCGTGGTCACCAGCGGCCTCTTTTTCGCCTTCGAGTGAGTCCGTGAGTGAAGGAGCCCAGGCTGGGGGGGGGGGGACGGGGACACCCAACGCCCCCCCTGCTTTTTGACATTTATTTACTTCCTTGAAAAACCGTGACCTCGCTTTGCAACCCCTGCTCCCCAAAGGGGTCGCAGAGTGTTTCCACATTAGTCAACCTTTTTCGTTATTGCCGTCGGCAGCAACCGAGCTAATTGCTAGAGGGTGTAACCTGTTTGCGCCTTGTGGCGACTGAAAGGCTGGCCAGGTGCGGCGTGGAACCAAACCTTTTCCTCTAGAAAGTCCCGCTGTGTTCAGTGGGTGTTTCCGCCCGCTTTAGGGGTGCATAGGATTGCGGACTAGAGCCCCACTTCGCCAGGCTAGTATCTAGTCCATAGAAGCTTAACATATATAACTGTCTGTGTAGATGTAGGTAAGATTTAGGAGCCACTTTTTGATGGCGTTTTCTGAGCAGTAAACCAGTATGCCCCAGTATATTTGTTAGGTGCTGCAGTACTGTGTTTTGTGTGAAGGCACCGTGCCAAAGCTTTACTTGATAAGACAAGATAATACAGTGGTACCTCGGGTTACATATGCTTCAGGTTACAGACTCTGCTAACCCAGAAATAGTACCTCAGGTTAAGAACTTTGTTTCAGGATGAGAACAGAAATTGTGCTCTGGTGGTGTGGCAGCAGCAGGAGGCCCCATTAGCTAAAGTGGTCTTCAGGTTAAGAACAGTTTCAGGTTAGCAACGGGCCTCCGGAACGAATTAAGTACTTAACCCAAGGTACTGTGGGCTAAAGCCTCAACGCCTAGGGCTTGCCGATCGAAAGGTCGGCGGTTCGAATCCCCGCGGGCGGGGTGCGCTCCCGCTGTTCGGTCCCAGCGCCTGCCCACCTAGCAGTTCGAAAGCACCCCCGGGTGCAAGTAGATAAATAGGTACCGCTTACCAGCGGGAAGGTAAACGGCGTTCCGTGTGCGGCTCTGGCTCGCCAGAGCAGCGATGTCACGCTGGCCACGTGACCCGGAAGTGTCCCCGGACAGCGCTGGCCCCCGGCCAATAAATGTGAGATGGGCGCACAAACCCCACAGTCTGTCAAGACTGGCCCGTTCGGGCAGGGGTACCTTTACCTTTACCTTACCACTGTACTGAAAAGGCACAGTGAAATAGGCATGGTTTTTACACTCCTTTTGAAAGGGAGGGTGTGCTTACTTCTGACCCCAACAGGGGAAGGAATTTTGTGATTCCAGTGCCACTGCTGTAATAAAGTTCCTGCTTTTGGATAAGCGCTAAATCCCCCCCCCCCTTAATTACATTTTTTAGGGCTTAGGGTAGCTTCCCCCCACCCCGCCAATTTATTCTTGCATCAACATTGTGAGATATGTTAGGTGTGAGAAAGCAATTGATACAAGATCATCCTGGAAACATCTGGCAGAGTTCACTTTCTCTCCCACTGGTGGGATTCCCATTGGCAACAGTAGCCCATAAAAAGCCCTTAAAATAATGTGTTGTGGAGAGAGGCTGAGCCAGTAACACTTGGCCTCTTCTTACATTCTTACTGCTGGCATAGCTCTCCCCTGAAAATGCAGAAACTTTGCTTGGTGCCCACAGCCCACACAAGAGGCACATCAAAATACTGCCTAGTGAAGGCAACCTGCACTGCATGCTTTAATTGTAAGAAAAAGCATAATAAGAACAGTCACAGTGTTAGGAATACCAGAAAACTGGGGAGAGGTATTGACATCCCTTTCCTCCACCATCTTTCTCAGCCCCCTCTCTCCCATGCCACCAAGGTGTTAGCAGTTTTGTATTGAATTGTTAGGATCCTCCAAGGCATTTTACGACAGATCATAACCAAAGATGAAAGGCAAGATGTACATCATTAAAATAAATAAATGTGCAAGACTTTGGGCTTCTCATCTCACTCAGCCTGTATGTGTGCATGCACATTTGTTCTAATAGGAAAATAAGGGGGTGGTGCTTCTCTTTTCCCACTTTGTCTTCCAAGTGCCCTATGAATGGACCTGAGTGAATCTTTTCACCATTGGTTATTTTAGGCTAACATGAGTGAAGAAAGCTGACTTGACTCATTGAAAGTAAGATCTGAGGTTAGGATGATTTAAGAAGTTGTTTTTCAGTGAATAGCACAAACATTCAAGAAGTTAACTTCAGATGACACCATAGGAGAGACTGCCACTTCTTAAATTTGCTCCAGAGCTTAGGTGGAAATGCAAGACATCATTAGAAAGGGTACGATTCATTGTGGTCTTCTTGCAGAGTAAGACGCATAATTGTCTATGGGGCAGGGAGAATGCAAAGAGCCACTAGGAGCTACATACATGAAGTTGGATGTTCATGCAAGTGAACGTTTGACTGAGCCCTGTCTGACTTGTGTTCATATTCTAAGCCACTTGTGGGCTTTGTTTGTGTGAGAGGAAACAAGATCTTCTGAAGGCATGCTAGCTCTCTTGCAAAGGCAGGTGGAAGTGAGTCAGGTGTGTGTGTGTGTGTGTGTGTGTTCAGTGTTGTGCTAATGAGTATGACAGAAAGGTCAGCAGTTTGAATCTGCATGATGGAGTGAGCTCCCATTGCTCTTTACCAGCTTATGCCATACCAGTTCAAGTAGATAATTAGGTACTTCTGCGATGGAAAGGTAAATGGCATTTCCATGTGCTCTGGCACTCATCACGGTCCTCCGTGCACTGGTAGTGGTTTTGTCTTGCTGGCCACAACCCGAAAGGCTGCCCGTGGACAAACGCCGGCTCCCTCGGCCTGAAAAGTAAGATGGGTGCCACAGCCTTTGACTGGACTTAACTATCCAGGGGTCTTTTACCTTTACCTGCTAATGCGTAGAATTGAGGCAGTTTTCCAAGATACTGCTGCCACATGGAGACCGCTTGAAACTGTCTCCATTGCTCCATTTGGGGTGTGCTAGCTTGTATCAGGTCTGCAGGGCCTGTCTCCCATTCTGCTAGAGTTGTTTGGCAACAGTGTGGGGACCATTCAGCCTATTCAGCTGCCATGCATAAGCATTCTCCAGCAGCTTCTATATCAACCTTGTAAATGTCCACCAAAGTGTGTAGGCAGCTTGAGAGCTGGCATCCGGTTCCTTGCTGTCTATGACTAACAGGTGAGTGCTTAAATACATGCCTGCCATATCATGAGAAACAACTCTTAATCTCCTTCTAACGTGCAATTAAGACATCTCTGTTAGACTCTTTACACTGACTAGAGGCTTTTAGCCAGGAATGGGGGGGGGACATACTGTGTACCAGCTTCACGTTGTGGTATCTGGTGTTTTGCCAAGAATGGTATTTGGCTCCCCTGTTAAAAAACCCTTTAAGGGGCGGCATCTTTTGTTACTTACACCCTCTCGGACCACTGGGATTAGCACCACTGTGGGGAAGGAAAAGTAGTGGAGGATTCAGGGATGTATGTGAAGGGCTTATGACATGTCCCTCTGCCCTTGGTTGCACAAAAGGGAAATCAAAGGACAGCTGCAGCAGATGATACTAGTGTTGATCTGGTGTGGCTTCACAACTGAACTTGGGAGATGCATCAGATTCCTCTAATCCTCTCATGACTAGGTATCAGGAAGTATTTGGGTAGCTTTTTTTGTATGCGTTGGGAGTCCGTGTGATTATCAGTGCTTATAATAGTAAAGTCCTTCTGCAGTGGGCGGGGGTGTTCTGTGTTTTCCTTATGTAAATGGTGCATTCCCCAGAGTGCTGGTTTTGTCTAAAGCCTCTGCTTGTGTGTCCAGCTCTCCTTGCCTTTGGTAGAAATTTAATCTTGGGAGTTTTAGCAGCTAGGCCCTGTTATTCCGTTCCAGCCATTAGGAGAGTGGAGTTGTAAGCTTTGTCTTCGCTACTGCAAAACTGTGGGCCAGTTTAATATGTTTATCCAGCCCATGTGACCTGCGCTGTGGATGGATTTTGGTACTGGTGTGATTGTGGCATTCCCTCATTGTATGCAGTAGCACTAGCCCCATGCCATCCTGTACCACACCACACATGTCAACTACCTAAACATAAACAGAGACCAGCCGCAGTACCCTAGCTGCCTGTAAATCTACATCCAGTTGTTTTCAGTCACAGAAAACCTTAACCACCTTCAGCTTTGACTTTATATTCTCAGAAGCTGACTTTGCTTCAGAAGACATATTAATGCTGTTCCTTAAGTTGACAAGCTTCCTCTCTGGAATTTTCTCTCCCCCTCCCCTGCTAGATCAAAAGTTGATGTGATTTTGAAAAGTGAAATAGTGCCTTGGAATAACTAGGGGCTCTCTCCTCTACTCATAGCCATGTAGTTTTGCAGATTGGAGGGCTGGAGCTAGAAGGGACCTTTGCCATTCTTTCGCTTGTGTACACTTCCCCTTTCTGCCCACTGTTCAGCGAAATCCATGCTTCTTTTGCCTTGGCTGCAAGGCAGACTGCAAGATGCTGGCTGGCAGGGGGGTTTTGTGCTGTTTTCCATTGGCTTGTGCTTTTGGTTATCTGTAGTAGGGGTGGGAATGAAGGGGGAAGCGTGCTTCTTCCTCAGCCAGTATGCTGGGTTCAAAGGCTGTTACTCCAGAATCCATGCAAATATAAATACATTATTGTTGAGATGATCCATTTCTGGACCGCCTCTCCCTATATAAACTGTCCTGGACTCTGTGTTCATCATCTGAAGCCCTTCTTTGTGTGCCTCCTCCGTTTGAGGTCCAGAGGGTGGCAACATGAGAATGGGCCTTTTCTGTAGTGGCTCCCTGTTTGTGGAACACCCTCCCCAGGGGGGGTTTGTTTGACGTCTTCAGTATATACATTTTAGATACTAGGGAAAAACGTTCCTCTTCAACCTGGCTGATTAATATACTACAGCCTGTTAAATGTATCTGTGGGAAAGGGGGGGTATTGTTTTGTTGTTTTGGTTCAATTTTTTACTTGTGTTTTATCTTGTATTTTATTCTGTGAACTGCCCTGAGATCTTTTGATGAAGGGCGATATATAAAATCAATCAATCAATCAATCAATCAATCCATCAATCAATCCTAGTTAGCCTTTGAAACAGCCCTGTTTACATAGATAAGCTTAAGTAGCTGCTTGGGATCCACTAAAATCAGTAGGGATTAGTAAACATATGTTATATGTTGCATCCTGCTTGTGATAAACATTTCAGAGGAAGCAGGGCTTGTGCTGAATTTTCCCCCACTGAGCAGGGTTGTGGGGCTTTTAGCTGGTCTCTGCAGCCATGCTTTGAATGGCAGATGCCAAGAAGTGGTAATATTGATCACCAAGCTGTGTGAAATTTCACCTGTTGATTTTCACAGACCAAACTGCCGTTTAAAGACACAGGATCAGACAAGGACATTTTTCCCTGGTTAGTTGACAAGCCTCTGTCACAAACTGTGCTTCTGCCATAGTCTTAGTATCAGCTCATTCACTGCACCTTCTGCAGCCTTTGTGGCTGTCTTTCTGCCAAACAACCCCAGCCCTTGAAAATCTGTTCTTTACTGAGAAGAACAGAACAGAAATAGTATTAATTTACCTCACGACACACAGCTCACTCCCACTTCTCAAATCAAGCTCCCACCCACCCTGCTTCTCCTTTTTAAAAAGAATGCCATGGTTACCCTTGACAACTCTAGGCCCAGCGTGATCAGGTTCTCCCTCGCTAATTTCCCCCTCTCCCAGATATGGTGACATGTCCTTGGACTATACTTGTGGTCTCATATATTGAAACCCTAAATAAGGATTCAAATGTCATTGCCACCTCTGGATTCAGATGGAGTTACTGTTCTTTTATTTAAAAAATTGTTTGGATCTGGCTTCGTTAACATCAGACGCAACAGTTCCGGTAATCTGGCTGCCCACTTTCGTGGACCAGAGTACAGCCGTACCTTGGAAGTCGAACAGAATCTGTTCTGGAAGTCCATTCGACTTTCAAAACACTTGGAAACAAAAGCACGGCTTCTGATTGGCTGCAGGAATCTCCTGCAGCCAATAGGAAGACATGGAAGCCCTCTTGGATGTTCGGCTTCCAAAAATAGTTCGCAAACCAGAACAGTCACTTCTGCATTAGCAGCATTCGGGAGCCAAAATGTTTGAGAACTAAGCTGTTCGGAAACTAAGGTACAACAGTATAGCTCAGAGTAGATGCTGGAGGCACAGGGTCTGGTGGCACGTCAACCTTGAGTTAAAGAGCAAGGGGGAAACAGCTGTGCTTCAGCAAGGTGATCCAAAATTGCTGGAGGCAGTGAAGCTTGTTCTAACCAGTGGATTCACTGTGTTTTCCAACACCAAATAATTGTGAACCAGTGTGATCCAGACAAATATTGGCATTGTCAAGTCTCATGCAGTCACACTGGCACTGGGTTGCCATTGACAAGTAACTTACCTCATAGTCCCTGTTCTGCTTCAATGAAACATAATAACTGTGGCCTCCCTCACAATATCTCTGTGATAGAAATCTAAAAAGATATTCAACTATTTGTTCATTAAAAATGGAGCTGTATCCATTATATAAAAAACAATGATAAAAGTGGATATATACACAGCAGGTTAATAAGATAAGAGGGCATCAGCTCTGTGACTAAACAGTCTTTAGAAACTGTATCAAGCTTACACTTGAAAGAACTTAGTGGAGATGTGTTGAAAAAAGGAGGGGAAAATAAAATAACTCTAGTTTGTAGATTTGCTTTCTTCAGGATTTAAGGAAAAACTAGATTTTTTAAAAATTGAATTTATATACTGCTCCATACCCAATAACTCCCCCCAGCAAAAAAACAACATTTTAAAAGGACTGTGTAGTAGGGAAGGATTTACTCCAGGAATAAGCTATGACTGATATAATGATTCTTACCTCATAAGATAGCTATTGCTGTCCACTTTGCCCCTTAATCCAGCCTTGCATTTAGCAATTTGCCTGGCAGGCATAGGTGACCAGGAGTTTTATGTAGGCAGGCATATGAAACTCTATAAAGGGAAGGGGCACTAGATCAAACTGTCCCTTATCCACTCTGTCCCAACTCCACAACGAGCATGGATGCACAGGCAATTTGCTTCTTAGCCGATGAGTAATTTTTGTAACTTTTGTGAGCTTATTTGCAAAGCGGTCCTTAATCATATTCTTCTAAAAGATCTACAAAATTTTGCAAGGTGGAATCTGAAGAAGTTATGATCTGTTGGCTTCAGAGGCCAACTAAAAGAAACTGTCCGCGAGTGTAGTGTTTGTGTGGTGAATGGAGGCCCTACTTCAAAAATGTGTTGTTCTTTTTTTCAGCTGTCCCTTCTTGGCTCGTAACCTGACCTTGGCCATTCCCATCATTGCTGGCATCCTGTTCCTCTTTGTCATCAGCTGTTTGCTGCAGACCAGTTTCAGAGATCCTGGTATCCTGCCCAGAGCCACCCCCAGTGAAGCTGCAGACCTGGAGAAATGGATAGGTGAGGTTCTAGTTGTCATTCTTCTACATCCTTGGAAAATTTTTAAAGCTCTACTCGTGATCTCATGGTATGCAACATCCTCGTTTGAGCATTTTCCTGAGTCTGAGGCTATCATGAGGGGAGACAAAGCAGTTGCCAGATCTTCACTGGAGGGACCCAATGGCTTAAACCTTTTCTAGGGAAAAACCGTGGTGACAGTGAGCAGCAGGCCCGTCCTATGTGACATTGCCTTTCCAAAATCTCCGAGAGAGATGAAGCCTGGGGACCTAGGAGTGTGAATTCATTGTAGTAGGAAGCTGGGTCCTAAAATGTTTCAAATAAGGGAATTGCAGATGTCTCTAGCTCAGTGTTTCCCAACCTTTTTTGGGCAAAGGCACACTTGTTTGATGAAAAAAATCTCGAGGCACACCACCATTACAGCCCCGTGACGTCAGCGCGCAGCGTCACGCCGGGAGGGACGCACAAAAGTGTAAGTTTCAATTTTTTCCCCTCCCCCTTGCCGGGGAACCTCCAAGCTTTGGGGGTGGGGGGAGGAGGCAGCAAAGCGAGGCAGGAAGGAGAGCGCGGCTTGGCTGGGTGAGCTTTGGCAGGGGCAGGGAATGAGAGCCGCGAGGCGGGCGCTGCGGACGGAGGCGCTGCCCGCCGAGCTCGCAGGCAGCCAGGCAGACAGACGGCGAGAGCCCCGCGCTGGGCGGCCTCTCCTTGCCGCCGCCGCCACCCCGCCTCTCGCCGCCCGACTCGCCCGCCTCCCTCCAGGCAACATCTCGCGGCACACCAGGCAACATCTCGCGGCACACTAGTGTGCCGCGGAACAGTGGTTGGGAAACACTGCTCTAGCTTCCTGTTGGATCTAACCCTTTATAGGTCATATGACCAATTTCCCAGATGTCTCAGCCAGATAACATAGTTCTGTTTCCTCTGCCCCAGGCATGTCCAACCCCCAAGAGTCTGCAATCTACTCCCAGTATAAAAAAATTGGTGATCTACCCATTGTCATTGGATGGAGGAGGAGCGTGCGTGGGGTGGGTGGAAGGGGAGGATTGCCCAGAGTTGTTCAGCTTTTCTTGGGGATGATTCCCCACAGTTGTTGAGCTTTTCTTGGAGGGGAGAGAGAAGAGTTGCTGAGCTTTTTTAAAGAGAGTATGCCAAAAATCCCTAATAGGCTGCTAATTAATGCGTCTAGCGCTAAACGAAACTATTGTATCCCCAATCACCAGAAGCAGACGCCAAACGACCCCCACTAGACGTGATGGAGCGACAGAGAGAGGGCGGCGGGGGGGGCGGACCCATCTCCCGGGGATCTACCTGTCGATCGCGGTCGACCGGTTGGACATCTGCTCTACCCTACTGCAAAACTTGGGTTGTTTTTGTTGTGACTTCTACTAATAAAAAATGCAACCCTTTATGTGTTGTGATGGTGGCTCACTGAGCAGTCAGTCCAAAGTTACCAAGAGCAAAATGAATACTTTTTCATTAATTTTTAAAGCAAACAAGATTTTCCAAAAGATCTCTATGCTTCCTTTTTTGCCAGTGACATTCAAGGCAACTGCAAACATTCCATAACAACAGCAAACAGAATAAAAACATGTCATTAGTACAAAATAGTAGATGAAATCCACCATTAACTAATTCAGTAAACTCATCTTCATATCAAACTGGGCAGACTAGTATAGTGATACACACCAGTCCCTACAACAAATTATATTTAAATCGCCCAAATTGTCAAAAAGATAAATATGAAGTGACCAGGAAAAGAGATGCGAATTTATTGGCTTAAATATGAATGAATGAATCTTTATTTGCATCAGCCATAACAATAAAACAACAATATGGTATACAAAAAATAGAAATAAAAAGTCAATTATATGAAATACATTTTAGCATTTTGAATAAATAGTCAAATAGTGGATCTTATTCTGATTGCCCCAGCTAAAAACCTTGCAACCTTTGCTATTGGCTTAAATATTGTACCAGCCTTCTCATTTCTGCCCTGTGGCTTGGAACAAATTCTGATGCAGGCATAGTGAGTGTTGAACTTGGAGCTTATCCTGTGTTTTAGCCTTGGTGGTGATAAGCTGTCAGATCATTTCTGCCAATTCCTCATCTGAGCCAGATATTTATTGTTGCTGTTTAAAGGTAAAGGTAAAGGTACCCCTGCCCGAACGGGCCAGTCTTGACAGACTGTGGGGTTTGTGCGCCCATCTCACATTTATTGGCCGGGGGCCAGCGCTGTCCGGGGACACTTCCGGGTCACGTGGCCAGCGTGACATCGCTGCTCTGGCGAGCCAGAGCCGCACACGGAACGCCGTTTACCTTCCCGCTGGTAAGCGGTACCTATTTATCTACTTGCACCCGGGGGTGCTTTCGAACTGCTAGGTGGGCAGGCGCTGGGACCGAACAGCGGGAGCGCACCCCGCCCGCGGGGATTCGAACCGCCGACCTTTCGATCGGCAAGCCCTAGGCGTTGAGGCTTTAGCCCACAGCGCCACCCGCGTTGCTGTTTAGGGCTAGGCAATAACTGATTTTCAAGATTGCAATTTATAACCAGCTAAATATCATGATACATCGATATATCATGATATCTGAAATAAGGAACTACACAGAGGCGAACAGGACAATGTCCTGGCAACTGCTACTACTTAAAGGTCTAAAACTGGTCACTTTTAGCAGCAGGCAAGCCAAAATGCATCCAAATGAGACATTTGGTTTTGGGCTTGGCTACAAAATGGTGGTATTCCAGACAGTCCAAAGTACGGTGATGAGTTATAGTGAATACAGATAATCTGAGACTGCAGGCAGGCTGCTAGGCAGCAGTCTGATGGCAGCAGAGCTATTAACAGAGAGGGCACAGAAGCAGCAAGAGCCTGGCAGCAGTGGCACAATAATCAGCAGCCCGTGAAGCCTCGGCACGGCAGTGGGCGGCAGCAGCAGAAGCAGTGGCAGCCAGTTAGGCCTTGTGGTGGTCTGCAAGGCCTTGCAGCAGTGGCAGAAGCGGTGACAGCCTGCAAGGCATTGTCATGCCGGTGGCAGTAGCAGCGACTTGCAAGGTCTTGCAGTGGTGGCAGGAGATAGTAGCAGAAGCACAGGTGGCCTGCAAGGCCTTGCTGAGGCAGGCTGCCACAACTTCTGCCACCAACTCCCACTACCGCCAGGAGGACTTGCTGGCCACCGCCACTTCTTGCCACCACGGCGAGGCCTCGCAGGCTGCCACTACTATTGCTGCCATCTCCTGTCACTGATGCAAGGCCTCGCAGGATGCCACTACTGCCATCACCTCCTGTGACTGCTGCAAGTCCCAACAGGTTTCTGCTGCGAGAACTCGCAGACCACCACTGCTTCTGCTGCCAAATCCTGTCACCACTGCGAGGCCTCACAGGCTAATGCTGTTACTGCTGCCACTTCCCATCGCCACTGCAAGGCCTCACAGGCTGCTGCCATCACTCTCTTGCAGGCCACTGCCTTTACTGTAGCTATGTTCCGTTGCTGCCGTGAGGCCTTGCAGGGTGTCATTATTGCAGCTACCTTTTGTCACTGCCTTGAGGCTTTGATGCCGCCGCCGCTACAGCTGCCGCCTCCCGTCACTGCTGTGAGTCCTTGCAGGCTGCCACTGCTACTGCCACTGCCTCCCATCGCTGTTGTGAGTCTTCGCAGGGTGCTGCCGCTACTGCCATCACTCTTAGCACTGCTACAAGGCCTCGCAGGTCACCACTGCTTATGCCACCACTGCTACTGCCCCCAGCTCCTGTTGCCACTGTGAGGCCTCGCAAGTTGCCACTGTTCATTCTGCCGCCGCAAGGCCTTGCAGGTTGTTGCTACTACTGCTGACACATACTGCGGTCATGGCAAGCTGTTTCTGGCACTGCTGCTTCTGCCTCCTAGCCTCTGCCTCCTGCCTGCTGGCAGTCCCAGATTATTTGAATTCACTAATGACTCATTGCCGTACTTTGGATTGTCCTGAATACCACCATTTGGTAGCCAAGCCCCAAACTAAAAGTCCTGTTGGGATGCATTTTGGCCTACTGATGAAACCGAGTGTGTGATGATTGATAATACTGTCATTTATCCATTTTTGACCCCTTAGTAGCAGTTACCAGATATTGTCCTGTTTGCCTCTGTATAGTTCCATCCTTATTTCAGACATTGTGGTAGTTTGCAATGTTTAGCTGGTGATATTGTGAGGTTTAGCTGGTGATAACATTGCAGTGTTTAGCTGGTGAGTTATTGCGATGTTTAGCTAGTGAGTTATTGCAATGTTTAACTGGTGAGTTGTCACGATGTTGAAAACCAGATATCGCCTAGCCCTTATACACATTGTGATTCACAATATATTGCCAGCTCAAATATTATGAAACAATTATCACAATGTGAACTTCAAACTGGTTTTGGACGATATATTGCCCAGCCCTTTTGCCATTCCATTCCTCTGAAGCAGTTTGAGGGGCAGCTTGTGTGAGTTAAACAATCTTTCTCTCTCTAATTCAGAGCACAGAGGGAAAACAGCTTCTAGCTGTCTGTCATAATTTGTTTCTGGCTGTTCACTTGTAGGTGACCAGGTAGGGAAGCTTACAAAGTTGTTGGAGAGGAGAGGTTACACCAGAACTGACTGATTTTTGGGGGCAGGCACACTAGAGTAAATTTTCATGGAGTAATAACTTATATAAACATTGTTTGTTTGTTTTTAAATGATATTTATTAAGGTATCCAAAAAAGAAGAAGTTACATGTATAATAAAAATAGAAAAAATTCAAAATACAGAAAAAATAAGAGACTTAAAAAACAAATCAATCTTTCCATGCCTTACATTTCATTTACTTGTTTCCCTGACCTCCTCATGCCTCCCTTTTTTGTATTCCAGTTCAGTTAATTAATTCAGCAATTCCTTTCTCTCTTTGTTTTTATCTTAATCCTTTAACTTAATATATTATAGCTTTAGGTTCTCTCACCTGTTAACAATCCATTTTTACATACACCTTTATAACATTGCTGCTAAAAGCACTTAACTTCATTCTGACATCATTCTAACATTCATTAATTTTACAGTATTTCTGTAAATAGTCTTTAAATTTCTTCCAATCTTCTTCCACTGACTCTTCTCCCTGGTCACGGATTCTGCCAGTCATTTCCGCCAATTCCATGTAGTCCATCACCCTCATTTGCCATTCTTCCAGAGTGGGTAGATGTTGTGTCTTCCAATACTTTGCAATAAGTATTCTTGCTGCTGTTGTGGCATACATAAAGAAAGTTCTGTCCTTCTTTGGCACCATTTGGCTGACCATGCCCAGGAGTAAGGCCTCTGGTTTCTTAAGAAAGGTATATTTAAATACCCTTTTCATTTCATTATAAATCATCTCCCAGAAAGCCTTAATCCTTGGGCACGTCCACCAAAGGTGAAAGAATGTACCTTCAGTTTCTTTACATTTCCAACATTTATTATCAGGCAAATGATAGATTTTTGCAAGCTTGACTGGTGTCATGTACCACCTGTATATCATTTTCATAATATTCTCTCTTAAGGCATTACATGCCGTAAACTTCATACCTGTGGTCCATAACTGTTCCCAGTCAGCCATCATTATGTTATGTCCAACATCTTGTGCCCATTTAATCATAGCAGATTTCACCGTTTCAACCTGAGTATTCCATTTCAACAGCAAGTTATACATCATTGACAAAATCTTGGTTTTGGGTTCTAACAGTTCTGTTTCCAATTTTGATTTTTCCACCTGGAAGCCAATTTTCTTGTCCAAATTATATGCCTCCATTATCTGATAATAATGAAGCCAATCTCGCACTTTATTTTTTAGTTTTTCAAAACTCTGCAATTTCAATCTGTCTCCCTCTTGTTCCAAAATTTCCCAATATTTCGGCCATTTGGCCTCTATATTGAGCTTTTTCTGAGCCTTCGCTTCCATCGGTGACAACCACCTTGGGGTTTTATTTTCAAGTAGGTCCTTATATCTTATCCAGACATTAAACAATGCTTTCCTGACAATATGATTTTTAAATGCTTTATGTGCTTTGACCTTATCATACCACAGATATGCATGCCATCCAAATACATTATTAAAACCTTCTAAATCCAAAATGTCTGTGTTTTCAAGAAGTAGCCACTCTTTCAGCCAGCAAAAAACTGTTTTCCTTTTCTGGGGGGAGTTGCGACCATTACAATTCCAACTTAATAGTTGCAGAGCCATGATGTAGTTACTTTACTTTCCTCCAGCTGCACCAAGCGCCTGTTCCTACTCTGTCGGTGCTATCACCTTCTCTGGGCAGTCTTTTAATCCAAAAGGTAGTTTTGCTATGTCTAATATTCCTTCTAGTGTTCTTGACTCTTCTCCAGATTCTTTCTGCAGGTCTTCTCCGTGGTCTCTCAAAAATCTTTCTTTGTCGTCCACTGATCTTATTTTTATTTAACTTATATAAACATTGTAACATCACTATTTTATTCAGCATCTAGTCTCCCACCAGAAGTGCATTTAGTGCTGCATCTTAAAATTCATTGGATTGGTAAAAGGAGGGGAAGGATGGCTTACTTGAAATCCATATGATCCCAGTTTATTAGAAATTGGAAGTGTGAGTTTAAACCAGTCTTTCCCTGTGCCCAAGCTTTGTGATTGAGGAGCCAAATACCTATACCTGTTCTCGTGGCTTTACTGATTCTTCAGATACATTTTTGGAGGTTTGTTGACAGGTCTGATGGACATTGATTGGCTTGTTTAGAACTGGTTTTATTTATTGGTTTAATGTATATTTTAAACCGTTTTGTGATTTTATTATATGAAAGCTGGTAAAGAAGCGTATTATAACGTCATCCCTGTTCATTTTGCCCACTAAAATCTAAAGAACTACATTTTGAGTGTAATTCAGTTATTTGCAAATCAATTTATCCAGCAATATGGAACTGTAACTTAAATGACAATGAGGAGCTGTTGTGGAGAAGGAAATAGAGTTGTAAGGGTAAGGAACCAAATACATGGGACAAAAGTCAATTGTCAATTGTCCAGATGCATTTTAGAGTTGTGATACTGGTTGGAGTCTAACTCACATGTAAATGCATATTACTCCTATTTTGTCCCAACTGCAATGCTTTCCTATTTGCTTCTGAGTTCAGTTCAAAGCATGGCATTCACCTTTACTGCTGTAAGTGATCTGAAGCATGTGTTGCTGTGGAAATGACTTCTTCCATATGTTATTTCCCAATTCCTTAGATCTGCAGGGGAGGTGTGCTGATGAAATGATTTTTAAATGTACAGTTGTTTATAGCCAAGTAGCCTGGATTTGCTTCTGGCTGTGATTTTATGTTCTATGTTAACTGTATTTTCTGAATATAGATTTAACTACTGAAGCTGCATGCCACTGAGAATCCAGCTAAATAAAATGAACTCTTCTGCCATGCTAAGAATTGTTGTGCAATAGCACTACAGAAAAAATATCTGGAGGCTGTGTTCAGTAGCTTCTCCCGTTTACTTAGCTTCAGCCTGATAGTGTGATGCTAGCTGGAAGTGCTTGGATATGAGGGAGATAAGGTAGAAAGTTGGCATATTTTATGTTTCACAGTGGATCAGATTATAGATTTGACTAGCAGCAATTCTATAAAGAAAGCACTTAAAGCAGGAATATCAAAGATATGCCCACAGATTGTATCAGGTCCTTTGAAGGTCTTAAATGCTCGAATTGTCATCTTTTTGCTGTAGTCATCTTAAGCCATCACTGTGTGCAAAATTTACAAAGCAAAAGTACCTACTTAGAATTTCTTAACAGTTTAAGACACAACTAATCTGTTGTAAGTAATCCTTACTATTCAGACTTGACAGTGGTCCACAATATTTTGCTGGCCTTGTAGTCAAGAGACAAAAACTGTATTCCTGCATGTGCCCTCCAGCTTGACTAATGAAACCCCCTTCCTTTTTTCATGTGTGGAATGCACCTTAATCAAGCATTAGCCACCCCCTTCTTTTTCTGGCAGAGAGTGTGTTGCCTTTGGCTGCTGTTTGGCAGAGGGGCTCATCTGCCGAGTAGCAGCCAAGGAAACCTCCTACCTCCCTTTCCAGCTCTGAAGCAAGGAAGCAGGCAGGATCTTGCCCCCTTGGCTCTGTATGACTGAAGTGCTTTAGGCACCTTAGGCACATAATTGCCAAAGAATCCAGTCTTGTTGCCAACCTTGGTATTGGAGAGGGAGCCAGGGATTGTCGTAGAGTTGCTGGGACAATCCCTGCCTACCTCTGTAGTTTCAAAGCCTGGAAGTTAGGAGAGATGCTGATCATGCTCATTGGGGTAGGGACTGTCTAGCTGCCCTCATTAGTGGAGCAAGCAAAGATGTGGAAGCCTGCTTAAGAACATAAGATGTGCTCTTGCTGGATCAGACCATAGCTGGCCCACCTATTCCAGTATTCTTTGCAAGGATTCAAGCAACCAGCAGACACTAGGTGGCCCACAAAAATTTGGTTGGTGGTAGACCATAATATAGCACCTGCTTGCTACAGAGCTGCAAAAAAATCTCCACAATTCTAGAGCCTCTTACCTGTAGCCAGGGGCCTGTTCTGTTGAATGTTGCAGCCAGGCTTGTAGCACCATAGAGCATAAGGACTGGATATAGGAATCCAAAGAGAAATCCTGTACAAGATCAGGCTGCCAGTTTATCTTTCTAAAGAGAAAGACATGTGAGAATCAGAAAGGTCTGATTATTTCTGTCTTGAGGTCAGTAATTCACACATCTATTTTCCACTCTGGCTTTTCTTAAATATCTAATTCAAGTAAACTTTCATTTTAAAATAGGGTGTATGTTCTGAACATGGGTTGTTTGTTCAGAATCCTACACTTTTTGTATCAGTTATAATATTATATAGACATGAGGAACAATGCATATTTAAAAATTAGCCTCTAAAAGATGCACTGCAAAAATGGATTCTGTTTCATACCTGTGGCATTTTATTGTTCAGATGGCATGTGTGTGAGTTGCGAGTTCTGCTTTTGGACAGGGGACTCAATGAGAAGATGGTCACATTCCCTCCATCCCTATGTTCCCTTCTCGGATGAGTGTAATATGTGGATGTTTTTGCCTTTGCAGACAGCCTGGGCACTTCAACCTACCGCCCACCTGCCCGCACCATGGAAGTTGTTATAAATAAATACATGGTGAAGTTGAAATACTGCTATACTTGCAAAATGTTCCGTCCTCCCAGGACCTCCCACTGCAGTGTCTGTGACAACTGTGTAGGTAAGTTCAGAAAGAGTTGCCTTACAGGCTGTCAGGGTTGCAGTTCTTACCTAATCTTCCTGCTTGACTGAAGGCCAGAAATGTGTGAATTTGAGGCAGTGTGTCTCCTCTTCCATAATCAATCTCAGCTATGCCCCAAATGATGATATTTGAGTCTGGGTAGGCATACGAAGAGAAGTATTGTCTATTTGCAGAGTGAAGAGAGGGCTGGTCAGGACTTCCACTGGCTGGTTGATGGGCTTCATTGTGCTTAACAGATCGGATAGGCTTCATTGACTGTTGCGCCTCCCCACCCCAATTTTTATTGTACTCCCATCTCCATTTTCCTGTTTTTGCTGCTTCAGTAACCATCCCCCCAATGCCAGACTTCAAACGTGAAAGCCTCAGTCTTGGAAGAACAATATTGTAATCTCTTGTTCTAAATTGCTCCAGGATTCTCTCTTGTGTACATGCAACAGATTAACCAAGCCATTTCTCTAGTGTCTCGGAGGAAGAATACATGAAACACAATACTTGTAGAATTTCTAAGGTGTATGATGTTCTTTTTTATGTAAATTGCAGTGACTAGACAGTACTCCCCTCACTGAACACACACATACATACACAAAAATACATGCATTTTGAAAGCAAAACATTGGTTTCCTTGATATAGGATTTAAACTGACACATTGCACTGATTTGGGGAGCATCCTCTTGGAGAAGGGGAGATGTATATTCCTGGGAAAGATTGCCAAGTTCTTAGACATGCTAAGATCTGTTGAAGTAGTTATGGAGAGGTGACACAACAATATTGTAACCTTGCTGAAAATTCAAGGGATAGGCAAGTTGCAAAAATATTTCTGCTTTAAAGAAAATTCAGCCCTAAATGCCTTCCATTCCTGGGCTGTTTGTAATGGTGATTTTTTCCTTTAGCAGTGGATTGTAATAAACATTAAAGGGCATATCAAGACATGAACAAAAGCTGTGGAAACGCCCACATTGTTAACTCTTGCCAGGATGTATAGTGCTTCAGGGGAGGGGGAGGTCTCTGGGAGACAATCAGTCATGAAATGGATTGCTGGATGCTTGAATTGCACAGTTTCTTTCTCCCGTTCTCTTTCTATATATGCTAAGGCAGTCTGATGAGTATACCTTCAAGAATTCAGTCTGAAAACAGATTTCCTTCCTCAGCCAAGTACATGTATAGTCATGTAGGTTATAGAGAGCAATTACAAGAACCAACTCGAAGGAAGTGTAATGTTAGGTTGAGTTGCTGGGCAGCACAGAACAACCATGTTCTGGGCAGGCTATGGCCAGCAGCCATTCAAAGGCTTTTCAGTAAGACATATGTTTTATATTCATCCAAAGATCTCAAGGCAGTTTGCAGCATAAAAATACAAAATAAACAGTATTCTTTGTGTGTGTAAGAGAGAGGAGGGTGAGGAATATAGGATCAGGGACCAGATATTACAACATGACTAGTGTACTTGTTTTTGTACAAGTAAGGCCACAAATCCTTGCTTTGGGAGTCTTTAAATGCATATAGATGTGGTAGTGCTGCAGGACAAGGAATATAATTTAGAACAGGATAGATCCACGCAGTGGGCACAATGGCTAAAGGAAGACTTGGAGTTGGCTTTTCCACAACCAAGCCAACACCTGAACGTCCCCCGAAAGGTCAGCCCTCAACAAGGTTATGTGTGATACAATCAGAAGCATCCATTGATTTCAGACAAAGTGACTTAAAATGGCCACAGCCCTCTCCTTTTTTCTTTTTTTAAAAATCAAGTTATTATTCTCACTATGTATATGTTAGAAGAGGACATGGTCATAAGAGTGGCCTCCAGTATTATTATTTTTTTGCAGTGCATTTTCTTGAAAATATACTTGAAATGCTGAAAATAAAGCTGCCAATATAATAATGCTACTATACAAATCTATTGTGTGACTCCACTTGGAATGCTTTGTACAGTTCTGGATGCCACACCTAACAAAGGATGTTCTAGAGTTAAAAAAGGAAGCAGAAAAAGGCAACCAAAATAATCAAGGAACTGGAGCAACTGCCCAGAGAGGAATGCTTACAACTTTTTAGGTTAGAAAAAATGTCAACTTTGGGGGCACAAGATAGAAATGTTTAAAATTATGCATAGCGTAGAGAATAAGTACAGGAGTGAGTTCCCATCTTCTCCCTCCCTCAAAATACTAGACCTAGTGGGACGTCCAATAAAGCTGAATGTTGGAAGATTCAGGACAGACAAAAAAGAATATAGTACACAATATAAAGTGGAATTAATGGAATTAACTACCATAGGATGTAGCGATGGCCATCAACTTAAAAGGGAATTAGACAAATTCATGGTGCTGCTATGCTTCTTTTGCTTTTGTTTTCCTTGGGTGTGTGGTATGTAAACCACCCTAATATTATCATCTTGTTGCCTTCCCTCCACAGAACGGTTTGATCACCACTGTCCCTGGGTGGGCAACTGCGTAGGGAAGCGAAATTATCGATACTTCTATGCCTTCATCCTCTCCCTCTCCTTCCTGACAGCCTTCATCTTTGCTTGTGTCATTACCCATCTTGCCCTGCGTAAGTATAGCTTTTAATAAAGTACTTTCTGAACCAGAAGCTCTTCAGCTGTCCCTGTAGGTGTCTAGGTGAGCACATTTCCAAGCCAGGATGCTTTTCAATGCACCATGCCACCAATCTCTTTGGATGGAGGGAGAATTTACAACACCAAGCCAACTGTAAAGCGTTATTTAAAAGCTGGTAGAACACAACATTTTACATACGTGCATTATCGTGCTAAATTTAGGCAAACCTATCCAGGATAGCCCAAAACTTGCCTCACTGCTTCAGTCTTCCTGAGAACCTGGGCTTCCAGAAGGGTTCTGTATGCCGTCAGTGTCACGTGACCTCTTGCATGCTTGAAATATAAAATGGCTTCGTTCAACTCATTCCTCTTTTTGCTTTGCTTTGCAGGCTCCCAGGGAAGTGATTTTCTCACTGTTTTGAAAGCAACACCAGCAAGATATCCTTTCACTATTGGCCTTCCTTCCCCCCTCCCCTCCTTTTTTTGTTGGGGACAAAGAAAGAGCCAGTTTAGCATAACAGATTCTAAAATCTAAAATGTCCTTCAATGTGTTTTCTGAGTGGGTAAAGCAAGAAACAGCCAAACTCTCATGATCACTCACACAGGGAATCTTCTTCTAGCAGTCAAATAAAACTTTTGCTTTGGGGCTCGATCTTTGTTAATCATCTCTTTTTTTCTTTTTGCAGAATTGTCCACATAATTCTGCCTAACAGCTAGGACTGATACAAAGAATGGCTTCATTTTGTAAAAATTTGACTACGTAGCCCAGTGTTTTCAATCGTGCCCAATCTGAAAAACAAATTCTCAGTGGCCCAAAGCAGAAATAATATTCAGCCCTGTGATCAGACTTCCCTTGATGCAGCTTGCCTGGTGCCATGTTCATTTCTTTTTGGTGTCAAATGGAGACCTTTTACATCTTCATTTTAACCTGGCCTGTGTGGCTGTCCTGTATGATGTACAGCTTTACTTTGTTGCCACCATTTGTTGTTAGTTTCATTTTCTTGTTTATGGGTTTTAAATTTTAAAAACCTGCTAATTTCTAGGACCTTTAACTAATCATTGAATCCTTTAAAGGACTGAAAAGCTGGGTATCTGATATTGCATATAAATAGCTAGAGATATCAGAAACTGAATCCTGGTCCTCTTGTACAGTACGTTTCTTGTTTTAGTGAACTACTTATGATAATTATCAACCAGTTTTTTTTGTTCATGCCACCTTCCAGAAATATGCTGAAAGTGGTTTGAGGGGTGGTAAACTAAAGGAAAAGATGCCTGTCTAGGGCTATTTGGGGTGAGTGGGTTCTCCACAATCACATACTGATGTTCCTTCCTTGACTCTTCACTCACTGTGTTGGAATTGGTGGTCTGTTTTTTCTCAGTATGGTCTATTTTTGGCCTCTCAGGGTTTCACACTTACTTAGTTGCCTCCAACTTGACAACCAATGAAGATGTGAGTATATATTTTTTCCATCTCCATTCATCAAATAGAAGCCCAATCACTCCTTATTAGGGTTTTAAACCAATTCCATAATCAAGTGGTGCTTGCTATCCACTATTTCTGTCAGATTCTCATACAAAATCCATCTGATTTCATCAGGACAACTTTTTAATTGATTATACTACAGTGGTGCCTCGCAAGACGAAATTAATTCGTTCCGCAAGTTTTTTCTTCTTGCGAGTTTTTCGTCTTGCGAAGCACGGTTTCCCATAGGAATGCATTGAAAATCAATCAATGCGTTCCTATGGAGACTGTCCGGGGACAGAGGGGAAGCGCTGTGCTTCCCGCTGTCCCCGGACCTGGGGCTACGGGGAGAAGATCGCTTCTCCCCGCCGCCCCTTGCTTCAAAAGAGGTCCAGGGACAGCAGGGAAGAAGCGCTGCGCTTCCCACTGTCCCCGGACCTCTTTTGAAGCAAGGGGCAGCGTGGAGAAGTGATCTCCCCGCAGCCCCTTGCTTCAAAAGAGGTCCAGGGACAGCGGGAAGCGCTTCCCGCTGTCCCCGGACCTGGGGCTGCAGGGAGAAGATCGCTTCTCCCCGCCGCCCCTTGCTTCAAAAGAGGTCCGGGGACAGCGGGGAAGAAGCGCTGTGCCCGGAGCTTGCGGGGCTAGCTTCATTTTGCGAAGCAAGCCCATAGGGAAATTCGTCTTGCGAGGCAACTCGAAAACGAAAAAACCTTTCGTTTTGCGAGTTTTTCGTCTCGCGAGGCGTTTGTCTTGCGAGGCACCACTGTAACTTCTTATTTGATGAGATATGTTATAGTCCTAATTCATGACTGGGGATAAGAGCAAAGCAGCCCTTTATGCTTCTAAAGACTTTTATTTTATATTTGAATTTGTTAGTTGCTCTTATATTTAAAGTGTTCAGACTGGCTTGCAAGTGAACAATAAAATTCTATATTATGTAAGACTTTAATCAATATATGGGGAACAAATCATTGTCATGCACTCCTCTATTGTGGAACTCTCTGCTCTGCACCTCAATAGATTTCATATATGTAAATGGGGAGAATCCAGAGTAAGGCCTCTTAGATCTCCAGCATATCTAAGAAGGCGGAGAGGTAATGATGCAACAATGCAGCACCAGGGCTCTCTATGATAGCAAAGTGTCATTGTGTGATTTATGTGCTTGTCAGTACAGTGGTACCTCGGGTTACATACGCTTCAGGTTACAGACTCTGCTAACCCAGAAATAGTACCTTGGGTTAAGAACTTTGCTTCAGGATGAGAACAGAAATCGTGCTCCGGCAGCGCGGCAGCAGCAGGAGGCCCCATTAGCTAAAGTGGTCTTCAGGTTAAGAACAGTTTCAGGTTAAGAACGGACCTCCAGAACAAATTAAGTACTTAACCCGAGGTACCACTGTATGTACCAACTTTCATAATAGAACATTAAGATGATACAAAAATGCAGATGGTGCTCTCCACTGAATGGTTATAAATTGTGCAAAAGTCAAAAGATTGTAGGAGACTTTCAGCAGAAAATGTATTGTATAGATGACACACACACACACAATTTCAGTTGATGCACTAAACAATTGCTGTGTTGTGCATTTTGAGCCCTCTTAAAAAGTTTAAGATTCAGCCACTAACTTGTCAAGAGAGGGAGTAGTGTTTGCATGAAACCCCTTCTTTGCTTCCCTCTAACCAAACAGTTGAAAGTCTCATCCTTTGGATTAGTGTGAGAAGATTTGTTAGCATTAAAATATACAGTTGTTTGTGATGGAACATTCACAAATAAATGGTGTGTGCTTTGAACTTGATATCTTTAAATTTGTAAATTTTCACTTGAATCACCCATGCAACCATTTTGGCTCCCAAGGTCCAAATTTCCCCACCCATCTGTCAGTCATAGGAAGTCATATGACTGAGCACTTGGTGGGGCCACCATCTGTCAAAATCCCTGGGTGCTTTGCAAAACTTGTGTTCTTCTCTTCTAAGCCCCTATCTCAGACTCTTAAAAGAGGGAGATTTGTAAAGGGTTCTGCTAGTCTTCTTCCTTCTGCCTTTAACTCCCCAATCTCAGAGGATTAAAAGGGGAGCAGGAGGAGACTCACAAAGCTTTTTGCCAGTCTCCTCGTGCTTCCCTTCCTAAGGCTCCAAGATGAAGAACTTAAAGCAGGAGGGAGACTTACCAAAGGCTTTAAGACAGCCCCAGTTTTCCGATTTGACCCTCCAGAAGCTCAAATGGGGGCACAGGCTATTTCAAAGGGTGTTTTTGAACAGACTTTAATCCCCACTCAGATGTTGAGCGGGGATTAAGTCCTGCTGCCTGCTGGGAATAGGATAGCACAGCCAGTGCAGGATTAAACCCCTGGTGATGTTTGCTAATAGGTGGGTGGACCTAGTTTTAAGAAAACGACATTGCATGTGAAATTAACTTAGCCTGGTGGGAGTAGCAACAACATCTGAGGAGTGCCAGTTGCTTCCAGCCTTCCTATAGAAGAGTGATGCGGAACTTGTGGTCATCCAGATGTTGCTAGACTCCAACTGGACCCCTTGACCATGCTGTCTGGGGCTGATGAGAGTTCAACAATATCTGAAGGGCCACATCTTCCTTGCTCCTAATGCAGATAGATCATAGAAATTACCTAATCATGTTAACTAAAGGCAGCTGCAAGTTCAGTCACTTTGCATTCTGTGGACAGTTGTTTTCTTCAGAAATTCCTTCATTGCTGAAGTGTGCTGGCACTTCTGTCATTTACTGATTCTTCAAAACTTGTTCATGTAGTCTATCTGCTCCAGACCGTATATGAATAACTCCAAGATGACTCCAAAATTATTTTATAGAGCATCCCAACACATGATTTTCATTATCTCCTGCCTCCCTTTCCTTTCCCTAACCGTCTCTCTCTTGGATTGTAGCTCAAAGGAGCATGGTCAAATAAAAGAGGCTCTGAATTTGCCAACCCCTACAGCCATAAAAGTATCTTCACCAACTGCTGTGCAGTGCTCTGTGGACCATTCTATCCCAGGTAAGGGCACTTGCTCCAGAATACCTGCTCCTGAATCATGTTCAAGTTAGGAGATAGATACTGAACAGCAGTATGAATTGATGTGTGTGTCAATATTGATTTGATGGGTAAGATATCACAGAAACCCAAAAGACAGGGACTTGCTAACTTGCCTAATTTTGCTTCTACATTCGAATTGTAAAGTTGAGAGGGATGTTGCTGTAATCTGCCATGACTGGCTTCTACCGCTACTCTGTGCTACTGTGCATGTAGGGAGAACAAAGGGAGAAACAACCAGTGTGTCAGGATCACACAGGTGGCCCATCACTGTTAATAAGGAAGAAATGGGCATGTGCTTCCAAAGGTGGGACGTTAACTGCAAAAACTATCTATACTGCTCAGAATGATAGCTGCTTCCTCCTTACAGCTTGGAGAGAGGTTGGTCACATTCATGCATAACACAAAGCTGAGGTTATTGGCTTAATAAATCATACTAAGCACAAAGTGCATGCAAATCAATTGCTTCCACCTCGTTCCTCCCCTGGTGAGAGTATACAAACACAGCACAAAGGGGATGGTTTGGCATTGCCTCTAAACCCAGCATTGAGGTTGGTTTTGTCCTAACAAACAGTGATTGCTCGCCAACCTTAAACCATGGTTTGTTGTTGGTTTACTGGTTTACTTGTTAGGATGAAACAAACAATGATCCTGGGTTCAGATGCAACACTAAACTGTCCCTTCATGGTTTGTTTACTTGCTCATGCCAGGAGAGGAGTGAAGCAGGACCGATTAAGTTGCATGCACGATACGATTTGTTAAGCCAAGAACCTTTGCTTACCATTATGTGCACACATGTCTGTTGAAACAACACAGAAACACATGCTCCTGTGCAAAACATAGACTTGGAAAGAAGGAGGAAATTAAAAGAGATGGCGGTGGGGAGGGCTTGGGGGGCGAGACTTAAACTAAAGGCAAGCAAGAAATTAAATGTTGAATGATGCAGAGCTCACCTGATATATTTTTGCACTTGAGGCTGGAAATTCAAGTTCATCCCCTTTCTCTCTCCTCTCTCTGCCCCTTAATATCACACACAAATTGCCTCCTTCAGGCAGCTTTTCCACTCAGCCTCATGGCAGGCCCAGCCCTGGAAAGATGTCAGATCTGTAGTGGTCTGAATTGCAAGTGCTATTATGAGCATTTGACAATTGCTGCTGTGAGAAATCTCCACTGAGTAACATTCTTGTCTGTCTAGCACACAGTTCTTCTGTATTTACAGATCCAAGTTTAATCTACCTGGTGCCTCGCTGATAATCCTAATTTAGCAATCTTCATGTAGTCACAAGGGGGCAGAATTGGACAAAGTGAAGTACAATTATATCACTAGCATGTGGTATTTATGAGATGACTCCTTGAAGGAATTCATGAAAACATAGACAGGAGGACAAGTTGTCAGCAAAAGGTTTTCCATGTACAGGATTTGAGAAGGATGATTTGGGCAGGACCTTTTGTTTCTGTTAAGTGGTTTCTATGGTATCCTGAGAAAAACTGGACATCTATGTGAGCTATAACTTTTCCACCGGGCGTTCGGCTTCCAAAGAATGTTCGAAAACCAGAACAATTCTGGTTTTCGTTTGTTCGGGAGCCAGAACATTCAGCTCCCAAGGCCTTTGGGAGCCAAGGTTCCACTGTAGTTGAAGAGCTCTTTCAGTTCAGCTTATTTTTTTACAGTTACTTTTTGTGCCACTTTTATTTTGGATTTCTCAGCTCATGTCTTCAATATATAGCACGTCCACATTGTTCCCTCTCTGAAACTACAATGGGCAATGAGCTGCTCTCATCATATGGGAGTCTGGTCTTTACAAAACTTACTCAGAATTTAGCCATGATTTAACAGTACTTCCAGTAGACAGAACTCCGTACCATCCAAACCACTTGCAAGAGACACACTAAGTGTTTGATGGGCCTTGGACTCTTCACTAATCCCTTCCTGGATGGAGGAATTTATCTGCTTCAGGCCTTCTTGAAGGGAAAATTCAAGGTTTTTCTTTATGAACATTCACCTAAATTTTTGACCACATGCCTTTGTATTCCTTTTTAAACATATTTATCGTTGTTTCAAAAACCAGGAAGAGAAGACGCAAGTAAATATAATAAAGAAGCATACTTTTCACCATCCATAATGCAAATCTTGATCTCCCCACCCAAGGGGACAACTTTGAAAGGAACCACTCACCTCTCAATTATCTGACAACATAATGACATCACATTTGGCACATGAGGAGGAGAGAGTGACCAACAGGACTGAACTTATGCACTAGCTGATGCACAAAGAGTTCCCTCCTCCTTTATGTAGAGCTTGGGGACATGAGAGTGTTCCCTGCAAGGAACTCAGACATGCACTTGAACCAAGTGGGATTTAGGTTCTCTACCCTTGCACTAATGCATAAATGATGCCCCTGATTTCATGTTTGTGATCCAAATGCAGATTGGAATTCCCACCTTATCCACAAACATGCATTGACAAGGTGAAAAAGTGCTGCTGCTGCTCATTTGGTTTAGCATTGATTACCAGACTGGCCTCCCTGTTACTTGTTTTTCTTTTTCCCCACTCCAGCCTAATAGACAGAAGAGGATTTATCCAGGCAGATGCTGGGACCCCATCCACTCCTAAGAGTGAAATACCTTCCTTTGGAACGAAATCCGATGCCAGCATGGTATGAGCCAACCCTTAAGCAGTCCTATGCCTATGCCTACCTCCAGCCGGTGCCTCTCCTCCATTTTACCATTTCCTGGGCCCAGGAAGGACAGCCTTGTAGGGCGGAGCCTCCAAAGTTCCTACTTAAAGCACATCCCATCGCCTTGTGCATTGATTTTTATTTGGTTTCATTTTTATACAGTGGAACTTAAATTGAACACTGCGGACTGCTGCAGTTAAGCCTCTAGACAGGGCCGTCTTTTCACAGGGGGGAAAAGAGTACTGGAGCCGCTTAGAGCAGAGAGTGCCTCTGGTTGGGAAATGCCAGCTTCTTGAAAGCCATTCATTCTCAGAGGGTCTTCTACAGGGGTTGGTTGAAAAGGATGTAGTAACGTGCATGGAGTTAGTACAATGAAGCAGGGGGAAACCAAGGTATCATCCCTGAAGCTATACTCCGGGTTATTTTTGAACTTGCTTCTTGGGTAAGGTGGACCGCTCTGCATAAGGGATCCCACCACAAAAGATAATTGGTGCTGCCCTAAGTTGTAAGGCAGAGAGCTGTATACAGCACTCCATGCCCTAGCAGCAAGTGGTGCTTGCTGATCTGGTTTGCCTGGCTCCCACCGATGGGAATGAAGGGGGTGCAAGCAGTTGAAGATCCCTAAGAAAGATCCTGAGCAGATCTACTTGATCAGCAGACAATGATTTCTCACTTTGGGAACTGACCAGGAGTTGTCCTTGTTCGTTTCAATTGCATGATTGCTGTGACAAGAGGATAAACACAGCCCAGTGAGGTTCTTTGTTTAATGGTTAGGAAAAAAATGAAGCAAGCCAATCTGAGATTCTTAAGTGATGTGAATAGAGATGAGACATAATTCATTGATGTGCATATGGGTGAGAGAGCTATGGTGGGGGTAGGGGTAAGGAAATCCGTACACCTGTTGACCAAAGGCTATTTTCAAAGAGGAATTTGGAGGGATATCTTCCTGCGTACACTGTCCAAAAATAAGCTTGTTTCCTGTAGGAAGTTGAGGCCATTCACTTCAATTCTTAACTAGTGACATAAAGACCAATATAACATGTTTCTTCTTACTGAAGATCCTCTTGCAGTGCCTCCCATCTTGTTCTGCTGAGTCCTTATGCATATAGGAAGGTTAAAATATGTTAGATACTTGAAATGTGTTTATTAAAAGCTGCTGGATATTTTTGCACATATTTTGTAGGTTTTTCTAAGGGTTTTTAAAAAAGTGACTTTTTACTATACATAAACCTGTGTCACAGGTTCTTGGAACCATGTTAGATATATAATTATTATTACAATGTTGAAATTTTTGTATCAAGTAATTTACATACACAAAGATCTCTAAGCCATTATTTCCTAGACTTCACCAGTCCATAGGAAAAGATGGGGAGCCCATAGCACACATTACGGCTAACTAGATTCTCCTTTCTTATCCCTATAGACCTGCAGAAACTAGGGTTTGTGGAAAACATGGTAGGATCTCTGGGCTCAAAGGGACAATTAAAGGGACATGAGCATGCCTTTCCCTGCCTTGCATCTACAGAGAATCAGGAAAGGACAAACATTGCATTTTTTAAAAAATAAAAATTTGCATAATTGAAGTCACCTTGTAGGAATTTGTGCTAATAGCTAGTGACTGAGTTAGCAGTTGGATAGTGAATAAGTCAGATCTTTCCTTCCAACGTCATTCATGCTGTTCAGGGCCATGTGTTACATCCATCAGCACTTTTGAGTAGCACCACCCCATTCAGCAGAATGTCCTTGAGAGCGATCAGTTACAACAAACAAGCACCTGGCAGACTTCACCCACTGGCCACGTAGAGGATTCTTGTAAGGGTTTCTCAGACGGGCAGCAAATTACCCAGCCCTGTAAAGAGGTATGTGTTTTGTGAAGAGGAGTAGCCAACTGTGTGTCCTCGAGATGTTTTTGTACTAAAGCTCCTATCATCCCTAACCAGTCTGGGGCTGATAGGAGTTGGACCTAGAGGTTCCTTATCCCACAAGTTCCTTAACTCTGTTCTATGCTTCCCTTGCTTTTCTTATTATTTTTGATTGTTCAGACAGCATAGTCCCATTCTAATGTGTTTGCCTGACAAATCAGGAGAGTTACAATGAGAAAGCAAGAAGCTCATATAATCACGTTCCTTTCTAAAACTTGGGTTTGCACTTAAGACAAGCTCAGGTACATACTGGACCAGGGCCATACTGGAACATTCTGCTGGTGTCTAAAGACTTCCACACCATTTCCCATTCAATCGGGTGTGTGTCTGGACTACATGATAGACACCCATCTCTATAATAGGGCTGCTTGACCAGTATATTTATTCTGATAGGTATAATTTGGCTTATTCATAGTACAGATCTGAAGGGTTTCGTAACTGATCGGCCTCTTGGAGAACCTCTGAGTATGATTTATTCCCTCAGGAGGTATGGCAGGTCTTGCAATTCTCTTCTGCTAAATATAGGACCCCAAGATACTATGGGTTTCCTAGCTAGTCCTCATCCTGACATCTGGATGCTATTGCAAAGGCTATTCCAAGTGTTGTGCTGGCTGATGCACGGGACAAGCGCTTGAACTCATGTGCCACTTAGGCAAGTGCCAAATCCGTTAATATTAACAGTCATGAACCTTGATGTTGAAGGCAGCAGTGCCCCCCAGTTGTGCCCTGCATCATGCCAGAGATGTTGTCAGCCTGTGCTGTTCCCATCGCAGCCACATTAACAGTCTCATCTGTGAAGGGTGCATTTCCAAAGGATAGCCTTGCCAGCAAAGCAGTTTTGGTTGGCCAATGGAGCCCCAAATGTTTTTGGAACTACCTGCTGAAAAGATAGCAGCTTTGCTTTCCAAGAGTTGATCTTATTTGGAAACACACTCATTTCTTGTACAACATTTCAGGAACAGAATCAGAAGTGCAGGAGGGAGAGAAGATTCCTGGCTTCCATAAGCCAGGCACACTAATCATTGTTTGTCCTAGATTGCCCACTTATTTACAGAAGGGTGGCCTCATTCAGTTATCAGGGAAGGATCCTGTTCTTGTTGAGGGAGAGCTCATGCCATCCTCCAACACCATCATATTTGTAAAGCTCAGGTGGGGAGGGAGGGGACAAGGACTTGTAGCAGTGTTACGTCTGTGTGGGGAGTTTCTTTTGTTATTTGCTTTTGTAATAAAAAAATTATTTTTAAAAAGCTAATTGCTTTGGATTTTGTGTTTGCATTTCCTTAATGCTAGATTTAAGAAGCTCAAGCTCCTTCCTATGCAAGAAGCTGAGCTTGGGCAAATCACTGGAGGAAGAACACCTGCTGGTTAAGATGGATGCCTGGATGCTGACACTAGAACCCAGCAGGCATAAAAGCAACTACTAAGGGCTCTCATTGTGGTTGAGGATATACATGGGGGGTGGGGATCTGTGTACTGTTAATTGCAGTGATTTAGTAGTGTAGAGTTTCAAAGTAGCCATAACTTAACCTGGCCAATCCCCGCACAAAGCACGTTATGCTACTGATGGAGGGTGCCCATGCTCTTTCTTTCTCTCTTCCCCTTTCCCTCCCCCAATTCTACTTCCCCAAACCTGAGACTGCCACGGTGCATAATCTCTGGTGTCTTCTCTAGGAGGATGCCTGCCAGGACTTTGCCATATCTTGCACTGCCTGATGGGATAACCCCATCCCACAGGATGGGTTAGCACTGCTCTCTGAAGGTTAGCTGGTAAGAACACATTGGTTTTTCCCCCCTCGCCCTCATCTGGTGAATCATCTCATTGTTGCCGCATGAATTGCTTCAAGCCTGGAGCCCATCTATCCCTCCAGTCTGTGTGGCTGTTCTCATTTTGTTGTGTGCCCTACAACCCATCCCACCAATAGCTTAAGCCACGTGAAGATCTGTGAGGCCTGTGTGACAGCAAGGTAGCCTTGAGGGATAGGTTAGGAGAACCTTGAGCAAATGAGATAGATGTTCATGGTACCTTCTACTCTCACCTCCCACGGCAGGACTCCCTGTGGCACCAAAACCATCATTACACATGTGGAAGTTTTCCAGGCAATCTTTTCAATGTGATGGGAACATGTTTTCACACACAATCTGTTTCTTGCCATGTATGGGCTACTGCCAGATGCCTGGCTTACCCCAGTGGATTTTGAGACTACACAGAAAGCAGGAAATGTCTTCACAAGCTTTTTTGGCAGGTCTTTACACTTCTGTATGATAGCTTGGAGGACTAAAAATGAAAAATACCTCCCATGTACTAGCTACTATCATGAAGTAGTCAAAAACTAGGCAGAAATCTCTTGTTTGTGTAAATCAAGTTATAAATTAAGGTAGGATTGTGGTTGAGCCTAACAGATGTCATGATTATGCCATGCAGTTATTTCCCAAAAGCTGGGACCAGGGAGATGCTTAAGCCAGACCCGGGGGTGGGGCCCAAGTCCCAATACTGCCAACTCCTTATTGCAACTAGTAGCAGATTATTATTTTTATAGTAGGTTATCAGCTCAAAAAAATTTGGGGGGCAGAACAAGGGATGATGTCCAGGATCATCAGCCTGCCCCTACCTTGTTTTCATAAAGGATCTTTTTGTTCATGGCAGGTTAAGGTGGGGACAGGGTAGAAAATATCACCACTTAGCATTTATATATAACTTTTTATATAGTATGTGAAGAGCTTCACATTATCTCTGTTTTTCTTATGACTATCCTGTATGATCAGTCTTCTCCCTATATTTCAGGTGGGACAGAGGCTGTGTGTGGGTGGTTTGCCTAATAGACCCACTCTCACATTCGAGGTGACAATTGAACCAAGGACTTCTTGGTTTACAGCCCAGTCTCTTAACCATTACCCCAGCTGGTGTGCAGGGTAGCCACCCAAATTTTTAGTGAAAAGCCAGAATCTAATCTGCTATCTTGGCTCTGCTCTTTTAATGGCTGTTGCCCCCACCCTCTCTGGTGCTCTCATTTTGTTGCCATCTCACGTCCTCCAAAATGAGGCTTAACCGTATCACATCTGTCTGTGCCCTGCTGGTAAGTAATTATGAGGATGCTTTGTTTGACAACAGTGTTGAATAAGGTGTGCAGGTGTTCCAGAACTCTGCTTCTCATTTGATTCAAAAGAGTATATTGATGTATGGAAGTTCATTGTCTTAACTTTTGGAAGTTCTGAATGCTTATATTACAGATAGATGGCCTGAGGTCTTGAGATGGACTAAATTTATGGATGTCCTGGAATAAGAGATATCTAGCAGCATTATCACTCACAAACAGTCTCATATTTTAATGTCTGTTTGCCTGGCTTGAATTAGTGCTGTTGCCCAGCCTCTAGGTTTATTTGTTGTGACTGTTCCATGGCAAAAATAGTCATAGCTTCCCAAAGTCTTTGATTTATATTAGGGATGGGCAGGGAGAGGGGTCTGACTCTTGAGACTCTTACCAAACCACACCACCCCTCGCCAGGAGTGCTTTGCACCCTTCCTTAAGTGTCTTTGCCTTGAACTCTTATAATACTTTTTCACTTGCCTGGATGAAGGATAGTGTGTGTGACGTGTTTGGAAACAAGCCTGCTGTACAAAGGTAAAATTAACATTCATTGCTCCTTCTGGCCCTGCTCATTGCTGTCATTTGCCCCTCAAGCTTGCCTAGGGCTGAAAAACAGGTTCCCCACCCCTAGTTTATATGCTACCCTTTGTGAAGAAATGCATGTTAACCACCCACTTGCCCACCTCACTTTCTCCTGTCTCCCATCAGCAAAAACAAATCTGGAGAACCTTCCTTATATCTTGCTCTCTCTTCATCTTGCCTTCCCCACTCCCCATCACTCACACGGAAGGGAGAAAGCTGTTGCTGCCCACTTGTCCTTGGCAAGAGCAAAAGGAGCAGCAGCTGGGGCAATGAGGGTTCTGCTAGCCGATAAAGCGAACTGCTTATTTTGGACTTGCCGCGACAGTTCTCTCCTTGCTGGAGTGCTGGGCAGAGCAGAAGAAGACTGAGCACTTGGGTTGAGCTGTCCAGCCACCTGCCTGCATTCACTGCTAGGGAAAGGGTGGGAGGTGAATTCCAAGTAGAACCCATCCCAGGCAAACTGCAACTTGCTTCCATCTGTTCCTCCGCAGCCTGAGCGCTCAGCAACCCAGCAAAGCCTCTCTTCACACCAGGGGCAGCCAACGTGGTGCCCACCAACAGCTGTTGGACTGCAGCTCCCATCACCCCTAAACATTAACCATGCTGGTGGCAGGTTGGAATCCAACAACTTCTGCAGCTTCACACTGGCTATTTCCTACTTAATGACTGTTGCTGCATTTACAGTATTGTATGATGGGGGCAGTGTGAAATGAAGTTCCTAACCATCCTGCTGAAAGTGGGCCGTGTATGTGTCTGAATGGAAGAGTCCATCAAACGGTCCTTTACCACACTATTTCTAGTGCTGAGATGCACCATGAACTTTGGGACACTTCTCTCTTCTGATGTGGCAGCAGAAGCTGTAGCTAAAACAGATGCCAAGGGAAGTGAATTAAGTGACTTGGGAGGCAACCTGACACACTTGGCTTCTGCCTGTATTTTGCTATCCAGACATTATGAGGTCTTTCCTTGCCTGTCCTGTCCTTTTCTTACACTTGCATGCCCACATGAAACACTAATCAGAAACCCTTTTTTGTTTTTGTTTTGTTTTGTAATTACACTTAACTAATCAGGATCACTTTGAAATCCCTTTCTTTGGTAGTCTGAAATACCGAATGCCTCCTTTTCCTGACATTTCTCACCTGGGCATTCATAAAGTCATCCTTACCAGAATGGCACTTGTTCCACATTTACCCAAACTGCACTAATTTCCCAGGATCTTCCCCCTTCCTCCTCTTTAGCTTGCCTGAAGGCACACCTACTCCTGTGAACATCCTTTTTTCTATCTCTGGTGTTTCCTTTTACTAATCCTATCTCTTTCTCTCTCTTTTTTCCCCCCTTCCTGCACTGCTTGGGAACATCCAGTGTGTCCGGGGCACAAAAGAGATTTTGAGGACCCTCTGCGCCTCGTGGCAAAACCCAAGGCGACCCCAAGAGGCTCTGTCAAATATCTGAAAGTACAGCCATTGCCACCACCTGTGCCTCTCTACCCTCCAGGGCTATCTATTTATTTATATTTAATATATCGCTGCATCTCTTCCCGTTTCACAGCAAGGATAGGGAGATGCCACATGCACAAGGAAAAAGCTACTCCAAACCCTCAGGCAGAGGTTGCTCCTGCTGTCTGTAGGGTTCGAAGCTTAAAGCCATACATGCCACCTGCTGTGAGTGCAATAACGGGAGTTCCTATTTTTTTGTGGGTGGGGGGAATGGACTCTAGCATCTAAGCACATAAAGACCAGGGAGAGGTTTTATCTAGTCTTGCTCTGCAGAAAAGATGTCTCAAGGCTCCAGAGATTGTAGGAGATAATTGTGTTACTTTTCTAGTCAATTGAAGGCACCCACCTCTTCTCTCTCCCCTCCACCCCGATCTGCTTGTAATGTCAAGAACTGATGTGGTGTCTTTAGCTGCAGCAGAGCAGGGCCCATTAAGCTGTGTTTGCACTAGCTGTTTAATGTGCTCCCACTTGATGCAGTTGGTCAAAACTTGCATCTGTTTGAATGCGATATGGTGCATTAGAACTGTGAACCAATACCCAGGGCTCTGTGTGTCTGTGTGTGATGTGATGTGGTTCCACAGGAGCATTAAAAACAATTTTGTTTTAATGTGGTAATGGATGCAGAATTCCTGTTCCTGAGAATCATATGCTTTTTTTCTTTAAAAAGGGCAAGTTCTAAACCTTAATTGTTACAAAGATATGCTTACTATGTGTAGGTGCTGTTTCTGCCGAAATTTCAAAGCCAGAAGGGTAGCAGACTTGGATTTCCAATGACTCAAGGTGGAGATTCGGTTCTCTACATCACCCTTCACTCCTTCCCATCACTGGCGAAAAAACAGAAATATGCAAATTTGTTAAATGATTATGTAAATAAGTCAACTAGCATAATTTATACACTGCGGAATTTAGCTTTTCATGATATAGAACTTTCTTTTCTTCTACCTTCTTAAGCACAGAGTGGCACACAGCCCTGCTATATAGGATGCTGTGCCTAACTCCTGTCTTGGGCTGCCCCATGAGGATGAGCGCAGCCAGGTCACCCCTGCTGACATGCACAAATGTAGCTGATACAGCCTGCAAAGCAGGATTTTGCATAGGCTGTGGATTAGAAAAACCCACATCTAAGCTGCTTGTTCAAACTTTTGAGTGTTGGGGGAAGGTGCACACTCCTTGGGTGTAGTCAGATAGGAATTTGTACCTTCCGGCATTTTAACTTGCTAATAAGCTCACTTGTTTTTAGGATTCCTTTAGATCTATTCCCTCTCTTTCATCCTCCACACCAAAAATAAATAAATATACCATTAACAGTATTTTGTAGTGCTTATCTAACAGTTCCTGTACAGAATTCTGCCTTGCCTCACCTTTTGCAGGTAGGTGAGGGCCAAGGAGCAGGGAGGTTGTCAGGTGGCTCTAGACAGAGAGCAAAACCAAACCCTTTCAGTCCCTTAAGTGTAGTTGTGTAGGGTTTGAAATTCAGTTATGCCTTTCACTTTTGTAACAATAAAATTTCTCCTATCTTACTCCATGACTGTCTGGTTTTTGCCTTTTAATTGATGGAAACATCTTCTTTGCAGGGCTGCCCATTTTTCTTTGCTGCCTACTATTGTTGCAGTGCAGTACTGTATACACCTAACTCTGCCTGTGATCTTGCAATCTCATGGTGTGACATGGTGGACTGTGTTGCAAACAACAAACTCTTTAGACTTAAATCTGCAAAGGCTAGATGGATAAAAATAGCTGGTACGAGGCAGCTTTGTATGATATTCTCTCTCTCTCTCTCTCTCTCTCTCTCTCTCTCTCTCACACACACACACACACACACACACACACACACACACTTTGCATTGTGTACCACAGAGCTGGGGAACTTGTGTCCCTCCATCTGTTGCCTGTCTCCAGCTCCCATCATCCCTGCTCGTTGGCCAGGCTGGCTGGTGCTGATGGGGGCTAGAGTCTAGCAACATCTGCAGGCTCACAGGTTCCTCGCCCCTACTCTACAATGTAGAGAGGCTCCTGCACAAATGAGAAAACGTGGTACAGGAACTGACAACTGTGGTGGATTTTTACACTACATAGAGCATTTTTATAGTACTGTACAAGCAAGACAATGTCACTCCATACTTATCAAGTCAGAAGTGTTTCTCAGACTCTAGGACAAAGACTAATGTCAGTTCTTGTAATGTATGGCTGGATAATCAAGAACAATGAATGGAACCCGGATCTCCCTCTTTCATTGTTATTTAAATGTTGAACCAAGATAATCAGTACTTAGGTGTTAAAGAAGACTGCTGCTCTGGGTTGCATCTGCTCTCTACGTACTCAGACAGCCTACTTTACCTTTTTATTTTGCAGCATTTATGTTGCTGTATGTGCAAAAATATAAATTGGCTGCGGGGAGCTGAAATCTGGTAAGGATACTGGAAAGTCTGACAACCATCCTGTGTCAAGCTTTCTATGTTCAGAACCCCCTTCTCTATATATTTTTGTTCTGACATTTTTTATTTTTAACATGCAGAGTTCTGGCACCCTTTGTGCTGTAGCCTTGTTTTTTTCTTGGTGCAGAGTAAATAAATAAAATAATAATAATAATAATAATAATAATAATAATAATAATAATACCCCACTCATCTGGCTAGGTTTCCCGAGCCACTCTGGGCAGCTTCCAACAAAATATTTAAAATACATTAGAACATCAGTCATTAAAAACTTCCCTAAACAGGGCTGCCTTCAGGTGTCTTCTAAAAGATCGTTGTGTATTTCCTTGATATCTGGTGGGAGGGCGGGCGCCACTACCGAGAAGGCCCCCGGTGCTGGACCTCACTGCCCAGGCTGAACAATGGGAGTGGAGACACTCCTAAATACAGCCCTGGCACAAGGTTGGAAAGTAGACAGCATGGGCACTTCTCTTTCATGATGGCAGCATGCTCTATACTGTTTGGAACACAGGCACAAAGACCCGCCCAGATGTCTGACATTCCAGCCTGTCATAGTAAGTTTGAGCCTTTCCTTTCTAGCAGGGCTTCCCAAGCTGTGGTCTACAGCATGGCTGTGAAGAGTTCAAATTGCAATACAGTGAAATACAACATATGAAATAAAAGCAGCAAGAAAAATACAATTAAAACAGTAACATGCTGCACCTGTGCTCGGCATTTGCTAAAGTGGTTCACTCAGCAATTATCGAGAACTGGAGTCCATGGGGAGGTGGGGGGGCAGGGAGGAAGGAAGTGTGGGAACATTCATATATCTAGTTATTTACAGCATAAAGTAAAAGTTGCTTACGGTTTAAAATATGACTCAGAGGTGGCTGGAGTGGCAAGGACAGTGGAGGGATGTTTGTGGGCCAGAAATCTTGTGCATATTTCAAACTTTGGGTTGCCTGAGGTTAAGCATGTGTTTCATAGGGCAGGTGGGTTTTGAAGCGATAATAGGCACCAGCCAGAGCCCAGTTGGTAGCATTTATCTCAACCCTAGGGCAGCCTTTCAGGCCTCTAATTGGAAGAACACCAAGCACTCGCTCTCACACACAATAATTGCCAGTTAAGTCACTGCTGTCATCACACTGTGTGTGTGGAAGGAGACGAAAAGGCTCTAGGTTACTCCTCTGCCTTAGGAAGTCACTGTCCATGGAGGTTCAAATCTCTCATCTACTATCTGTTAAAGCACCCCCCCCCCCCAAATAATCATGGTAACTATAGTTTATGCATGACAGCTACAATTCCCAGCATCCTTAACAAACGACAGTTTTTCTTTTTTGCGGGGAGATATGTGCTTTTTAAAGTATGGCAACCCTAGGATATTGACTTAGCTTACAGCAGGAATGGGTAGCCTCTTGCACTCCAGATATAGCTGAATTACAATTCTCCACCATCCTTGAGCGTTGCCCATGCAGCCTGGGACTGGTAAGAGTTGGAGTTTAATAACATCTGGAGGGGTGTGAGCTCCTCACAGAGGCTCCCCTTAGAGGCTTTGGATGCTCAAAAGCACTTTACACATGCTAAGTATTGTTCCCTGATGTGGACTGCTATTAGCCCTGAGAAGATGGAACCGCTTTACACAGAGGTAATATACCTGCTGGGGTTCCTCCCCCATTTATTTATTTTTTTACATCCTGCTTTTAGGCTTTCTGGAAGCAGCAGGTTGACCATTGCTGGGAATGTGAGCAATAGCCATCTTGTATGAGCTGAAAATGCTTCTTGGTGGCTTAGTCATGACATCAGTATGCTGACCAGCGGCAGGCAAACCCCTTAGATTCAGAGCTGACTCAAGAATCATGAACTTTCTTGGCGAGTGATTAGAAAACACTCATCTGTTTCCCAAGAGTTCTTGCCTGGCTTGCAATGGCGCATTTGCACTGATGGTACCAGCCGCATGCTCATTATATTGTGTTCTCTCCTGGGAATTGTATTCCAGCACCCCCAATGCCAGAAAACTGCTTGGAAATTCAGCCTCCCAAACCAACATAGCCACAGACATTGGGGGCATTGCTAATGCCAGCAGAAGCACTGTGTTTGTCATGAAAAAGTGCCACACAAGCATATAATTGTGTCCTGCGATTCTGCAATCTGATACAAGACACTCCCTTAAGAACCTGCAGGAATGTGAGGAGGTTGCAAGTGTAGCTCAAGAACCACCTTAGTGCAGAATCTGATAGCAGACGCCCACAAGGTTATTTTGTTTTCCGGTGCTATTGCTTTTTATAACATTTCTATTACCACCCTTCCTGTAAAAGGCTGTGTACAATCAAGCAATGAAAACACAGGGACCCTTGATAAGAAACGCAGCCCCTCCAAGTCCTAATAGCTTTGCTAGCTTGAGGAAATAATTCACCGTTTGCGAAGAGTTTTAATTTATTTGGATTGGAATCTTGGGGAAATACCCTGTCCCTAAAACAGGCCAACTTCCTTGCACAACCAATTAGCAATATATGGATCTGAGTCAGACCCATCATCTATATGGGCTGACAGCAGCTTTCTAGTTTTTCAGGCAGTGTTCCCTCCCCCCCCCCACGCCCCTTCATCACTTGCTGCTTTTTCAACTGAAGAGGGTCAGAAATTGAACCTGGGGCCTTTTGCATATAAATCAGGTGGTTTTGGCATATAGCATATAGCACTCTTCAAATACTTGGTATGCTGTCATACTGAAAAAAAGGACAAAGACTTGTTCCCTGCTGCCACAGAGGACAGGCCTAGATCAACTTACTGGGAGGGCAGGTTTCAACTGAACATGAGGAGAAAGCTCTTGGCCGAGCGGTTTGCCAGTGGAACCAATACCTGGGAGCGGGTGGGCTCTGCCTTGCGGAGATATGCAACCAGCCACCTGCAGAGCTGTACCTAGAGGTTGGCAAGACTGCCCCCCCAAAACACCCCAGAAACCTGTCTCCAGCTATCTGTGAAAGACTGTGAGCTTAGATAAGAGCTGGGAGCTGAGTGGTAAGAGCAGGCATAGGCAAACTCGGCCCTCCAGATGTTTTGGGACTACAACTCCCATCATCCCTAGCTAACAGGACCAGTGGTCAGGGATGATGGGAATTATAGTCTCAAAACATCTGGAGGGCCAAGTTTGCCTATGCCTGGGTAAGAGAAATGGCAAGACAGTATGATGGTAGACAGCTGGAGACTATGGGGTGTATGACGTATATGTGTGTGGCGACGCAATGCCGCCATCACAGCGAGATCAAACACAGGAGAAGCTTGCTTCAAGTACTTGGGTCGCATAAAATGTAGCAATTTCTAGTGCAGCTATTGCAGTAAGGTGATTTTTTTGTGGGGGGGGGAGCGCCGATACAGCTCCTTGCCAAGGGCACAAGGGACCCTAGGTTTGCCTCTGGCCATCAGTAAAAGGCTGCTCTAGCTCTGGATCCCCTGCTTTGAGCAAAGGTTGGACCAAATGATTCACAAGGCCTTCTCCTTCCAGTGCTCTGAAAGTGGACACCCCTCCTACAGTGCTGGTTGGTGCCCATTGTGATTGCTGGGGCTGAATATGGGGAGCCCAAACAGTAGGTGGCACCAGAGCCAATAAGAGGCAGAGCCACCTAATTCTGGTTTTGTCCCCATCCTCCCAGCTGAGTTCTGCTAGAGCAAAATGAGGCTGGGGAGGAGGACACCCCCTAGGCTTGCACAAAGTCAGGCACGTGGGCTGGCTGAGACTAGAATGGAAGTTGGTGGGGCTAATGGACCCAATTCCACTATCCTGCTACAAGGCCCTTGAAGCTGCCTGGGTGTGTTCCGGGGCTCCTGACCCATTTTCCTCCCTCACCTTAGGAATCTCCCTGCACCACCCAGTCGCTTGAGTTGAAAAGAAAAGTGCGGTCTGTGTCACCATGCTAAGATGCTACGAGGGAGTTTTGCTCAGACCACATAACGTAGATCAGCAATGAGTCACCCCTGGTGGAACAATTCACCTTCTCAAGCTGGAGCAACTGAGCTATCAGCCGCACCCATCCTCTCCTCATGCTAGCCTGGGATGTATCACCCTAGGCTCAAAAAACACTCAGCAGTGCAAGGAATTTGTCATGCAGTTGGGCTTTCTCCCATCTGCCTTTTTGGCAGTGTCAGAAGAAAGGAGAAGTCTTTTGGCAAGTGGCAACAGGTTGAGTTCTGAGAGTGAAACTTTTTCTGTACTTTCGTGGAGACAAAGGTGGAGCACGGTAAAGAAAAGACGAGAATGTATGGGTAATGTTTGTTGGAGTCTCTTTGTAGCTATATAGAAGGTCCCAGGTTCATTCCTCAGCATCCCCAAGCAGGTCTGTGAAAGACTCCTGTATGAAATCTTGGAGAGATGCTGCCAGTTAGTGTAGATCAGTCAACATGGTGTCCTCCATATGTTGCTGGACTATAAGTCCCAGCATTCCTAGCCATTGGCTATACTGGCTAGTGCTAATGGGAGTTGGAGTCCATCAGCATCTGGAGGGCACCACATTGGCTACCCCTGCTGACTATATCTTACTTTATGTAGCCAGTTGGTGTATATGGAGCTAGACTCTGTATATGGCTGAATCCTGTGCAATGCTGTACAACATAGGCACCAACTCCTTAGGGCTGATGTGTCTTCAGCCCCCTCCATATTGTTTAGCAGGGGGATCAGCCCCACTCCCAATATCAAGGGGGCAGAGGAGGCTGAGCGCTGAGCCAAATGTGGTGCAGCATCAGTGGCAGGCCACATTTGTGGTGGGGAAGAGAATGTGCTTTAAATACACAGTGGTATCTCGGAAGTGTAACGGAATCCGTTCTGGAAGTCCATTCGACTTCCAAAATGTTCAGAAACTAAGGCACAGCTTCTGATTGGCTGCAGAAAGCTCACGCAGCCAATCGGGAGCCGTGGAAGCCTCATCAGACGTTTGGGTTCCAAAGAACATTCGCAAACAGGAACACTCACTTCTGGGTTTGTGGCGTTCGGGAGGCAAAACGTTTGACTCACAGGTCATTCACAATCTAGGGTACGACTGTATGGTGTATATGCAGCCTTAGTGATCTGAGTACGGCCTCTCTCAAAATGCAGTGAGCCAGTTACAGTGGAACTTCGGTTCTTGAACATAATCTGTTCCAAAAGACCGTTTGAATTCCAAAATGTTTGAAAACCGAAGTGCAAAGGGCTGTCTGCAAATTCAACTGAGAAAATTGAAAAACACATAGCGGATGCTGTTTGACTTCCAAGGCGTGTTTGAAAACAGAAGCATTTACTTCCAGTTTTTCAGCGTTTGGGTTCTGAAATGTTAGTCAACAGAGACATACGAGAACCGAGGTACCACTGTATTCTGCTGCATTTGAGGGTCCCTCCTGGTGAGTTGGGCCCTGGACCTCAGTCCCAAAGTCCTTCCCTGACAGCACCTGCAGTTGCTACCAGTCAGAGTAGACAGTACTGGGCTAGATGAACCAATAATTTGATTAACTACAAGCAGCTTCCTAAGATAGGTGTGTGAGATCCTTGGCCTGTGATGATTTGTTGTGGCTGATTCACATATGCCGATCATCACATGAGGTTGCAATCACCGAGTGTGAACATGTGTGAACAGATGCCACATCCGTACCTCTCCAAAGAGGAGTCCACTCCTCCCTGTCAAACTGTAAAGTGACTGTTAGGTGTGGCAGGTGCTTCTTGGAGATATCACAGAAAAAGAAAACGACTCCAGCCAACAAGCTTGACACCTTTGAGCTAAAGCGTGATGTCTTTAGGTGATTATCTGTATTATTGTCTTCCTATTAGCTGCAAGTCACTGGGCTAAGGAGATTTGTGTTCTATCACATGCAGAGTTCCTTGAACTTGGATCTCTACGTAAACTTGAACAGCTGCGTTAAAACCAGAACAGTTAGGAGGCTGGGCTATTAGGGCAAATGGGACAGTGCCCCACCAACCTCAGTCTGCCAATAAGCTTCCAGTGTCTTAGTCCTGTGCTGCCAGCCATGGCAGAGCTCAGCAGAAGAAGAAGCCAGCCAGCCAAGTCTCAGGGGGGTACTTGCCTGGAGACAGAGTTTGCATACAAGGTCCAGTCCTAAGGTCAGGAGTATCTTAGTTCACGTAGTCAAACAATCCAGGGGTCAAGAAAGCCAAGGGTCCAAGGTCACAAGAAGCAGCAAGGTCAGGCCAGGAACGACGAAGGTTGTTTCCTGCAACTGACTAAGGCTGGAAACCCTGCTTAAGGAAGCTGGAGCCTGCTGGTTCTCATCAGGAGCAAGAAGGCTGATCAGCAGCAGGTGGAGTCACTTCCCCTTTGGCTCCTTCAGGCTGCTGCTCAGCAGGTGAAGCTGACTCCTGGCCCATGACATCGAGTGAGTTTCTTCCAAAGAGCCTGGAGAAGTGGGGTGAGCATAGCCATATTTGACTATCTGCACATTCTTGCAGGTGGCAGTGGGATCTGTGTCTAGTGGGAATATGCCATTTTGAGTTACAGGCAACTTATCATTTACGCAGGGGTTACATTCCAAGCCACCGTGCATTTAAGTGAAATTGCATATATTTGAAACACCATTGAAAAAGCCTGCAAACACCCTGTTCAGCCCCAACCCTGTCCCTTTCTGTGACGTTTTGGGGTCACGTCCGTGTTCGACATGGCCACACACAGTTTGCACACACATATTGAACACACATAAATTGCTCCAGATAGCCAAGTATCGTCCGCCCATGACTTGTCTCAAAGAATCCTGGGAACTCTAGTTTGTTATGGATGTTGGGAATTGCATCTCTGTAAGAGGTAAAATGTAGTTCCCATGGTTCTTTGGGTGGAACAGTGTACTTTAAATGTATGGTGTGTAGGCAGCCTAAGGCACCTTCCAATGGTCTTATGTTCCTAAATGGTAAAGCTGTTCCTGGTTAGTTTGTAGGTGGCTTATTTCCCCCCACATATTTGAATACTGCTCTTTTCCCACAACCCCCCCCCCACATATGTCAAACTTATGTGTCAGGAAGAAGGCCAGGTTTAATGCGTTCTGTGTGCGGGAGGGTGGGATTCCTTTTGTTTAATGGCAGAGTATCCAAACATGCACCCCATCTCCTCTGCTGTGGTACATTTCAGGGAAAGCTTTATTTGTTAAAATAATTTACTATATATACTGCTCTCTAATTTAAAATGGCTCATGCAGCCATAAAATCACAATAAAAATCCAGTTTAAAAGATCAATAAAACAACAACAGTATATCAGCCACAGTAACCGCTGTGGTCCTGTTCCATTGATCATATAAACTGGTCCCATGTTTGGAAGGGAGGCAATTTCACATAGTCAGTACTGGGTGTGTAGATGCCACACATTTAAAGCACACACAACAACAACAATAATTCTGGGAACTGTAGTTTACCCCTCACAGGTCTAGGATTCCCAGCACACTTGGAAAAACTACAGTTCCCATTATTTTTTGGGAGGATGAATGTGATTAGATAAATAGTACTGTAGGCATACTGAAATCCCCTGGAAAATACTGGCTAGAGAATTATGGGGATGGACAGGGGTTAAGATTGGGACTTGTGGGTCAGGTTAGGTTTTTGTGCACTGCCCCCTGGAGGGGAAGAGACGCTCTTTTATTTGAGCTCATGCTCTGTGGCCCATTTTTGTCCATGATGCCTGTCAGGAGGACAAGCGACCTCTTGCCTAAGAGGTCTCAGGGTCTCTCTGTCTGTCTCTCTCTCTCAGTCTGCATCCCTGGGCAGGTGAGCATTCATTCACCGTCTTGCTCAAAGAGTGAATCACTGCCACTTTCCTTTTAAGGAGAGGCTGCAGGAAAGGAAGTGGGGGAAGGGCAGCTCATTGAGCGCTTCTTCACCACGCCTTGTTCTTGCTCCAGGCTGAGACGCCAAAGCCAAAAGCCGATCCCGGCAGCTGAACTCAGCAGAGACTCTTGAGGGCTCTTCGAGTAGCTGCCTGATCTCTCTCCTTGCCCAGCACTCCCTTCCGTTGCCCCCACGATGGCCAGGAACCACCAGGTGCAGAAAGCCAAGCTGGCTGAGCAGGCCGAGCGCTATGAGGACATGGCCGACTTCATGAAGGCAGTGGTGGAGGACGGAGCTGAACTCTCGAACGAGGAGCGCAACCTCCTCTCCGTCGCCTACAAGAACGTGGTCGGCTGCCAGAGGTCTGCCTGGAGGGTCATCTCCAGCATCGAGCACAAGACCGAGGAAGGCGACGACAAATCCCAGCTGGTCAACGAATACCGGGAGAAGATTGAGAAGGAGCTGAAGGATGTCTGCAACGTTGTCCTGGGGCTGCTGGACAAGCACCTCATCAAGAAAGCCAGTGACCCAGAGAGCAAAGTCTTCTACCTGAAGATGAAAGGTGACTATTTCCGCTACTTGGCCGAGGTGGCCACTGGGGATGACCGCAAGCAGATCATCGACAATGCACGGAAAGCTTACCAAGAGGCAATGGACATCAGCAAGAAGGAGATGCAGCCCACTAACCCTATCCGGCTGGGCCTCGCCCTCAACTTTTCGGTCTTCCACTATGAGATCGCCAATGCCCCAGAAGAGGCCATCAAGCTAGCCAAAACCACCTTTGACGAGGCCATGGGCGACCTCCACACGCTCAGCGAAGACTCCTACAAAGACAGCACCCTCATCATGCAGCTTCTCAGGGACAACCTCACATTATGGACCGCAGAGTGCTCAGGAGAAGAAGGGGGAGAGGCTGGTGAAGAGCCAAAGAACTGAACTTTGCAGACTGCAGAACGACGGTAACTCATTGTCTCCCCTGCAACCTCACTGTCTCTCTCCCACCCGTCCCACTTTCCCAACCCATCCTATTTTTATAAGATTCATTTTCTCCAGCTCCTGGGAGCTCCAGCTGGATTTTTATAGCAAAAGGGGACTGATCCATGCGCAAATGGGACTTCAGCATTTACCTAACTCTCGTGTGGCAGCTTTTTGGAGGGGCATCGCTATTTCCTGGCCTCTGTACTTCCTGGTATGTGACCTCTTCCTGCAACCCAGAGCTCCTTGCTTTGTATTAACTCTTGTATCTATCTGGTCAGCACCTGGTTAACACAAGAGTCTTCCTGACCTGTTATGGAGGACAGAGATATCTGAATGTATATGTGTGTATACATATTTAGTGTTTAACTGTGGAAGAATGAATTTTTTTGTTTTGTTTTGCGTGGTAAAGTTGCCAAAGTAGCAGCTGAACAGAATTAAGCAAGAGTTGTCACCTTTGCTTCTCACGGCCCCCTTTTTAAAAAAATTAATCTGCTGGGTTTTCTCACTCAGGGCATCCTGTTGTAAGAAGATGGAGGTGATGGGCCTTTTCAAGGGTAGCGGGGGGCAGGCAGGATGGGGGGGAACTCTTCTGAGCGGGTTAAGAATAGCAATCTCAAGAGGGCCTCTTGTTATCATGGTGTTACTGAGGTGGTTCGCTACAATCTTCTTCCCCAATAAAAAGTTCACTTTCACACCTACCTTTTGTAGTTCTGGTCTTCACTTTCTTTCTCCCCGCACCCCAGACCCCCTGGGCAGTAGGAGGGGGAATGGGGTGGCACCCAGAGGGTTCCCCAACCCTTCTTGCTGGCATGCTGTGGGACGGGGAGAGGAGATCCGGGAAATGCGCAAGCCTAAGCAAAGCGTGCGGAAGACAGGTTGATGCACGTCAAGGCAGCTTTTCTGCTCCTCTGAAATCTGAGGCGCTCCCGCAAGCTTCGGGGGAGGCGGGAGGAAAGGTTACGCCTGAAGGCAGAGCGGTGCAACCTGAAGATGAGGTTGGGCCTTATCTGGGAAAGAAAGAGGCCAGGGTGGAGTTGCAGAACCACCCTGGGGAGAGGCAGCCAGGGACAGGAATGGCTTTGATCTGGGCAGAAAAGGGAGGCTGCTGTTGCTTACCTACCCAGGAGAAGAGTGTGCCCTTGCTTCTCACTACCTGCTGCAAATGTTTCTCCCTAGCTCAGGTGACAGAGGAGACAGAGCTAATCCCACCAATGGGATACCTCCCACCCCGCACACTACAAAAAACTGCTTCAGACTTTGGACATTCAGGGAAACATTCTGCTTGACTCATGTGCCAAGGACTCCCATTGCCATACAGAAAATTGGTGAGGAGGGCGCATGCCTTAGGGCAGGGCCATGGCTCAGTGGTACAGAGCATGTGTGTTGTGCACAGAAGGTCCTGGGTTCAATACTTGGCATTCCCAGGTCAGGCTGGGAGGGAGATTTTGTCTGAATTTATGAATCCAATGCTAGTCCAGACAAAGTAGACCCATTGATGTTAATGGACCTAAGTTACAGATGTATTGATTTCTGTGAGTTTAGGTAGGACTAGTATTGGTGACAACCCAGAGTTTCCGGTGCAGGGCACACACTGGCCTAACCAATTGGCTCCTCACAAAAATGAGAATGGGACCAATAGTTTAACCAATATCCTTATGGGCTGAAAGTGTGGCTGGCCAACTGCAATTCCACTTGCAGCTTTCAGCAGAAGAGGAATAATTTTGTAGAATTTATGAGTAGGGATGGGGAAGAAACACAATCCAATTCACATTTAAAAGCAAGCTTACCTAATTTATACTTTCCGAAACAATGTGTGAACCAAAACACAGCCATCCTTTTAAATTCGTGCTTCTGCAAATTTTGCTGTGGCAAGTTATATTTGCAAAAATACATTATATTTGGAGAAAATGCTTTGTATAAATGTGCATACAGTATTAGGTACCAAATTTGCACTAAAATGTTGACAATTTTTCACGAGGGCTTAAAAAAACCAACCACTGCAAATTGATGTGTATAAGTAGGGAATTGAACTAACGACTGGAAAAATGAGAAACTAAACGACACCAAAGTTGAGATATCCACACATTCCTCCTTATCTGCTATTAGCACTCACAAAGGAATCCTTGATAACCCACCCACCCCACCCCCAAATCCCACCATGATTCCCTGGAACACAATTTGAAAATCAACGTTTGATAATAAATTAAGCCAAACCTTCCACTTTATTTCTGGAAGAAAGGGTTTATTAAACTGCATTGCCTCTATCACAGGGCGGATGAGCAAACCTCTTGTTCTCAAATCTCAAAAGTGATTTTTCTAGTTTTCACGGAACCTGACAATGTGTTGCCAGTTTCTACTTCCAGTGAAACTGGAGAGGGTGCGGCTCAGACTGCAAGCAGCCAGCAGCTGGGGCTGTCTCCTGTGGCATTTCAGTAGCTTAATGCTTTTCCCAGGACCTTGAGAGCTGCTGCAGTGCCACTGATTCCTGTAGCATGGCTTGAGAAGCTTGATCTCCAGGCATGACCAGGAAAGACTCTTCTCTGAAACTCTAGGGCAGAGCTAGCCAATGCAGTGCCCTCCAGATGTTGCTGGACAGCAACTCACATCATCCTTGACTTGGCCATGCTAGCTGGGGCTAATGGGCGTTGGAATCCAACCATGTGAAGGGCACCACATTGGCTCTTCCTGCTTTGGAAATTTGCTGCCTGTCAGTGTAGACAATACTGAGCCAAATGGCCCAATGGTCTTGGCTCACTATAAAGCAGTTTCTTACGCAGAGATTTGGCAGGCATTTTACGTGGCAGGGCCAAGCTCAGTAGTACAGCTGTGCATTGCATGCAAAAGCTCTTGGGTTCAATCCCTGCCACCTCCAGATACAACTGGAAAAGACTCCTGCCTGAAACCTTACAGAGCCACTGCCAGTCAGTGTAAACCAAACTCGGGGCTTCTGTGGCCCTCTAGGTGTCGCTGACTACAATTCCCATCATCTCTGATCATTGGCCACGGTGGCTGGGGCTGATGGAAAATGGAGTCCGACAATACCTACCAAGTTCCCCACTCCTGGTGCAGACAATGCAAAACTAGACGGACTAATGGCCTGATCCAGTATAAGGCAGGTTCTTATGTTTTCCCGGCATAGCCTGGAGTTTCTCAGTGCAGGAAGGAGTGGTTTTTCATCAGCTTACACACCACTGAAATGAGTAGCAGGCCATGGTATCCCTTTACAGACCAGTTCGGTGTTAGGGAACACCGAAGTGGAAAATTCCACTTCTGCCTTCACCAATACTCCTGACCTACAGCCTGGTGCAAAAAAGCAAAAATACATCAATGAAGGACGTGGACTGGAATTGAATTTTGGATGCAGAACACTTGGTATGCATTTACTGAATTTGCAGAGTTTATAAATATGAAAATTATGTTTGGCAAAGAACACCAGCCCATTTTTCATACACAAAGGGAACCTGCCAATCCCAAATTTATAAGCTGTGTGGCCCCTCCACATTTTCAGGCTTCTTTTGCACATGAGGCACACAATTCACTAAGAAGATCAGTTGTGCAATCCTCACTGAAGTGAATGGGAGCTGACTGAGAGCACAGCTCTGCACCTGCTTGTTTCATAGCACCTCCCATTCATTTCAGTGATGCTTACAGAGAAAAACATGCCTGTCTCTTGTGCTCCATTTAATGCAAGAGGACTCTTGGCTCATGGGGGAGGAACATAGAAAGCTGCCTTATACCATGCTGGACTATTGGCTAATCTAGCCCAGTGCTGTCCCAGTACACTGGCTGGCAGTGGCTCTCCAGGCTTTCACATGGGAGCCCTCCCCAACCCTGGAGATGCCAAGGACTGAACCTGGGACCTCCTTCTCCAATGCAGGCCATGCAGCTTACATAGAAAGCTACCTTATATCATTTAGCTCAGTATCATCCACACTGACTGACATCAACCCTCCAGGGTTTCAGAAAGGGGACATTACCAGCCATGTCTGGAGATGCAGGGCATTAATCTAGGGACCTTCTGCACCCAAAGCAGATGTTCTACCACTGAGCTACAGCCTTTTCCCTTAGAGGCCAGTATGCCTGCAGACCTGCTGCTGTTCCAGGCACAACTTATCAGCTTCCTTTCCCTCCTTGCATTAGCTCTCTCACCTCCAAGGTACTGGGACAAGGGAGTGACATGCAGGAATGTGGGAAGCATCCTTTTAGCATGGGAGGGCACCAGTCACTTACAAGACATCTGGGATGAAAGCCAGCAGGGTTCTCCACCCCACTCACCCACATTCAGCTGTTGATAGATTGTGAGCTCTACCCAAAGGATTACACTAACTTCAAACGAGCAGCGCAATCCTATAAATGTCTACTCAGAATGAAGTCCCACTGGCTTCAGTGGGGCTTATTCCCAGGTAAGTGTGCACAGAATAGGGTGGTGGCCTAAAAACAGCACTCGTATGTATTGCCACTCCTGATGCACAAACTCAAAAACATGTAGACCATCGAGGACCGTCCACCCTCCTTACCGCCCCCCACAAACTGTTTCCACCCACATTTAACATTTGGAGGATAAGGCTATCAGGACCCACAATGGTTGCTGGGAATCACAAGTGTGTAGAATGCTGTAGCACTCAGGCCCGGCTGGCAGGCTTCCCACAGGGACCTGGTTGGCCATGGTGAGAAACAGGATGATGGACTAGATGGGCCACTGCCCTGGTCCAGCAGGGCTATTCTTGCGTATTCACTGCCTTGGCTACCCTACAGGGTTGTGAGAATCACTGGGTCAATTCCCTGAGCTTACATATATACACATTCTGCACTTAGACCAAGCAAATAGCAACAAAATAAATGGAATGAACACCCATGTTACATCAATGATACTATTTCAGCATGGGGACATTATATCCAGTAGAGAGTTCTTCCATCTTTCCATTTACTATACCTCCATTAATTATCCACTGTCCATATTATGTTATCCAAATCACTGCTTCCCCACCCCACCCCACCCCACCAGTCTGGATTTCATCATACCAGGGATACTTTGAAAAGGAGAGGGTATGAGAAATCCAGATTGAGGGAATGGGAAAGTGTGGGAAGGCCGTGATTTGGAGAAGAATGTCATATGGACAATGGATAATTATTGGGCAACCATCCAAGGATCATATATGCCAGTGGATGTGACCTGAGGCAGAAGTCAGCAGAACAAAGAGTACTAATTTGACCTTTCTCTATATGTAGGCTAGTTTCAGTGCACACTTACACACCCCTCTCCATCCAGGCAAGCGAGAGGCATTATCAGAGCCCAAGGACACCTTCCAGCCAGGCAAACACACTCAAGGGAGGTGCAAAGCAGGTCTGGCAAGAGTGAGTGCAGGTAGGGAAGGGTGCATAGCTGTCAACTTTCAGATTTGAAAATAAGGGATCAGCAGCCTCACCTGTCCCGGGGACAGTCTACGGGAAATCTAACAATCCGGGATAGCAGCGGAAAGCAGCGCTGGAATAAGGGAATTTCCCACCAAAAAAAGGGAAGGTTGACAGCTGTGGAAGGGTGTGTGACATGGGGAGAGTCCCAAGAGCCAGGTTGACAGGCTTGGGGGGCTGTATTTGGCCCCTGGGCCTGAGGTTCCCCACCCCTGCTTTAAACTACACATAAAAGCATCTCTGCATTTTCCTCTGGGTGACTTTTTTATTCTCACTAAGTGTTGTAGCCAACTAAGTTTTAATCAGAATAGACCCATTGAAATCAATGGACCCAAGTTAGCCCTGTTCATGAACTGCAATGGGTCGGGTCTGAGTAGGACTAGTATTGAATATAGCCACTTCCCTTTGATCATTTAGCACTGGGATGCTTCATAATGATGCAATCCATCAGGAATTTCTCTTACACAAGACCTCTTCAAACAAATCAGAGTTGGAGTACAATATTCCTAGAGCTGCCATACGTTCAGATTTTCCCAGGCATTACCAGGATTTAACAGATGGAACTGACGTCTGGGGGGATTTCCGAGAGGTGGCACTTTGTCCTGGATCTTAGGCAAGTCAATCAACAACTTTCGGGGTGTCCTGGTTTTTACTTTTTGAAATATGGCAATCCTAAGCATGCCCAAGTAGGAGAACCTTCTGAAGGATCATGCCCTATAGCTCAGACCTCCTGCTGCGGCATACTTAATGGTGCCCAATAAGATCCACTCCCTGAGGCTTTTGCCTCTGAATTTCTGATGTTCACCAGAATATACGTGCTAACATGTAAGCTTCTAGAAGCCATGAGTGTCAAACGTTAGACCAGAACCACTCCCACAGCCTCGTTGGAGGAAGAGAAGGAGGAGCCTGAGTAGCTGATGCAACATTCCCCCAATCCTCGTGGCTGATTCAAGCGGCGAATGCCCTTGCTCATCAAACACACTTAATTGCCCAGGGAAAATGAGCAGGGAACATTTCACAAGGCTATAGTTGCTGACTCAGTGCATTAATAGAGATGGTACATAATTTGGCATTAATTGTGGGCCCACAGCTACCAGGCAGGAAGGGTCACGTTTCAGTATAGTTAGCACAAGGTGTGGGATATGGTGTCTTTACCCAAGCAAAATCATTGACCGTGCACTTTGAACTGGTAGGAATCATGCTGGGGCTGAAGGAAGGATCTCAAAGCAGCTGATGTACAATTTTGATCTTCACAGCACTCCACAACCCATTTACTCATTCATTTAAATATTGTCTCAAGGCACTGGATGGATCCATAGTAACCCTCCATCCTCACTTAGCCTCCCCTCAGCCCAATGAGGGCCGTTGGGGAATCCTCTATCTCGTCATTCATGTGTTATAGCTAGGGAAACTAAGGCTGAGAAAAAGCAGCTACTTGCCCAAGGGCTGCTCAGCGAAGATGGGATCTCTGAACTCAAACTTCCCAACCACATAAAAGTGCTAGAGCTTTTTGCTAGCCCTGCCCCTGTCCTGTTGACAGCCCACATGGCATACAGGAAGTAGAATCAGATTTTCTCAATGCAGATCTCCATGCCAGGAAAAAGTGTCTTAGCTGCTAAACTGTATTACAGTATATGTTCATTTCATGTAATAATTCCCAGGAGCCTTAAAAAAACTACAGTTCCCAGGATTTTAGGGAGGGAAATGTGCTTTAAATGTATTGTGTGTACCCAGCCTAAAAACGAAAAAAGGGTTGCCATAAAGGGAGGGCCAGCCCGAGCATTTAACAAAATGGACTGTCTTAGTCCAATTGATGCTGGGGATGAGGGCCAAAACAGCAGTCCCACCCTGCTGTTCTTTCTGAGGCATCCAGCCATTTCCCTATGTTGTCGCATGGCCTTTCCTGGACCCCCTAAACTGGTCTCCTGCCTGAGCGCCAGTAGTGGCTGCTATTCTGTCACTACTGTTGAAGTAAAATTGGATTATTGTTCCAGGTGGCTTCTGCTTGGGGAATGGGGATGGGGGTGCCGTCTTGTCCTTGCCTCAGGTAGCAACATGTCTTGGGCTGAACCTGGAGTCTGGGGTGGGGTTTGAGAGACACAATATTTGAGAAATAGTGGGCTGCTGTTTGAGAACCACATTTCTCCCTGAGCATGTTTTTTTGGGATCCCAGTCAATCGTTGGCAACCATCTGTCTCGAAAGACAATGGAGTGCACCTCCAGGGGCAAAGTCAAGCCACTGGAGAATCACAGTGCCTGCTGTGGCTGCAGAGACTGGTAACTCGTAACTGCTGCCTCCCAAGTTGTTTTTCCTGTGTTAGCAGCACTGAAGTGACCTCTCCAAGGCGGAAGCCTGGGCAGTGTGTATGGAGGCTCTGGGCTGCCTAGATGATAACACCCCCTCTCAACCTCACTGATGTGGTCCAAATGAAAGCAGAGAAATACATTTGGCACCAGCTTGGCTGCAGGAGTTGCCATAAGGTGGTGTACAGGATGCCACCCAACCATCTTAAGAGCACTAGATTCGTGTAGGGTTTACTCCTTAGCCTTTTATTCTCCCAAAGATGTTCCGCAAAACAATGGGTATAGATTTTTCCTCAGAGTTCACTCCTAAAGCCTTTCTCATGGATGAGTATAGCTGCAAGGCAGCAGAAGTTTAGGATCAGAGTTTTCCTTCTCCTAGATGGGCTACCTTCCCAGGGTGACAAGCCCCATCTGCCCCTCATTTCCCTCTACAGCACATGTAGAAACCACATTCTTGACCACTGGACCCACTATTGGTCTTGTCCACTCAATCCGCTTGAGCATGTTTTGGCCTGCAGGCGAAGACCCTAACAGACCAAGGGTTTGAGGCCCATTGGCTACACTCACCTAGTTTAGTCAGCCAGTCAATGCTGTTTCCCTGGGTGTGGCTGCTGTCAAAGGCCGACAGCTTCTAGGAGCCACAAGTGAGAGCTGAGTGCAGGGTGGAAGCAAAGGTGGAAAAACTACCCCAGAAGAAGCATGACATGTCCACCACCAGAGGTATTAACACCCCAAACATCCCAGTCGATATACAAATGCAAAGTGTGTCAGTTCAGCTCCACCTCTGGAGTAGTTTGTGAAACTGCTGCAGGTTATTTGCTCTAGGGCCTGTTTTAATTGGGAGGAGGGCAGGGAGGAAAATACTTACAAGAAGGAAAGAACAGGTCTATAATGCTTTCAGCAAGAAACCAATAGATCCCCCAAAAGCTCCAACTTGAGTGTCTGGTTATCAGCTTACTCCTCCCTCCTGCTGCTGGACCTTTACCAGCTGCATGCCATGAAGAAATTGAGGAGGCAAAGCTTCCTCACCCACCCTAATCACTGGCATATCAGGAGAGGGGGCCCATGTACCCTGTGTCCAGTCCTCTGTTTGAAGGGTTGTCTGGACCAAGTCTTGTTGAAAGATAAGGAACGCCTAAGAAGGAAAGCTACCAACATGAGTCTGACCAAACTCCATGGGGTCATGAAGAGTTGGACATGACTAAACAACAACAAAAGAAGGAAAGGGGGAGAGGAGGTGGAGCTTTGAAGTTGTCTATCAGTTCCGAGCAGTACCTGGACAGGCACATCTGGCCACAGTCTTCCCCACTATGGGGAGATGCAGTGCTGGCCCAATACATTTTAGCACCTGAGGTGAACCACAAAATGGCACCATGGAAGAAGGGCCGAGTGAAGATCTACATCAGGCACAAGCAGTTGCCTCACTTTGCCTCATAGGTGGACTGGCTCTGGTGAGATGGATACCATTTCTCTTTTATTTGTATTAAATATTTCTAAATCTATACCTATACGTGTAAATGAGTATGTGCATATTTTATGCAACTCCCCCCCTCCTACAAACACATTGTACATCACTCAAAATTATTTAGGTTTTTCAAATTCCTTTGGCTTGCCAGCATTTATGCCTTGAATAGCTGCCTAATATGATAAGAAATTCAACAGGTGAAGCCTTCTCCATCGTGAAGCTGTGGTGAGCTAGAAAGCGGAACCTAACCTGGCAGAAATGTTGTGGCGAGGTGCCCCAGGGAATAATTGCTGAACAGCTGGAGGACAAATAGAAGGTAAACCTAAAACAGCTAAAATACTTTAATTGTATCATTTCTTACTAGGCAATTGGTTAGAATGCAACTTGCATACTTGTATTGCCACACCTAAACGGAGTAGATGTGCTTCTTAAAATAAAGCTAAACATTCAGGAACAGAGCCTGAAATAACCCTGAAGTAGTTAGGCCCTCATAATCCTTGTCTCTACCCCAGGCTACACAGCACTGTGAGCCAGAGGGCTTATTTCCAGCCATGCAACTGTTTTAAAGCACAAGCACCTCAGTCGGGAAAGGAGTTGGCAACCCTTTTGACACACCCTACTCTGATGGACTTGGAAGATACATCATGAAAGCAGTGAGCCAGGGAGCACTGGGTGGGTTAATGCAAAGAACTGCACCCTTGCTTGGCTGAAGCAAGAAGCAGCTTGGATCAAAGAACTTAGCACATTCCAAAACGCTTCCACACCCACCTCCTCCATTCCTCTGGGAATCGGGGAAGCTGTGCAGCTCCTGAACTGGCCCCTGTCCCATTTAATTTCTCCTGGGTGGAGCTCGGCAAGCTCAGCTGTGCTGGGGTTTCTCACTAGTTTCAACTTGAGTGATTAATTGTAACCAAATCCAGTCATGCCACCTTAGGGCTATGAACTGTCTAAGCCAGCAGAACAGAGCCTGGGTGCTCCACGACATTGGGGGGGGGGGGAGGCCCAGGCAGCAGCTGCAGCGAAACTGGGTGGGTGACCAGGCCAGTGTTACTCTCTGCCTTTGAGATGCTCCTCTCTGCAGTATGCTTCCAGCAAATACCAGTTGCTGGAAACCGCAGAAGGGGAGAGTGCTGTTTCATTCATGTCCTGCTTTCGGGCTTCCCACTGCGGCACCTGGTTGTGAGATCAGGATGCTGAATTAGATGGGCTAACTGGCCTGATCCAGCAGCGCTCTTCTGATGTCCTTGTGGGCTTTCTGTCCAGCTGTCTGTTTCTTCTCTGTCTGTTTGTACTTGGACTCTGATAATGCCTCCTGCTTGCATGTATGGAGGCTAGAGAGCAGTGTGCATGAAAAATAGCCTACTGTACAAAGGTAGTACGGTATTTACATTTGTTGCTCTGTTCACTTTTGCCTCTGACCCTACCAACCCTGGACAATGTGGCCAGCCTCTGGCTGGAAAAGGTTTCTCGCCTCTGGAGTGAATGAATCTCAGCTTGAGGGTGCAAGAGTCTGGCTTGTAAAAATGAGAAATCTTATGCTCTTCCTGTGTTCTCGTGTTTGCACAACAAGCAGAAATTAAGCAGCAGTGTTAGGGAAAACGTCAACTGCTGAATTTCTGCTTTGCACGGAGGGGTCTGCACAGCTGCTGGCCCACCAAGCTCATCACAGCTGTGTACTTGCACCTGCCAAGTGCAGATTTAGAAATATACTGCTGTTTTTGCAATCCTAGGCAGGGAGCAAAAAAAGCAGGAGGTTTATTAAGCACCCAGAAGGCTACTATTAGGATTGCCAGTTAACCAGAGGGGGTGGGGAAACTGGCTTGTCCTGTTTCTCTGCCTCTAAGAGAAGTTTGGGCCCAGAAATCACCAGGAGGAGCTTCCAGTGGCCAGCAGCAAAGCATTCAGTTGCTGCAAGCTATGCTGCCATTCAAGAAACAGCAACACAGGCTTGTTCAAAAGTTGGCAGCCCTAGCTGCCAACCATAGCTGGTAGGCTTCATTTGGCCTCATGGGCCACAAATTGTACAGGTTGTTAGTGATAGATAGAAAGACAGAAAGACAGACAGACAGACAGACAGACAGATAATACAACTCTACCAAGCCTACCCACCCCTAACCGGTCCAGTTCCTGGCATGAAAACAAAGGGATAGTTTTAATTCAAGTTTTAATTCAAGGATGGGGAGCTGGTGGCCCTCTAGCCCTTGCTGGCCAGAGTGGATGGGAGCTGGAGTCCAACCACATCTGGGGAGCCACAAATCCCCCAGCCCTGATTTCTGTATGTCATGCTGCTTGAATGCACAGGAGGGCAAGTAAAAGAGGGGGGGAAAGGGGGGGTATTTAGTACTCCCAGTCAGATATGATGCTTCTGGTCTAATCATTTAGCTGGTGGTGATCCAGTAGTGGAAAACAGAAGCACAAGCAAGGAAGCATCACTCTGAGGTTTCTAATGGAAAGGGGATCGGAAATTGCTGGTGTTCACTTATTTGACCCATATCAAGAAAGGAAATCAATCCAGTGAATATGATCAGTACTGGTTGATATGTAGTTGATTACACCCCTCCTCCCTTCGTGTTTGCTTTACATTAAAATGAATGGGGTGGAATAACATAAAGACAATGCGACGCAATAGCAACATAATTTAGGTAATTTATGTAATTAATTATGTAAATTTGTCAATTACGTAATTTCACCATAGTGAACAGTGAGGTAAATAATGTTATTTTTGGTGGAGGATGAACTACAGTGAAACAGAAACAGCGCTGCGTTCAATGAATACAGGGCAGAACAACAGAAAAGAATGTGTTCTTTTATTCCTAACAGCGGGATCTTATCAGAAGTGTGCCTGCACAATGGGTGTGCCATTAAGGTCTCCCAGTTCCCCTTGCCTACCCTTGGGTGTGTGCTCAGCTATGAGCTTGGCTGCTGTACCACACCCCAACTGGTACTCTGCTTTGTCAGTCTTCACCTTTCTTTCAAAGTGTTTGTGACTTCAAAGTGTGTGTACTCAGAGGCATCTATTGCCAATCTCCTGGTGCAAAGCTGCCTTGTTTGTGCCTTGCTGGAACGGATGATCCCAGCACATTCCATGATCATCATAGCCGGCTATGCCATCCATATTCCAGGTTCATTTGTCTGGAAGGAGCCCAGCCTGGTGGGTGTGGCTGCGAGCAGACTCAGCGTTAAATTCTGAGCTGGGCAGTTGCTGTGCAGGCAGAATGGATGAATGAATGCTAAGCTTAATGGGGCTCTCCTGAGGTCCCCATGTCCCTGCAAGGCCATTATCCCTAGTTAGGGCTGCTGTTGGACCACTTATTTCTTTGTTTTATGGTGTTCATAAGAGCCTGCCCATCTAGTTCAGCATCCTGTTCTCACAGTGGCCAACCAAATGCTTCAATGGGAAGCCTGAAAGCAAGACTTGAGCACAACAGTACTTTTAGAATCATTCAGTTGACAGGGATCTCAAAGGTAATCTCATCCTGTGGTCTTCAACTGGTCAGGACTTGAGGTCCACCTGTGATCTCCAGCCTGCAACATGAGCCCCACTTTCACATCTTCACTTGTTTTATACATAGGAGCACTGATAAGGCACATAATTAACCAGGCTTTGGGGTGATTACATTCTATGGCTTTTCAAATGTGTTTGCGGGAGGTGAGTTCTTGGCTTGTTTTTGTTTTACTACATATTTTGTGTTCTCATCTTGTATTTTTATGTTGTGAACCTCCCAGTTATCATTGGATGAAGGGTGGTATACTACTAGTACTAGTACTAGTACTAGTACTACTACTAGTAGTAAAGAAATAATGTAGGGGGTTTGCTTCAAAGAAAGCCTGTAATTGGGTTGGAGAATAGTGGAGCTGATGTGATGCAGGTATTCAAAGGGCCCTGGCATCCAATGAATCACCGTGGCTCCCATTGTTCCTTCTGGGCGGGAGTGGCACAGATTAAATGGGTTTGAGCACTGGGTGGGGCAGGTGTGCTTGTGTCAGAGAGGGTTTCCATGCAGTGTCCCAAATACTTCTGCTACGAAATCTTTCAGAACACCTCATGTTCCATGCTGGATTCCAGTGCATGCCTATGAGTCAGCAATACCTGTCTGGGATTTCTAAAGGCTATGAGGGCTAGACAATGGAACCCCAGTCAGCAAAATAGTGAAAGGGACGCTGAGTATATTCCTGCCTCTACACCCACTTTGTGGGGGAAATGGGGTCAAGAACTGTGTCACACTGCGAGGGGATAAGCATTGGAAGAGACGTTGGAATGAGGCCAAGCTGGTGTGGATCAGCACTGCTTTTGCATGGAGAATATTTTTATTACATTTATATTCTGCATTTCCTCCTTCTGCATTACCCCTTCATGGATCACTGCCTTGCCGTGGCGAAGGGGCCTGAATAACTCAGAGAAGCTATGAGCTATGCCGTGCAGGGCCACCCAAGATGGACAGGTCATAGTGGAGAGTTTTGACCAAACGTGATCCACCTGGAGCAGGAACCGGCAAGCCACTCCAGTATCCCTGCCAAGAAAAATCCATGGACAAAGACAACAGGCATATAAAAGTTATGACGCTGAAAGATGAGCCCCTTAGGTCGGAAGGCGTCCAACATGCTACTGAGGAAGAGTGGAGGACAAGTACAAGTAGATTCAGAACTGATGAAGCGGCTGGGCCAAAGCCGAAAGGACACTCAGTTGCGCATATGCCTGGAAGCGAAAGGAAAGTCCAATGCTGTAAAGAAAAATATTGCATAGGAACCTGGAATGTAAGAACCATGAACATTGGTAAGTTGGATGTGGTAAAAAATGAGAAGGCAAGAATAAATATTGACATCCTGGGCATCAGTGAACTAAAATGGACGGGAATGGGTGAATTCATTTCAGATGACCATCACATCTACTACTGTGGTCAAGAATCCCGCAAAAGAAATGGAGTGGCCCTCATAGTCAACAAAAGAGTGGCAAAAGCTGTACTGGGATGCAATCTCAAAAATGATAGAATGATCTCGATACGAATCCAAGGCAGACCTTTTAACATCACAGTAATCCAAGTTTATGCGCCAACCACTGGTGCTGAAGAAACTGAAATTGACCAGTTCTGTGAAGACTTACAACACCTTATAGAAATGACACCAAAGAAGGATGTTCTTCTCATTATTGGGGATTGGAATGCTAAAGTAGGGAGTCAAGAGATAAAAGAAACAACTGGCAAGTTTGGCCTTGGAGTTCAAAACGAAGCAGGGCAAAGGCTAATAGAGTTCTGCCAAGAGAACAAGCTGGTCATCACAAACACTCTTTTCCAACAACACAAGAGACGACTCTACACATGGACATCACCAGATGGGCAGCATCGAAATCAGATTGATTATATTCTCTGCAGCCAAAGATGGAGAAGCTCTATACAGTCAGCAAAAACAAGACCTGGAGCTGACTGTGGCTCAGATCATCAGCTTCTTATAGCAAAATTCAAGCTTAAACTGAAGAAAGTAGGAAAAACCACTGGGCCGGTAAGATACAATCTAAGTCAAATCCCTTATGAATACACAGTGGAAGTGAGGAACAGGTTTAAGGATTTAGATTTGGTGGACAGAGTGCCTGAAGAACTATGGATGGAGGCTCGTAACATTATACAAGAGGCAGCAACTAAAACCATCCCAATGAAAAGGAAATGCAAGAAAGCAAAGTGGCTGTCCAACGAGGCCTTACAAATACAGGAAATTGAATGCTGATTTCCAAAAAATAGCAAGGAGAGACAAGAAGGCCTTCTTAAACGAGCAATGCAAAGAAATAGAGGAAAACAATAGAATGGGAAAAACTAGAGATCTGTTCAAGAAAATTGGAGATATGAATGGAACATTTCGTACAAAGATTTCCATAATAAAAGACAAAAGTGGAAAGGACCTAACAGAAGCAGAAGACATCAAGAAGAGGTGGCAAGAATACACAGAGGAACTATACCAGAAAGAAATGGATGTCTCATATATGCCAGGTTGTGTGGTTGCTGACCTTGAGCCAGACATCCTGGAGAGTAAAGTCAAATGGGCCTTAGAAAGCACTGCTAATAACAAGGCCAGTGGAAGTGATGATATTCCAGCTGAACTATTTAAAATTTTAAAAGATGATGCTGTTAAGATGCTATACTCAATATGCCAGAAAATTTGGAAAACTCAGCAGTGGCCAGAGGATTGGAGAAGATCAGTTTACATCCCAATCCCAAAGAAGGGAAGTGCCAAAGAATGCTCCAACTACCGCACAATTGCACTCATTTCACACACTAGCAAGGTTATGCTTAAAATTCTACAAGGCAGGCTTAAGCAGTATGTGGACCGAGAACTCCCAGAAGTGCAAGCTGGATTTCGAAGGGGCAGAGGAACCAGAGACCAAATTGCAAACATGCGCTGGATTATGGAGAAAGCTAGAGAGTTCCAGAAAGACATCTACTTCTGCTTCATTGACTATGCAAAAGCCTTTGACTGTGTCGACCACAGCAAACTGTGGCAAGTTCTTAAAGAAATGGGAGTGCCTGATCACCTCATCTGTCTCCTGAGAAATCTCTATGTGGGACAAGAAGCCACATGACAATGGTGGACAAGGCTAGAGGCAAAGTGGCCAAGGAAATTAATGTGGCACTTTGAAAAGTAGGTCACACACACCAAGCATGCAAAAAGCCAGGTGCTTCTATCTACTCTCATGCACCTCTGCTTCCAGGCAAGCAAGAGTCATGATCATGCTTCAAGGACATATTTCAGCCAGGCAAAAGCACCCAGGAAGGGGGCAGGTCCAGTGAGGGGTATGGATGGGGAGGGTGGATGGCATATAGAAGGACATGGCTTGGGAAGGGTCCCAAGAGCTAGTTTGAGAAGCCTGGAATGTCACATTTGCCCTCATGCCTGAAGTTCCCCACCCCTGTTCTACATCCACACACCCTTCTCTGTCCTCCATGCGGCATTATCAGAGTTCAATGACACATTCCAGCCAGGCTAAAACAATAATGGAGGGTTCAAAGCAGGAGCAGTATGGGCCATGGCTTGGGAGAAGCAGGCATGGCCAGGGAGAACTAGAGGGAATTTTGAGGGCCAGATAAAAAGGTCTGGAGGCCTGAGGTTCTCCACCTGTGTGCTAATTACTACACCATACTGGCTTTCTCAAAATAAGGGCTCAGAATATCTAACCTTTCCAGTTCGAAAGGATCTTGGCTAGCAGAACTGAGAAAGGCTTCTGCCCCAGATCATGAAAAGCCAGTAAAACAAGAAGTCAGTACTGGCTACATAAACCAGTGGCTCAGTATAATGTGGTTATATGAATACTGAGCAGTGGTGCGCTTAGGTAATTTTAGGACACATCCATGCTAGATAGTTAAAGCACTATAATGCTACTCTTAAGAGTCATGGCTTTCCCCAAAGAATCCTGGAACTGTGGATTGTTAGGGGTGCTGAGACTGGTTAAGAGATCCCTATTCTGCTCACAGAAGGTACCTTTCTCAAAGTGCCCTGCGAAGAGGGATTGACTGTTAAACCACTCTAGGAACTGTAGTGCTGTGAGGCGGATAGGGTTTTTTAACAAGTCTCAGCACCCTAAACAAACTACAGTTTGCATAATTCTTAGGTGGAAGCTCATGGCAGTTTAAAGTATAATGGTACCTCTGGTTACAGACACCTCGGGTTACAGACCCTTCAGGTTACAGACTCCACTAACCCGGAAGTAGTACCTTGGGTTAAGAACTTTACCTCAGGATGAGAACAGAAATCGCTTGGCGGCGGCAGTGGGAGGCCCCATTAGCTAAAGTGGTGCTTCAGGTTAAGAATGGTTTCGGGTTAAGAACAGACCTCCGGAACGAATTAAGTTCTTAAAGGGAGGTACCACTGTAGTGTGGTAGTGCTTTATATGCATGGTGGTGCAGTTATGGCCTTTGGATTAATGGGGTGTGTGTGCTGCTGCATGCATGCATGCGCATGTAGGTGAGAGAGAGATCACTCTTTAGATGGTAATGTGTGTAATTTCTGTTCAAAACATAAGCCAGCCAGCCCTGTGTATTTGGGAGCCCTCCTGCTCAGGCTTTGGACTGGGGCCCTGGACTTTTTCTTCAAACTCCTGCTCTGTGTTGGCTCCTGCCTGTCTATTGGAGCCATCTGTGAACTGGGCCCAGGAACTCTCTGTTCCTTTCTCTCTTGTTCACGAAGCCTTTAAGTGTGAGCCTTGTGGGGCCTGAGCAACTTCAAAGGGCCGTTCTGGACATAAATGAGGTATGAAAAAGCACAGTTTGTACACCAGAAAGTACGATTCAGGCAATAAACTCAAAAGATGCAAATTACCTCAGGGATGACAAATTTCGAAAAACAGTTGTGTTTTGGTACTCATTGTTTCTGTAAGTGTGAATTAAGTAGTTTCACCCTGAAGTGCAAAGTGAATTTAATGTCTCACCCAAGCCTCGTTACGTTTGAGCAGCTTGGCCTGTTTCTTGACTCGGGGTGGGGTGGGGAGGCCTTTTTATGGCAAAATTTTGAACCACCCTTGCCCCATTTTGTTCAGCCAAGCAGCATCTTGGTCCTCTTTGCTACAGCACCACAGGAGGTGCTTGCGATTGGATGATTCGTTCCTTCATTTACTGGCGGTCCTACAGACAGCCACACCCATATTGGAGGGATGACCTACATGCCTTGCTCCAGATTGCTGAGCTGTCTTTTCAGTGATGTAACCGGAGATTCTTTTGGCATTTCGTTACAACTTTCTTTCATGGGAGCACCTGTCTCTTAAGTCTTTTGTCTGATGTAATGTCGTGGGAGGCAGCTCTGCGTAAACCTGGACCTGTTTGCCCTGTTTGCAACACCCAGGGCACAGCTCAGCCTAGTCCCCTCCCTGGAGTTGTCACTGGAGTCACATTTTAACCCTTGCAATGCTCTAATTTCCTCCCAGTTTAGAAGTCACTATCACAAGTGCTTTTTCACCATCTCCACCTGGCAAAAAAAGTACGATCCTCTCCATAGGCACCCCCCCCCCAATCACAGTTATCCAGAGTGACCTATGTATGATCTAGGCCAGACAGCTATGACACCATGTTCTTCATGTAGAGAACATGAAGCTCTGAGTTTGTTAAAATGTGTTGGCATCTTTCCTGACAGCCAGTGAGTCATGGGGAATTAGGGCTGCAGCATTTTCTTGATTAATTAATTAATTGGTTAAACACACTTTTATCAGATTAAAAATGTGCCACTTGCATAGCAATTACTACTCAATGGAAAACAGCTCAAAATCTCACACTGGACACTTGTTACCGCTCACTCTGGAATATAGATATAATAGAGAAAATCATGCGTAATTTGAGATTTCGACAAGGACCAGAACCTCCAGACACATTTTATATGATTTGGCATTCCATCATTTTTCAAGACAACCCTTGTCACAATCCTGGGAAATCTAAAACTATGCTTGATGTTCTGATAAAAGATGATAGTCTTTACTTTGTTATTTAACTTATGTGCAACTACTCATTCTATGTGTCTGCTTTATAGTTTTGTACGTCTTAGTTTTCGTCTGTTATAATTGTTACCTTTGTTTTATATACATTATAAAATGAAACAATAATAAAACACTTTACCAAAAAAAAAAAAAAAGTCTGATTGGGCAGCAAATCCCTTTAAAGAATAAGAATAAGAAGTTATATTTAAACAAGTAATTACAAAACTCCGGATGGCAAACAGCATCTTCAAAGAACCATTCTGTGTTGTCTTTCACACAGGATGGAAAGCCTGCTTATACTCCCCCTTGAGCCATTTTGGGACCATCTGGTTCCCCCTCAAAGAATGGGTCTGCTACTAGCACAAAGAAAGAAAATGAAATAAGGTCACCCCATACCTCTTTTACCCTGGTCATTAAATGCAGAACTTTTGTTGCACAAGTATGGGTAAGCTTTGGCCTGCCACATAGTTGTTGTTGGACTTCAGCTCCCATTAACCCTAGCCAGCATGGCCAATAGTCAGGGATGGTGGGAGTTGCAGTCCAGAGACCTTTACAGTAGTTCATAACATGTATTTAATTATTATTTATAAAAGCATCCCTATACTTCCCTCTCATAAAATATCGGGGGGGGGTGTACAGCAATATAAAAACATTAAAAAATATTAAAGCCTGTACAGAAAAATAATTAAAATGACTGGCTACTTGAGAGAGTAGCAGAGGACAAGTGACACTTGATTAACTTTCATTATACAGGTGCTCCACAGTAGCAGAAGAACAACACCCTTCAGATATGGAAGCTTGCTTTTTGAACTTGGTGCTGGAGTTTAGTCAAAAGCATGCCAATTTTATTCTGAGGAGAAAGCAGCCATGCAAGTTCCCAATCTGGATCATGCTCCCAATCGGAACTAGGCCTCAAGCCTGTTTCCCACTGAAGAGCCATCCATCTATGCTGGCATTTGATTGATTGATTGAGTTTACTTATATGGTGCTTTTCCACAGTGAACTGTGCCCAAAGCAGCTCACAGCAAACATTCAAAAACGTTAAAACATTGAAAATACAAATATGCAACATACATGTTAGTAAATTCAAATGACAAAAATCAGCAATTGAACAAACGCAGAATAAATATTACAAAACAACAACAACACCAAATCAATGTTTAAGTACATAAATACAAAGTAAAGTGAGAGTTAGTTAAGCAACAATAACTTGCAATCTACAGCAGCTTTGGGGACAAGTACCAGCCGTTCACTGGGAAATGGTTCAGGGCTCTGATTCCATTTGACTTTGACACTGACACACACACACACACACACACACACACACACTGTTTTTCCTTCAAAACAGAAGTGGCGCAGCTTAAATATGTGTTGTTGTTTAAAGTCTAAATTAACATGCAGTTTGGGCCGTACATTGATCTTAAACATTGTGATGGATGAGAGATGAGGTACACATGCATGTAACATATCTGTAACATATCTGGGTGCGTAAAAAGATTTAGAAATGTAGAAGGATTGGATGTAAGAAAATGATTGGAAGCCAAAGTTTATAACTCTAATTATTTCTATTGGAATGTTTCTGCCTCATCATCACCACTCAGATCCATCAACTGTCTGCTACTAAATCCCATGCTGTGGAGGCCACACAGCAATTTTTATGTTAATTATATTAAATTAGAAGTAGTCTTATTTAATTAACCTATGTATATCGCCCTTGAAAATACACCCACAAAAGTTACAAGGTCTGCATAACATTTTATTTGCTGGTTAAGAGACTAGTAGCCCACATTTCCATTCTAGCCATGGAGGAGGGGAAGTCATATTTGAAGCACATTTAACATATGTTTAAAGCACATGGCTTCCCACAAAGATTCCTAGGAACTGTAGCTACAATTCCCAGTATGTACCCATAACAGACTGGGGGGGGGGGAGTCATGTGCTTTAAATGTGCATTGGATGTGCTTTAAATGTATGCTGTGGATCATTTGCCCTCTCTTCCACAGTCAGCACACAGAATTACAGGCAACGACCTCTTAGCAAGCTGGTTTTTTAAAAAGGTCTTCTACAAGGTGACTGGTGGAGGAGGGACAGTGCTCTATCCACTATCTCTACCAGGCTGTTGAACCCTACACTGATCATGCATTTGTATGTTATTTTTATTAATACAGTCAAACCTTGGTTGTTGAACGTAATCTGTTCCGGAAGACCGTTCGACTTCCGAAATGTTCGACAACCGAGGTGCAGCTTCCGATTGTTTGCAAGAGCTTCTTGCACTCAAGAGGAAGCCACGTTAGACATTCAGGTTCCGAAAATGTTTAAAAACCAGAGCACTTACTTCTGGGTTTTCAGCGTTCGGGAGCTGAAACATTTGAAAATTGAGCCGTTCAAGACCCGAGGTTTGACTGTATATGCATTTGTATGCACACTTTCCCATAGTATATGCATTTGTATGCACACTTTCCCATAGTATATGCATTTTTGTACACGTTCCTTGGCTGGAGAACTGTACTTCAAAAATTGGAGAAAGTGAATTTTTAAGGATGGCTGTGTTTTAGTTTGTGTGCTGTTTCAGAAAGTGCCAATTAGGTAAGTTTACTTTTAAATCTGAACTGAATCAAATTTATCCTCCATTCCTACAGAGGACGGACAGGACAATCTCACTTTGAGCAATCACAGAGAGTAGCAACAACCCACTCACTCCCCTGACTATAATTCCTGGTCACCTACCCTAAACCAGACACTGCTCAGCTCCTGACAACTTTCCCCCAGCAATCTGTTTAAAAGCTGCTCTGCCACATTTTTTTAAAGAACCAACAATTTTGTTCCATTCTGGTTCAAGTGGACCCGGTCTCTTTTGTACAGGACCAGCTTGTCCCCCTCACAGAGCTACAGTTCCCAGCATCCTTAACAAACTCTAGTTCTCAATATTCTTTGGGGCAGGGGGTATATGCTTTAAATGTGTAGGGTGCACACAGCCTGAATATTTAAATCAAAATGAGGCCTGCTGCATTCAGGGGCCTTCCTGATTCTTCTGCCGAGTTGGGCACTGGACCTCTGCCCCCAAATCCTGCCTCTATGGTGCCAATGACACAAAGGTACAATGCAGCACATTGCCTTTCTTTTCACATAATGCAGCGATAGCCTTTGAAGCTGTTGTTAAAATGATTACACACCTCAAATATATCTTTAACTATAAACAAGGGAGGTGGCTGGGCTGATTGCTATATTAGAATTGGGGTGTGCGTGCATACAAGCATGGCTCTACTTTATGTGAAATTAAATTTCTGTGAAATTAAATGTTGGGAAGGGCCATAGCTCAGCGATAGAGCATCTGCTTTGCATGCAGAAATTCCCATGCTCAAATCCCAGCATCTGCAGGTAGGACTGGGAGAGGAGCCCGTCTGAAATCCTAGACTGACTCAGGGTAAGGCAGCTGCCTCATCTTTGGGATGGTACGTTGATTCTCAAAAAGCTATGATGCTGAGAGCCTTCAATGAGTTAACAGGGAACAGCTGGAGCAGAGTTGCCCAATTGCAAGATAGACTGTAGCAAGCCAAGGAAACGCTAGAATTGCCACGGGCACCCAGAACCTCAAAGCCGGTTTAACGGCTTCTCTCGAGAGGCCCACAGGGCGATTGGGCTTGCTGAAAAAGCCGTTACTAAGCAGTTTGTGTAGGGTGGAGGATCGGGGCATCTCATCACGCAGGCTACCAAACAGCTGCCGCTTTGCAAACAAAGCTGTTTGCTCCAAGAGTGCCGCTTGGGTGGTAGATATGGAAGAGGAGGAACAGAAGGGTGAACGCTGGGGAACTGAAGCCAAGAGCAGGTGGAAATCAGCTGCAAAGCTCCACCTTGTTCCCATCTGGAGCAGATTCAAATATCCCATTCCAGCCCCAGTCTCCAAGCATTTTCAATTTACTTATTTGTCCACACTGCAATAGTTTAGAGGTGATACATACAAAGACTGGCTGACCAGTGCTGGGCCACCACTGATTTGGGAGGCCATTAAGGTTATAACAGCTTCCCTTGCAAGTTTCATCACAGTGCAGAACTTTGATCCCAGTTATTTGGTCTTGATTTAGAGACTCATTTCTTTTTACATTGTGATGGCTTTGAAACATCCTGTCAAGCCTTTTTTGTTTCAAACACTTCTCCAGGAGCCTTTAATTACACTATAATAACCCATGGATAGGCACTAGTATTTCACAATTAGTTGAACCGCACTAAAGGGCATTGAAGCACATTAGCTACGTATAACTTTAATACATTGGCAAACAAGTGGCAGCATTCAAAGTATGATAAGGAACAGCAATATAATGACAACACACTAAAAGTGCAGTGAGGTGGAAATAGGAGTCTATTACAACTCATTAATTCATTAATTCATTTCAGTAATATATTTGTCACTTTTCAGGACCAAGCCCACAAAGCAATCTACAAAGGCAGCTAAAACAATATAACCTTAGGCAGAGTATGAAGCACTGTGTGGATACAGACATACAGATAGCTGATACTGAATTAGATTTCCAGATTCTCCTAAAGACAAGCAACAGCAAAAAGAACTGATGGGCCCAAATGAATGTTAACTCGAAGAGAGTTCCAAAATTGTGGGGACACCACCATGAAAGGCCCTTTCTCATGTGCTTCCCAGCCTGCTACTAAATTAATATGCTACTGGGATGATGAACCTAGGAAGCCAATTTCAGGGCTGGGAAGGGCCATAGCACAGTCCCTGGAATCTCCAGGGCTGGGAGAGAATCCTGCCTGAAACCCTGGACAGCTGCTGCCAGTCAGTATAGAATAATACTAGCTGGATGGATCAGTGGTCTGACTCAGTATAAGGCAGCTTCCTGCATTTCATGTCTCCCACTTTGAGCTCTTTCAGTCTTTATAAGGGGTAGGCCTTGACCTTGCCAGCTACTGTTACTTTACTGCCCACATCAGCTGCTGATGAGCCCAGTGCACAGGGGTGGTGTGTCCCGCTGCCTTGTCCTGTTGCTGCCACTTGTGCTGCCCACCTCTGCCAACTCTAGAGAAGCGGCGCTGGCACTGCCGCCGATTTTGAGCAAGACCTCATCGATTTTGGGCAAGATCTTACACACGCCGCAATATATGTTGCACAATATTGGTGTGGTCTTGGCCAAAATTGGCACTAGCACTGCAGCGGAGGTGATGGGGCAGGCAGGGTGCTTATACTGTCTGAGGCAGGAGCCTCACCCCACCTAATGATTGTGCTGGCCCTGTCAGCACATACCCTGCATAGATCACTAAAACATGGAGGAGGCTCAAAGGCAGAGAGCTACTGAGGCCCAGCCCTGCCCCATCACACCTGTGAACCTGCCGCTGAGGCTGGGAGAGGGAAGAGCCCCGGCGTTCTTGCAGAGATAAAAGGCACTTGGGGAGGAAATCTAAAGTGCCATCTGAAGCAAGGGTTGTGTCTATAGAACAATGTGCAAATCCCATAAATGGGAAATTTGCAGAGGAGGCAGCGGCAGCAAATGATGCCAACACCTTTGGGAGCCTTGGCTGGGAAGAGCTGGAGGGCTGGTCTCTGATGCACACCCCATAAGGCTCCCAAGCCAAGAGGTTTCCACGTGCTGTCACACCTGGGCATGGACATGCAACATAAGGTGGTATGCCACCTGAAGCCTCAATCATGCACAGCATTTCCGTGGTGATGATGCAGGCTGCCTCTCAGAAAGAGTTGCCACTGGTGTGGAAAGGAAACACCGTGTGTGATCCTGGGGAGGCCCAACAAAAGCGGCACAAGATGGCTGCAGTCATCTTGAACAGGAACACAATATGAACAGGGACACAATATGGAGTTGCCTCCTACTAAGTCAGACTACTTACTAGTCCGTCCAACTCAGTATTGTTTACAGCAGGGATGGGGAACATGGCTCCAGATGTCTCTTTGGACTAAACTCCCATCATCCCTGACAACCGGCCATGCTTGCTGGACCTAAAGGGAATTGGAGCTTAAAATCATTTGGACAGCCATAGGTTTCCCATTCTGAGTCTCTGGACTGGCTGTGGCTTTTTTAAAATTGATTTTTCAATTTTTTTATTTTATTTGATTTATATACCACCCTTTGTCATAAGACCTCAGGGTGGTTTACAGACTTTGGCTTGCTATGTCTCCTGTCAGGGCCTCCTTCAGCATCCCTCCCCCGCTCTCAATGTCCTTTCTTTGTGCCAGTTGCTTTCTTACCACGCTTCCCTCTCAGGCCCAATTTCTTATGCAACTTTTTCACACAGTAAAGTAGCTGTGAGTTAACAGAAAAGAGTAATTCCCTCCTGCCATTCTGGGACCGTATTAGTGAGCTGAGGTATCATAAGCATAAGGACAAAAGGGAAGCCAAGTGATTTCCAGAAGCTTCTCCTGAGGAGAAGCTATTGGGTTTACCTCAGCAACCATGTCCTTAATCCTGTTTCACCTCATTGGTGTCAAGGACAAGAATTCACTGACTGGGCAAATACTTATAAAGAGATCTAAAAATTGCTTACAGCATTAACAATGATTATATACAGGCTTTAAAAAATATCCACAGTAATACCCAAGATCTACATTGAGACCAGAAGGCTCTTATCAGCAACAAACACTCAGAGATTGTAAAAACTGCAGCCTCTGCCATGTTAGAATAGATCTAGCAAGGCAAATGTATCTGTTCTTACATGCTTAGTGTTTGACTTTCCACTCTGAGGTATGATAAAACACGTGATTGTAATGATTTCAGCAGGCTGTGTATGTCTCAAAACACATCAACAACCGAATTTTTATTTTTTAAAGTAAGACTCAAGACAGTTCTGCAGGCTTGCTTCTCCCCCTCCTTTTTTTTTGTTAGGGATCCCCATTCATAATGACACGGACCATGAGAACAAGCCTAAGGCCATCTTTGTCCGCAAAGTTTTGTGCTGGAGACTAGTTTCAGTCCTAGGCACACCCAGAAGTCCTCCTACCTGTTCCTTGCAACAGCAACCCCTTGTGGCACCAGTAAAGCTGTACTCCGTTGAGTGGAAGAGATGCTTCTCCGGCAGGAGCACTCTTGCCAGATCCTTGCTGGAGGAAGCCAAAGTCCAACATCCTGTTCTCACAGTAGCCAACCAGATGCCCATGGGAAGCCAGCAAGCAGGACCAGAGTCCTGTCATTCCCAGCAACTGGTATTCAGAGGCATACTGCCTCCAACAGAGAAGGTAGAACACAGCCATGGTTCACTTGCAGGATCACCATAACTCACATATGCCCATTCAATCACTTTGATATGAAGAACAGGCATTCTAACAGGTGCCACAAAATACCCATTAGTGCTGCAGGACTGAGATAAGCTGCACCTGCTAGAATTCTCTCTACACCATTTCCAAAGGAAGGAGCCAGCATACAACAACCACATTACAGCTTATCAAGAATTTCAGTTTTCACCTGCAGTTTGAATCCTGGTAACAGCTTCCTGGCCCAGTGTGATTTGAATTGTGATAATGGCTTCCTTTCCCACTATAGGTGTTAAGTGATTTAGCAAAGTTTGATAATCAATTATTGCTGTGGTCATGGTGCTTTTTTTTTTTTTTTTGCTTTCTTTAAAGCTTTACCTAGTAAAATTTACTATAACTGTCAGAGATTTTATTTTACATTATTCTATTTCCTTTCCATCTGAACTCACTGTTCCCATCCCATGAAGTGGGACTCTAGTCCATGAAAGCTTCTTCTGTACAATTTAGGCCACAAATATCTAAAAGACTGCCTGCTTCCCTGTAGACCCCATTTTGAGTATTAATACCAGCAGAGCCCTCTTGGTAATTCTACCACACACAAATGTTTGGTGGTTGGAGTGGTAGCTCAAGAGAGAGCATTCTGTGGCAGCTCCTAGGTTAAAGAATTCCCTCCCAAAATAGGCATGTCTGGCTCCTTCATTATATAGTTTCAATTGAATGCTAAATGTATACCCTCTTTACCCTGGCCTTTTGACACTTGAGAAATGTTTACAGGACCCACTCTATTTCTGTAACTGCAACTTGTTATCAATTGCTGTTAATATTAAATTTTACATGGCTGCAACTGGCCCTGAGACCTTATGGTAAAGGGTGAGTAAGAAATTGAACGAAATAAGAGTAGTAGTATCAATAATGATATATTTAAAGGTGTCTTAAGTGCACAGTGGTACCTCAGGTTAAGTACTTAATTTGTTCTGGAGGTCCATTCTTAACCTGAAACTGCTTTTAACCTGAAGCACCACTTTAGCTAATAGGGTCTCCTGCTGCTGCTGCTGCACCGCTGCTGCACGATTTCTGTTCTCATCCTGAAGCAAAGTTCTTAACCCGAGGTACTATTTCTGGGTTAGTGGAGTCTGTAACCTGAAGCATATGTAACCTGAAGCGTATGTAACCCAAGGTACCACTGTATATTGTTTCTCTTCCATGCAGTTATTGTGGGTGGGGCAGGAAAGCAATCCTCATACCAAAAGAAGAATACCAGACATGGATATAGACACATAAGTCTGAAACAGAGTGTATGGGTTGAGCAGTCCCTCCACCAGAAGGACTCTCCTAAAAGGCCAAGGCCAAAACCTGGCATTTACAGGGGGGGGGGGGTTCACAACAAGTGGAGTCAGGAGGCTTTGAGGGTGCTCCTGTCCCTAGTGCCCAGCATCACTGCTTGTCATCTCCACACTTTGAAATGCCAAACAGAGGCAGAGCATTGGCGGCCGCAGAAGAGAAGACAGTCAAGCTCTTATGCAATTGTACAAAGTTAACAGAATCCCATGCTTCTCAATAAAACAACAACAGAGCGGTTACACTGACAATCTTTGGTGCAAACTTCTTTCAGGCAGCAGACTTCTATTACTTTTGCCATTTCACCGGTCATCTTCTGTGCCTCACAACTGCCCATACCGCAGCTCACTGCTAACTTGTTTTTTTGGTGGGGAGGCCCCTCTTTGTCTCAAGCACAGAGGCTCCCAAGTACACCAGAAAGAAAGTTAATGTGTGGGAGGAACCTAAAGGCACAAGCTGAATCTTGGTAGTCCATATCTTGCAGGGTACTTCTTCAGCTTCAGGTTAATACACATGGGAAGCCAACTTGGATGGGAAGAGCTGTCCACCTGCAGTGGACAGTTGCAGCAGGCATGCTACACATCCATGGTTTCCTGCTCCACAGTTTTCTCCTGCGGCTGCACATACTTCTCCTGGACTGCTAATGTGCTGGTTATATGTGAGTTAAGGGGAAATAAACAGCAAGTGGTGGCTGATGCTTAGAGTGTGTGTGAGAGAGAAAGGAGCACAGATCTCTGTTTGACTGCTAGCTGACAGTGCAATTAATGTGAGGACATTCCATCCAAAAGGTACAGTATCGGAAGCAGCAAACAATACAAAAAGGAATTTGAGCTACACGGAACAAGAGTGGGAGAAGCAATTTGTCTCGATCAGAGGTGGCTACCCGGCAGCCCTCAGGCTATGTCCAGCCCACAAAACAATTTTATCCAGACCCCAGAGGTGCTCAGATTTTAATCAAAGAGTGGTAAAAAGTTTGCCCACAGCTCATAAGAAATTGTTTTCAAAAGCTACGAGAAAGAGAGTCAGTATTACATCATCTTTGGGCTTTTGCTCTGCTTACTGCCCTAAGGGTTAGAAACTTACTAACATCTGACCGGACATGCAGAATATGGAGTAATAAACCACAGCTTATGGATTGCATCCATGCTGGCAATCTCACATGCAGGATGTAGGTGGGTGTATCTTGGTGCTCCTGTATATCAGCCTGGTATCACCTACATTGGTTCTACATGTATTAATTCACAAAGCCCTAAAAAAGTGGGTCCAAAAGGCCCTTAAGGACTGCCTGATTCCTTACTCTCTACTTCAATCATTGAGATCCTTCAATGGGGCACTTCTATTGGCTCCTCATGCCTCTGAGTTTCGGTTGGCCTCTACTTAGGGACTGGGCCTTTAGTGTGACAGGACCTGCCTGTGGAACTCCCTGCCAGTAGAGGTTCATCAGGAATCGTCCATACCATTTTCAGATGTCTTCTGAATACAGGTCCTGCTTTGCTTAGATAGGCCTTTGCAATATGATTTGTTTTCTTTTTCACCAACCAGTATTTACTGATGTTATAGTGAAGTTTCAAATGATGTTGCTTTCACTGATTTTATTATAATCTTGCATACTGTATACTGCCAAGATTAGATTGTAAGAAAGTGTTGATTACTTCAATAAAATAAAAATAAATAAATGCTATCGATATTGACACAAATGTAGCTTATTTCCACAATCACAACACACCTTTGAAACTGGGCTGGAATTGTAGAAACAGGCTTATTCATGCACATTGGACAGGTTTGATTCATAGGTTTATACAGTACAGTGCTTCAACAGCTTTATACTATGAGGCAGACTATAAATTTGTTAAATGAATAAGATAAATAAGTAAAACTTCCATCTGATCAGATACCAGTGCCAATGGTAGTGTAAACTGACCCTCAAAACTGCAATATAGTTATGGGCATGCAGAATTCCCCCAGATGATTATTTCTTGGGATGCATAAATAAGACTCAGTCTTGCAGCAGGGAAGGGGAACACAATAAAAAAGGATACGATGTGAAGTGGAAATCGGCTCCCACTGCTGCAGACATCAGGGCTTGAAGGCTTCTATGCTCTGGGTCTCCAAAGCAGTAGCCATTGGCTTTGTCCACCGCCTGCATCACACGCTGCATGCTCTCCTTATCCTAGGAAAATGGACACGTTAGGGGCTGAAATTAATTTCTCTTTCATGTTCCATAATGCTACTCACTGGGCCGGTTAACACACGGCATGTACCATCACTTGATTTCTCACCACTTGTGATTTCTCATCACTTGGGACTCCACCTGGTTTGGGTCTGATGAGATATGGAAGTTCTACCTGTGGATTTTGAATTTTAGTAGCTCATTCACACATGCACGTTGCACCTTGATGCCGCAATCATCAGGTGATGAAAGAAGAACATGTGAGCTAGCTTACAGGCAGACTGCAATCCAAAGATCATCTTTCAATATTCCCTTCCCTTTCAGCACTTTTTTGGTTCACTTCCAGTTTAGCTGGATTCCCCATCAAACTTCCATGATTCTTGCTCTAATATAGGCATGCCTTTCACAGATAAGCAATGTCACATGGTGCTTCCTTATATGTATTTTTAAATCATTTGCCTGTTAGTTCCATGCCCTAGCTCCTGTATTAACAGATGTTTTCTTTTCAGCATAACTGAGCGTAAATACATATATTCATTTATATAGCATATTAATACATGTGGGAGTTTTACTTTCCTAGTGACAAATAAAAGCAGTCCAGCTCCTTTCTATATTTTTAATTCTCTTTGATCCTTTCAGCATCACTCTCCAATCTGGCTAGTATATGCAAACGCATTGCCAAATTATCATCTGTTTCTTCACTTTCTGGAACATAATTTAAGCAAACTTCCCATTTTAAACTGTGTATCTGAAGAAGTGTGCATGCACACAAAAGCTCATACCAAGAACTAACTTAGTTGGTCTTTAAGGTGCTACTGGAATGAATTTTTTTATTTTGACTATGGCAGACCAACATGGCTACCTATCTGTTCCTATTTTAAATTTAGTGTATAGCAATACTTAGCATTATTAAATAGTGCTTTAGAGCACAATCAGATACTCAGGTGCAAGCTTCACTGAGTGAAATAGGGCTTTCCTTCCAGGTAACTGGGCACAGGATTGTGTATTTGCAGGCAATTACAAACATTATCTCAATACTTTTTACAGTGGAAGTGGGGAACCCATGTCCCTCTAGATGTTGGTGAAAAACAACTTCCACCATCCCTGACCATTGGCCATGCTGGCTGAGGTTAATGGGAATTAGAGGCCAACAACATCTGGAAGGCCACAGGTTTCCCACTCCTTCTTTACAAAAATCCTGAGCCTGAAAGACAGAAGCTTGCTTAGATCTACCAAGTGAGCTCATGGCAAAGGCAGGATTTGAATTGGAGGACTCCTGGCTTCCCAGTCCAGTGTCTTAGTCACTAAACTATATTAGACATTTATTTCATGTAATTTAATAAAACACATTATTATTTAATGCTACAGCAACAAATTACAGCCAATATCTGAAATGGAAAAGCCTATAAAATCCAGATCCTGAAAGACGCTGTTTACATTTTCCAGCAGGAAAAGGAAGTAGTCCAAACAGAACCTAAACTGAATGGCTGCCTGCTCCCCAAATGTCAATTATTACTTTCCTGCTGATTTGGCTTGGCTACCTGGACATTGAGAGGGACAAAGGAAACCAAGCTGTAGTCTTCAATCACTTCCACAAGCTTCTTGTTCAAGTGTTGGTAGTTCTTGAAGAAAGGATCTGTAGCCAGGTGATCCACTAGATAGGACAAATCAAGAACCTCTGTGTAATAATCGAGATTGAAGGCTGCAAGACAAGAAAAGACAAGTCTCTAGCAAATTCAGGAACAAAAGGTGCAGATAAAGCCAAATCACATCACTCCCTACCCATAGGCTTACAATCTAAAATAGATATGCTATGCATATATTAAAGGGAAGTCCACTGGAGATCCCAGTCTCCTGTTAATGCCAAAACTCAAGTTTTAAAAGTGGCTTCCTAAACATATAAAGAGCTACCTTGGGAACCTGGGATCCTGCAGAGATTGCTGGACTCCCAACTCCCATCAGTCCCAGCTTGTATGCCCAATGATCAAGGGTGATGGGAGCTGTAGTCAGCAGCACCTGGAAAGTCTTGGGTTTCTCTTCTCTAATGTAGTGACTAGAATCTAGCCCAACAGTGGGGAACATTTAGCCCCCGAGACACTGCTAAACTACAACTCCCATCAGCCTCAGCAAGCATGGCCAATGGCCAGGACTGATGGGAGTTGTAATTCAGCAATATCTGGAGGGTCAAAGGTTCTGCACTCCTGGGCTAGCCCACAGCTGTCTTCTCTAACTGGAGCTTCTCTCTAGGGCAAGCATGGGGAATGTCAGGTATGGGGATTAAATGAGGTCCTCCAGGTCTCCCTATCTAGCCCTTGGGGATCTCCCAGGCCACATTCTCTCTCCAGCCACACCCCTCAATGGCCTTGCTTTGCACTCTCCTTGTGTGTTTTTGCCTGACTAGAATGGGCCCTTAAACTCTGACAATGCTTCTTGCTTGCCTGGATGGAGGATAGGTGGGTGTATTTAAGTATGTGTAGAAACAATCCTATGGTGCAAAGATAGAATTGACGTTCTTTGCTCTGCTCGCTTGTGATTCTTGCCCAACCACCACTAGTATGTGGCTCCTGGAAGGTTGCCTAGAAGGGTATGTGGCTCTCAAGCTGGAAAAGGTTCCCCTCCCTTGCTCTAGGTTAGAGGGCAATTGTCTTTTCCAGAACCTGCTGTCTCCGTTTCTTTTCTCTGGAAAGGTAGCAACCAAGCATGTGGGGCAGGTGCTTTAACACTGAATTATGGTTCATAATTCTCTCAGGCTACAGGATCTGATTATCCACAACTTCTCACTGTCACTTAGTAAAAGGTTACACCCGTCTTCCCTGTGGCCATTCATTCAAGGACCTCCTACTGATGGCTCTCACCCAGTTTCCCATACTGCTCGATTAGGTCCATTTTGGAGAGGATGTTGATGTGGGGTAGCTCTACGTGCAACATGGTGGAGAGGGAAGTGCAGAGAATGGAGATGAACTTGCCGGGGTCTGTACAGTAATGAGAATCCACTAAATGGACAGCTGCCAACTGTGCAAAGAAGAAACAAGAGAAGGATGAGAATCAGTGTTGTGTCAAGTCTGGGACATCCTGACAAGTTAATGGAGACAAGTAATCGCTTAAGGCAGAGGTGGGGAACGCGTGGTCCTCCAGAAGTTGCTGAACTACAACTCTCAACATCCCTGATTATTGACCATGCTGGCTGAGGCTGGTAGGATTTGTAGTCCAACAACATATGGAGGGCCAAAGCTTCCAAAGTCTCATTGTCTGATCCAACTGATAAATATAAGTAATATTACATAGTGACAGTAGTACCGGTTTAGGAAAACCATTGTAGTGGAAGTTGGGTTGCTTACAGAGTAAGTAAAGAAATAGCCCTGTTTCCCCTCTAAAAGCCCATAAACCAGCTGCATTGAAGCCCCCCACCCCAGAATCTTGCAGGAACATGATCCTACCGGAGAAGCCAGGGATTGAACCTGCAACCATTGGCATGCAAAACAGATGCTCTACACTGAAGCAAAGCCCTTCCTCATGTAAACCACACTCCATCCAGTTTACCAAACAGCAGGGTAGGGTGGGGGGAGGTTATCCAATAATGGTCTTTAGTCTACAGCTAGACAGCAGCAAAAAAAAGAGAGGCAACTGCACCTTAACCAACCAGAGATCATTATTTGATATTTATTATTGTTTTCCGTGAGGTGACCAGTCTGTTGAACCTAGTGGTGTTCAGAGAACAGCTAGAATGGGTTATCTCATTCCTGATATAGAGGTTCCATCTTGTGCCTCCACCTAATCAATGCCTATACAGTCTCTGTGTAAGATTATTAAGAGGTTTAAAGCCAAGTGCCATCATTACATTAAAATCAGAGAGCTGTACCTTTTCATTTTCATCTGATACAGCTACTTTAGTCCTGATACTTCTCTGGAATCTGAACACTATAGGAGGTTGGATGCAATTAAGCCAGCTGAAGCTAAATCCAGACATGGTGGGTGGTAGATTTTTTTAAAAAATCTTCATAAGGTGTAAATGGCCATCAAAACTGAAATAGGGAATACAAGAGCCCAGGACACTTAATCCTAAAGCCCAATTCACACATGAACCTTTACAGCATGGTAGCCAGTCAAAAACATAGCTGCATGGAGGCATCCAAGCTATTCAGATGACAACCACCCCTTTCAGCTCAGGCAATTTTAACCAATCAATACAATCCACAGAAATAAAGCAGTTGCAATTGGGTAGTTTGAACCGCCTGAACCATTTCACTCAAATGGCTTGCCACATGAAAATGAGTTGTAAAAGGCTACTATGCTACATAGAGCTAATGTGCATTGGAGCCAAATCTGGCTTGCAGTTTGGCACCAAAGGATGCTCTCGCTCCCAATACCCATTTTCCATGCAAAATTCTACCACCTAACATTGTTTTATTTTTCTGCACCAGGGGCAGGAGAACTTTTTCAGCCTGAAAGTCACATTCTCTTCTGGGGGGTCACATGCCAGGGGCAAAAGTGGATAAAGCAGCAAGTGTGACTTTTACCTTGGTGCATTAGGCTAGTTTAACACACTCTCACCCACCCTCTCCCTTTCCAGGCATGCGTAATACATTATTAGAATTCAAGTGCACATTGCCGCCAAGCAAAAACTGTAAAAGAAGCTTAAAGACGAGGTGGTGCAGTGCAGGGAGAGTCCCAAGGGCGAGATACAAATGCTTGGAGAGCTGCCATCCCTCATCTCACCAACCATACCCTGAAGTTCCACTTAGCAAGCTGAGCAAAGATGTTTCTCAATGAACTATGATGGGTGCAAAGCTCCACTTGTCCCGGGCAGTCAAATAAGAAGTAATGCCCCTTAAACTGGGCCAGTTTCTCTTGCAGCCAGTCCAAGTTGGCCTCCAGATACTCCATGCAATAGATCAAGCCACCGTTGGGTCCCAGTTTCAAGTTCTCCATTACATCGGCCAAGGTGATAAGTTCTGAGATATCCACAGCGCACTGGTAAGGAATCCCTTCATTGGCTGGGTCCAGGTTCACCACAGCTACTTTGCGCCCAATTGCAGAAAGAAATTCCTGCATGCCAAGACAGTAAGTTGTTTTCCCTGAACCAGGAGGCCCAATCACTGCCTGACCAAAGGCTACTGTGGACTGCTTCTGGCTGTACGACATGATGCAACTTTTGTTCTTTTTCTAAAAAAAGACAGCAAAATGTCAGAATATATGGACCATTTCACACAGTATTTAGGAAGCAAACATGGGTTTGTTATCAAGCATATTCTCAAGGAAAAAACTGATCCAATTCTGATCCAATTGGTGAGTGTACTTCCATGACACCATGTTTGCTACATTTACAAATTAAGGGCACTTCTAAAAAAAGAACCCCAACAACTGAAGTGTACACCTGAAACAAAAATATTTCTAAGGTAATATCAGGTAACTACTGACTTACAGAGAGACTGATACAGTAATGAGAGCAAGGGCAGCCAATGTGATGACCTCCAGACGTTGTTGGACTACTACTCCCATTAGCCCCAACCAGTATGGTCAGTGGTCAAGGATGAGGGGAGCTGTAGTACGGCAAGATGTGGAGGGCACCACAATGGCTACCCTTGATTGTAATGTTAGACCAGGGATGTTCAGATATCTGAATTCAAATATCCAATTGGGCCCCAAAGCAGTTGATTCTTACTCTGACACTGTTGACACAGTAACTTCCTCCACTACACCTGAGGCAGCAGGATAATTTAGTGAGACTAGGACAGACCATGCGGTCAGTACACATACAGTTGTTAAGTCCTCCAAAGGAGCAGTATTGTCAGGGGAGCTTCGGAGGAGGAGCTGCTGGAGGGAGAGAGAGACTGCCTATGCTGCCCCTCCAGCATCTGCTGCCTGAGGCAGCCACCTCATTTTGCCTAATGATAGAGCTGGCCCTGCCGGTACTGAATTAAGATTCAACTACCAGCCCAGTCGGTACTTCACTCCCCTATGCTGGTGCTTTCTGCAGGAGTGTGCGAAGCTCCTCTACTTCTAAGAGGCTTAGTGGGGAAATGGAGAAATGAGGGGCAATTTGAATAAACTGCCTCGGCCCAGAAGTCGTGCATTTTATGGCTAGGATGGGCTTGCAGGGTTGTGCATGTGGTTGAGGGGCAAGAACTCAGAGCTGTGCCTGGAAAGGAACGGCATTGTTAAGATAGGAGGGCTCCTTTCCATCATAATCAATCCCTTCTACGCTGCCCCTAAATAAGTTGGGGAAGAAATGAACAGAGACACAGAGGGGGCCAGGAGAGAAGGAGAATTAAGAAGCATTCAGAGCAAGCGCAAATGCGTCTCTCACCTCCCGAGCAACTGCAACACGGACTTTTTTCAACAACACACCTTGATTCTCTGTCACAGAGATAGTAAAAAGGTTAGAGTTATGCACAAAGTCTGAACATCGGCTAAAAAACAGATAGCCTTAGCCGTAATCACTCCACTCATTAAAACAGTCTAACTGACTTCTGGTTCACTCAGGTCTCCTCTGCCCACCTCTCCATGGTGGCTGTCAGAGCTGCCAACTGAATTTATTGGGGAAACCTCTGATTGTATGGAGTGACCAGTGTGCCTCTGTGCCACCTCACACAGCAAACCCAGGCCTTGTTTGGTGTGGGAAATGTGGTTTACCACCTACACTTCAGTTTATTTATTATTATTTTTGTTGTTGTTTTTCTTGTGGCATTTAAAATTGCAATGTGTGTCCACGGAGGTCAACAGAGCACGAGGTTTCTGCATACAAGAGGCACTGCATCTGGGTGACAGAGAGAAAGGGGGCCCTTTTTCAAATCAACATTTTCCAGACAACATTAACCCCAAATTAGAAACAATTCCACTCTTTGCTGCTTCCTTTGTTCCAGGGTTGATTAATTGGGGCTTAGGCTTTGGGCATGATTCTTGCATTACAGTCGGACTAGATGACCCCCGGGATCCCTTCCAACTCTAAAGTTCTATTCTATGATTCTCCGTTGACTTCTACGGGCAGTTCCCAATGGACACTCCGAAAAAACCAGAAACAAACCTGGAAGGTTCCTCTGCGGGCAACAGGATGAGCTTCCCTACAATTTTCTTCCTTCTATGGTACAAGCACCGTCGCTTTAGTGCTTGGCGCCGCCCAGGCAGCTTTGGTCGCACCGCTGTACGTTCTTATTTCAATCCGGAGGGGGAAAGGAGTGAGAAACGAAGGTTCCGCGCGTATTTTTTCGAACATGGGACTCCATCCTTATTAACTAAGCGGCGAGCGCCACTTGGAGGGCAGAAGTTGACATGACTAGTGTTTTTGGCGTTCTCTCTGAAGACGGAGGTGGGGCATGGCAGCCATTATAGAGCGCGTGGTAAAAGCCGTGAAGTTTGGAAGGAGTTGCTATCCTTTGTTTACTGGAAAATGTGAAAATGATGAAACCAAATGGCTATGGGAATATGTTGCATTTCCAAACACACTGTGGGTAACCAGTCATCCTCACTTCAATGTATTCAACCCCCTTTCTCCCCACTCTCCATGACCATTCGGTGGGAATAATTGTATTCTAATTGGGGCACCTTTTTGAGACCAGTGGCATATTTGGGAAATGTAAGACACTCATGGGCACCACCAAATACTTACATCACATGGGAGTGGGTGGGATTGTGATGCTCAAAACCTGATACACTTAACAGGCAAAATATCTACTCTCTCCAAAACCAGTGAAACATAATGAAAAAGTAGGCAACACCTCCAGAAGAAAAACCACTGGGAAGGATAGGTGCCCAAGGGCATGTCATTGCAGAACCCTGCAATAGGCACTCTGTCATTATTTAAGGCTACATCCATGGCTCTTAGGCAGGGTTGACTTTTTGCCAGCATTCACTAGGGCTTAACCTCCAAATTTGCTTTGGAGCTGTGCAGCAACTATGCAAATAAGAGAGCCAGTGTGGTGTAGTGGTTAAGAATGGTAGACTCGTAATCTGGGGAACCAGGTTCACGTCTCCGCTCTTCCACATGCAGCTGCTGGGTGACCTTGGGCTAGTCACACTTCTTTGAAGTCTCTCAGCCCCACTCACCTCACAGAGTGTTTGTTGTGGGGGAGGAAGGGAAAGGAGAATGTTAGCCACTTTGAGACTCCTTCAGGTAGTGATAAAGCGGGATATCAAATCCAAACTCTTCTTCTTCATCATCTAAGCATGGGTAGAATGTCTTCCCATCACCCTGGTCAGTCACGTGCAGAAATGGCTGCCAGGACCAGTATGAGCTGACTTCTGGGATATATTTGAAACCCAACGCTTCTCATTTTAGAAATTAAGCAGCGGGTGAAAGATACAGACACTGCCTTCTGCAACAACATTGTACTGTAATTATTGTTTGCGAGCTTTAATCATTGGTCCTGATTTTACCATGCAAGATAAAAGCCTGGCCTGTTGTTTTCTGAAGCTCTACATATGTCTTGTTATACTACAGTGCAGGGGTTTCTTTATGCTTTGCAAGCTTATTTCCCAATAAATGTTTTCTTTATTCACCAGTTAGCACCAGCTGTGTGTTCCCCTCTCCACACACAAACAAGGCGCAAGTGCAAAATGTTAGTGGGATAGACAAAATAGATGCGTGGGGGCGAGAGAATCTTGAGCTCTGGAATGCTGAGCAATTGGTTCAAGGCTGAACTCAATAAAAACACAGAAATGCACTGATTAGTGGAAGGTGAACTGACATGCATCTGATCCATAGATCATGTTCCAAAGTGGTGAGAGCTGCTGTATGGAAGAACTTGACTTTCTTCATAGAAGCCCAAAGGGTTGTTGGCAAGGACAAAATGAGAGCAGCAGAACACACCACACAGGCCACGCTGAGGAACTTGAAGGGCAGGATAAACCATAAAAACCCATTAAGGTTGTCCATGGTGGCTTTAGGATGCTCAACACCACCCAGCACAGACCTGGAGCAGGGAGACCTGGCCTCAAATTACTCCTCAAATATGGATCTCATTTTTGGAGTGATTCTAAGGTCTCATGGGGTTGTTGAGACAATACAATGGCAAAACACTGTGTATGCTTCCTTGGAAGAAGTTCTAAGAAATATTATAGACCACTTTATTTTATTACTCCCAGTCCAGCAAGGTTAAAACAGCACCACTGATAAAGTTGTGGATATTTCTGTATTTATTCATCCAGGAGTCCCACTTCTCTCTTCTCTCCACAGCAACAACATACTCCCCCCACCCCTTACAAACACTGCTTTCCTCTCTTATTTCTTGCTTGGAATGGTTCTCTGCATTAGAGCAATGGAGCATGGAGGACATTATTCTTGATAAAGGCCATTGGTAGCTAGGCATGATGTAACGCAGCACGGATCTTGTGGCAACCCAAAAGAAACACAAGCAAGAACCCTTTAATTTTAGCTTACAGGCACCAGGATGCACCCATATTGATAAAAAAAACCCTAAATAATAAATACTAAACATTTTGCCCTTTATTTGGCAACTTTTGTTAATTAAAAAAAATTTATTTGCAAAAGCAAACATGGCTGTAACATAGTCCGAAAGCCATTCCTGGCTAGCAGCCCTTTCATGAGGAACTGGAATTGTGATGAACACCATGCATGGCATGGCCAAATGCCGCATCTTGGCGATGCTTCATACTGATTGGTAGCTGGCGCCGGAGCAGCTGCTCTTCTGCATCCACAGGATATGGGTCATCATAGATGGTGGAGATGAGGATGCTGTTGTCCCCACGAGGCTTCTTGGGCTTGGTGAAAGTCTGGAGCTTCTCACCATGGTACCTACAGAAAAGCAATAAAAGAAAGAAAGGTTCCATCAGGCACAGGGAGAGAGACTGGACTGCAAAGCCCCTACATCAGCTCTGCAGGAAGACCATCAGGCTCCTCCCTTAGTTATCATCTACAGCAGCCATTCTTGGCTGTGAAGCTGGAAGACCTGCTCTCTGCCATGCAGGTCTTTTCTCACCTGGACTGGTGGACTGGGAGGGCGGGGCCCTGGCTGACTCCAGCTAGAGGCTGCTGAAAAAGCCAAAGACTACCTTGGCTTTCTCTTACTACAGAACCAGATCATTGAGCCTGAGCTTTTACAGCCATCACCTGCCATGAACTACCACCAGAAGGATTGAAAGCAACAAGCAGCAGATTTGCTCTATACTTATATTTTATTTGCTTGCCAATTATGCTATTTTAAAAGTGTGTTTTATATTTGACTTCCTTTAGTAATGTTTCCTTTTGAAATGTTTAAAGTTTTTTTGTTAACTTTGATGCATTGAATGTGCATTCTGTAGTTGACCTCCTTTGTAATGTTTTACTGTGAAATGTTTTAAGATAATATTTTAGTTTTCTGTTAATTATGTTGCTTTGAATGTTTACTTTATATTTGACTTTCTTCTCTAATGTTTTATTCTGGGTTGTTTAGTTGATGTTTTAATGTAGGTTCTAAACAGCTTTGAGATTCTTTTCTTAAAAATATAAAGCAGTACAGTATTGAAAAGAAATAAAAATAAAAATAGAGGGATGAATATGGGACTGCAGGGCCTCTACATTAGCTCTGCTGAAAGACAAGTAACTTTTGACATCTCCTCTCCTAGAAACAGATGCTGCAGGTCATTACAAGAACTCTAAAAAAGAGTGCACTGAGTCGCTTCCCCAGTCCCTTTGTCATTCACAGGGTACATCTGAGGGCAGGGGCTGTCCTATCAACCTCTGTAAGTTGCCCTGGGAGCTTTTTCTGGCTGAAGAGTGGGATTAAAATGCTTTAAACAAAGTCTTCAGAGACACAGCAGAGTGAACTGGAATTTAATTTGACCATTTGTTCGTGGAATCCATGATCAGAATTTAAAAGATGAAAACTTTGCTCAGAGCAGATGCAAGATGAGCAAGAGGCTTACCAGCAAAGGTGTGTTAAAAAACAAAACACAACAGGCCTGAAGAAATGTTCTTGCTTTCATGAAAGATGTCCATGGGGAAATCATTCTGAAATGCTGCAGACAAGGAATTCCTCACTTGAGTTATGATCTAAGTGTTTGGCTCATGAGAGGGCTGTGAAAACAGACTGGAAAACATGGAGGCAACATTTGCCCCAAATTCCAGTGTTTTGTGTTGAGGAGGGGAAAGGGGTGAGAAAAGAGCAGAGTTCCTGGGTCCTAGGTGGCTGCCTGTTCTTACCATCATTTCTATTCACTCCCCCTTAGCCAGTGTACTGTAGTGGTTAGTTTTGAACCAAGACTGGAAACAACTAGGTGCAAATCCCCCACAACAAGTGTCTCTTAGCCTAACCTATCTCACAGGTTGCTGTGAGGATAAAAGGGGGAGAGGAAGACCCATACATGCCACCTAGAGCTCCTTGAACAAAAGGTGGGATATAAATGTAATAATAAATAAATATTTTTATATTTATTTATTTTATATAGGTGGAGAGGCTGAATGTCTCGACTGCATGTATTTTAAAAGGACACTCTTCACTTACCCCAAGCCCCTCTTGCATTTGGGATTCTGGCCTTCGTTGTCTAGTGCTTCAGTCATCCCTGAGTTGCTGCTTCCCAGCCCAAGACCCTCAGTCCAGCCTTGCCTCTCCATCACTTTCCTGCCGATACCCTGGGGAGGAAAAAAATATGTTACTTTAGAGATTATTCTATCAATTCCAGAACAAAGAGGCAATTGCTGAGGACACGTAGCACTAGAACCAGATTGAGAATGATTGGCACCCCCCCAAAAAAGGCCATTATCAGCAGAACCAATACAGCACAACAACCCCCTACCCTTTGTATTAAAAGTACTAACACAGTTCAGATCCCCAGGCTCTTACAATAGGGATTTTTCAAATCAAAATAAGTTCAGATGTTTCTGTGCTCTTCCATTTTTTTATTCTTACCTTGGTGTATTTTTCAAAGTTTCCAATTTGTTGGCTCAGAACAGACCCATCTTCCAAACCATCCCGGAGTCTCTGCTCAAACCGCATCTGGACCAAATCCCGAGCATCCTTGTCACCACCATCTGGAATGAATGGAAACCCTGTTATCATTGTCTCCCCATGAAGACCTGAGCTTAGTGGCAGAGCAAGTGTACGCAGAAGGCCCAGGTTCATCTCTGGTTAAAAAGAGAACAGGCAAAAGGTCTGGGAAAGGACTATAACAGAGACCTCACAGAGCCACTTCCTGTCAAGTAAATAATACTGGGCTTAGGTGGACAAAGAGCCTGAGTGTAAAACAGCTTCAAATGTTCATAGGTCCAGAATCTCTTTTTTAAGAGAGAGACTATAAGAGCAACCACCACGAATTCTTCATTGCAGCTTTGCCACCTTAATACAGTCACTGCATTTTTTAACAGTTTCTGTCTGGTCGATGATCAAAATAAATATTGACTGATTGATTGAACTGTTTCTGTTATACTAAGCGCTGCTGGTTTTATGTTAGTTGCCTTGCAAATTGGCATATAAACGTTTTAAACAACAAGAGGCATTGATAGCATAAAGCGAGTCCTTCCCCTCTCAGTCATCTTTAGCCTTAGCAAGCACAATGAGAGAAATAATAGACTAATACCTGTTATGCTGGGCTCAAGTAAAAGCTTTGCAAATTTTACTAATCTGGAACAGTTTCACTTGCTTGGGAGGAAGTGGGAATCTATTTTGGGGTGAATTTGTTGTCATTCATTTGTAAAAACCAAAATTATGAGGTAGGCAATTCTAAACAGGGCTTGGAAGGGGTGGTGGTGAAGAAAGGAACTGCTTCCTGTTCAGAGGTTGGAGTAGGAAGGTGCCAACCAGGGTAGAGGAGTACGTAGGATGTTGCAAGCCAACCTGCCACCCTTCAGATGCTGCTGCACTACAATATTCAACACCCATAACCTGTGGCCACACTGATTAGGGCTGATGGGAGCTGTAGTCCAACCTCTGGAAGGCACCAGACTGGGGAAGGCTATTAAGCCCACATACTGGGGCAGGATAGCAGCTATGACGATTTGTCATATTACAACTGACACTAGAGCAGGTTCTCTGAAATCTGACCATAGCACAGCAGGATGACTAGCACAAACACACACAAGCTCCAGCACCTTAAATTGCGTCTGGAAGACTGAAGGGTGCCAGTGGAAATGCTGGAGCCCTGGTACAATATGTTTGTGATGCCCCACGTAGGCCAGGAAGGCAAGCCAAGTAGTTGCAGAAGCTAAAGCTTCCAAAATGCATTAACAGGAGCCTCAAGTACAGCATGAGACACTAGTTTAGGTTCTGTCCATTCCTTGCATCACAGATCAACAACCCTTAGCTCAAGTACCTTTATCATAGTAGATGCTCATGTCCACGTCCCAGTCGTCCGCTGTCAGCTCATCAAAATCTGCCAAAAGAAAAGTTAAGACATGAAGCAGGATGTATTGGCTCATTGCAGATGAGTGTTACATTAAGATCATCCTCCCCTTTCCCACATTACAATCATGCTCCTCTTCCATACCCAAAGACTGCAGAATTAATTCTATGCAGGACATGATGAACATAGATCTAGAGTTCAGCATCCTAAAAATCTCAGCCCCATTCCTCCCCTTTTGTACAGGGATTTATTCCAGGACAAGCAGCTCTCACTAATATTTAGAGATGGGGAGAAAGCCCTCTCTCCAGAGAGCTTACTGCAGACATAACTATTAACCCCAAATGTAGCTTTGAAGATTCCCCTTATAATCACCATGACCTAATCTATTAGGTCCTCTTGACCACTTCACCAATTTAGCAAACATGCTGAACTGAGGATAGAACTGCCCTGGATAATTCTTTGTAGGGCCTACTGTAGCAGCAGCAGCAGGGAAAAGAACCTTATTCTTGCCAGTGCCATCTGAGTTCTCATGCTCTATGTTTAGGACATGGGGAATAAAGGAAGAGCAGAGGCCTCGTGCACCAGGAAGGCAAGTAAAAAACACAGTGGTCAATGAAAGGGGGCAGGGAAAGATATCAGTGGACTTGGACCATTGGAGGATAAACAACAGAACAGCAAGAGATATCAGGGGAAGAAGTGACAGACTCCAGTAGAGAGCAAGAGAAGAAGTATGCCAGGAAACAGTATGGCTATGTTCTTGATATTTTTGCAGAAAAGTGTCTCAGACCAGTCCCGAGACATTTTCATGTCTTATTAAAGAGGGGTTTTGCAAATTGTCTATCTGGAGATGGGCCGTGAGTTCACAAAGACTACACTGGTGCACACTCTATCCCAGTTCTCAGCAACAAGGCAGAATCAAACCCAGGATGTGTTGTTCAGAGTTACCTCCTTCCTCTTCTTCTTGCCAGTACTGCGCATCTGTGTAGAAGACCAACCCAGAACCCCCCTTCTCCCACTTCAGTTCAATCTCCTCCTCAAACAAACGTTCCTTTGTGCGCTCCTGGCTGGTGACATCCTCATGCAAAGCCTCGTGCCGCTCCCACTCTTCGCATCTGTCATCGTCATCCTGTAGCAGAAAGGGGGGGGGGGACAAATTCAGCAAAGGTTTAGGCCAGTTTCCCCTCATTGCCCACTTCCTCAGTTTCACTGGGCCTAGTTGTAATAAGCTCACTGCTAAGGGCCTGCTCAGACAGAACTCATCTTGAACTTCTGGAGACGGAGAAATTAGGAGCACAGAAACATAATAGAATGGTTTTTAGAAGCTTATTGTATGTATGACTATGGACTCACTATAGTTCTGCCAAGACCCTTCATTGTGATGGGCAATGTTTTTAAACATTTTTTATGGTTCAATGAATGCCATAAAGTTATCATTATGCACCCAACCAATAGATCCAAAATGTGGAGAGATCTTAAACAAGCAGTAAAAGGTTTTTAAGGGACTGGAACCAGGCTGGGTAGTAACAAGATCTTATCTGTTGGTCATCTCATCTCTATTGTTAGTATCTTACTTGCATTCTTTTACCATACTTTCCTCCCGTCACCCTTTTCTCCACCATGCATGTGTTTATACAATTTGCATCTTAAGAGACCATAGGTTCCTTTAGTGCAAAGCAGTCACCCTTGGCTATGAACTAGTTTTCATATTAAACCAGTCAACCCCCACCCCCTTGCCATAGCCTCAGTTTGGTTACAAAGTATTTTCCAGTTAAGCACCTAGCCTGCAGTGTGATGGGCTAATGGAACTATACAGTTAGAATAAAAGCAAGCTTGGCAGAATGAATAAGGGGGACATTACAAAATGTCAGAATTAACAGTTTTGATTCTCCCAGACGATCATCAATTCTGAGGTTTTAATGAGTAAAATAAATTTTTCAGCTAGAGTACAAGAATTCCAGCACAACTTTTCTACCTAACGTTATCATTATGGGTAGCTGCTACCCTGAAGAATGGGAAGACCTTGATTAAAAATGCAGTCCACAGGCTCATTTGTGTGGGTCACATTAGTTTTCAGATTCATAAAATGACATATTTCCCAACTTGTAAGGATGAATAAGTATTAGCACATTTCCTTCTTCCTTACAAAATAATATAATTACATCTCTAAAATATCTATAAGCACATAGCATGACATTGTGTAATTAGAAAAAACAACTACTTACATCATCCAACTGAGCTTCTGCTTCACTCTCTGGATCATTCAAGTATCTCTCTGCCATGCCATTGCCTTGATTGGCCGTGCTCACTCTTGATAGGTCTCCTCCTTCTGTTATCTCCTCTCCTGAAGCTGTGTAAACTCGTTCCTCTTCTACAATAGTCTCGGTTTCTTCATATGAAAATGGTACATTTCCATACCTGCGAGAAGAGCCAGTTCTGGGAAACTGCAACCGCAGCTTCTTGATAGCACGAGAAGGCATTCTGCAGGCTTTAATGAGATCTAAAAAGACACTCAAAGGAGTTCCCACATTCCCACAGGGCATGAAAGATGGTGGGTTTAGTTCAGGAAGCCGTTTTAAATCATCCTCAGTGAAAGTTTCATTTGAGGATGTGCGGAGCTCCTTTTTAGTCTTATAGGAGAGCGTTTCAGCATCTGTAAAAATTATAAACACAAGGGGCAAGCAAAATCACTTAGCAGTAATCCACCAACTTGTATTACATCAGTATACCGCTTACGGTACATATCTTTGCTTCAGCCTCATTTTATTCTCCCCAGCCAAAAGGAACAAAGTGTTTCCCAGAATGACAGCAGAGTCCATCTACTACAGCAAACACACATGAAAAGTCTTATTCTATTTACAAGACTAACAGTTCTAATGTGGCCATAAACTGTACAGTGGTACCTCGGGTTACACATGCTTCAGGTTACATACGCTTCAGGTTACAGACTCTGCTAACCCAGAAATAGTACCTCGGGTTAAGAACTTTGTTTCAGGATGAGACCAGAAATTGTGTGCCGGCAGTGCAACAGCAGTAGGCGGCCCCATTAGCTAAAGTGGTGCTTCAGGTTAAGAACAGTTTCAGGTTAAGAACGGACCTCCAGAACGAATTAAGTACGTAACCAGAGATACCACTGTAATGGGCTAAAGCCAAATTCGTTAGATACATAAAGACACCATCTCATTGACTTGTAAATGGCGGGAGGAAATGAAATCAATGGTCCCAAAATGCTATAAAACGCAGTACCATCCATAATGCTTTTATTCAAAGCTCAAATGTATCAAAGGTAAATGCAGTGACCACTCCCAGCATCTCTCCTTCTTGCCTCTCAGTACCTTTGTCAAAGGAAACCCGAACCCTTCGTATAAGGCACCGGCCGGGCAACGTCTCTCCTTGCGCGTCGATCCAGCGCTTTCCCGAGTACATACGGACCAAGCGGCGAGACCAGCCGGGCTTCACCGCCACCAGGCAGCAGCAGGTCGGGCCTGGCCGGGAAGGAGCGCTGGGACCCTCTATACGTTCAGGGCGATGGCGGTAATGGAAGCAGAGGAAGCCACCGGCCTCGATGAACTGGCTGAAGTAGAAACGGAGATCGGTGGAGCGAAGCTGGGCCGGAACGCAACTGATAAGGCAATATCGGCCGCCGGGCTGGAGGGACGGATTGTCAGTGGTGGGCACCGCCATCTTGTAACACCGGAAGCGCATCACGTGAGACGGAGCTGGCGTATGACCGTGTCAGCGGCGCAAGGCAATGACGTCACGCCAGGCTCCTTTCCCGACGATGCCAATCATAGACCACAGAGATGAAAAAGGCTAGGCACTGTTAGAGTCACGTGCCAAACATAGACGTGCCAATGGGTAGAGCGACCCACTCTGAGGGCGAACTGAATTTGGGTTGTATGGTCTAGTCTCTATGATCCTGTCTTCGATCCTAGAGATATTGCTTCGCTAGCGCCACCCTTCTGGTGGGCAGGACGGAGGGACCTCGAGCTTGCTCTTTTCATCGTCTCTATGGTCCCTCTCCAGTTAACCACATGATCTTGAGGCTGAAGTCTGGCAGCCGTTGGACCCTCTTTGCGTCTGGCGTGCACCTTTTAAACTTTCATATTGGAGCTCTAAATGGTGGCTGCTACGCACTAATTTTTTTGTCCTTTTAGCAGCTGCGGAACAGGCTGAAATTCGACAGGTGCAGCTTCCCTTCACGCTCATCATGGGAAATGGTGCAGCTGTTGAATTTCTGCCTATAAATAGGCACAGGAGTCCTGCCACGATGGCGGGGGAGCATCTCATAGTTCAATTTAAAAATATAAAACTGCCACTGATCAAATTCCTGGGTACAGATTTAATTTTGTAGGGAGTGGGGAAGAAACTACCCAGTCATTCCCTGGCATATGCTTATAAATTAGAACTAGGTACACTTTCTTTTTCATAGTGTTAGTGGAGAAGCAAGAAAGGCATGCCATCTTGCCACTTCTATTGGCTTGGAGGAAAGTACAGCCTGCTAAATAAGTGTAGAACTTTAGCTTAAACATATGCAAAACACTTAGAAAATACATATTTTTACACTTACAAACTTGAAATTGAGTTCCTCCAGGTCACTAGTGTGCAGTCAAACCTCTGCTCCCAAATGGCTTCGTTTTGGGATATTTCAGCTCCCGGACGCTGAAAACCCGGAAGTAAATGCTCCAGTTTTCAAATGTTTTTCAGAAGCCGAACATCTGACATGGCTTCTGCTTGAGTGCAGTAAGTTCTTGCAACTAATCGGAAGCCACACCTCATTTGTCGAACATTTTGGAAGCCAAACAGGCTTCTGGGATGGATTACGTTTGGCAACCAAGGTTTGACTGTATATGGTAAGGTTACGTTCAGTACCAAGGGCAGCGAGTAGGCATTCTGCTAGTCAAATAGATACATAGTATCCTTCAGAGACATTCAATATGCATCTGCAATGGAAACACACAATGAAAAAATTGGGTGCCCCCTTGTACAGCTGGAAAGTACACAATATGGGAATGGGAGGAGATAACTAGGCTACTCTACCTGTGCTTGAGTGTGGGGATAGGTTAGATGCCACCGTCATGAATGATATGTCACCCAAACTGCTTAGATGTATCTGTGCCAACACTGTGCTGTTAGAATCATGGAGTCTCTCTCCTTTCAGAGTGATTCATATAGGATAGCTCAGCGTATGGTGATATCATCTTTTGTTGGAAATATAATCACTACAGACAGACTCTCAGGAGACATGCAGAACCTGGCACCCTCAGCTGTACATATGGTCTACTTTATAATGCAATCAGGTTCTGTTATGATTTTTGATAGAAAAGGAGACGGTGAGCTGATTTGCAGTCATGTAGTGTGGACAAGCAACATGCTGTAGTCAACTATGGTGTCTCTACCGATGAACATTTGGTGAAGGATTTGGGCAGCCTAAGTAGGACATTTGTGGATGATGTGTGAATTCCAGAACAGACATATATTGCTCTAAAATTTGATAAGAAACAGATTTGGATAGAATATCTTTATTATCCCTTGGTGTTAAACAACTGATCAGCCCAAATCCCTCCAGTCTTCAAAATGACACCAGCAATTGTCCAAACTGCAAAAACATTTTATTCATTGTTGAGGTGTTGTTTTTTTAAAAAAATAACTTAGCACATCTTATTTTTACACACAAATTACAAGAAAGCATCCATCTACAAAATACTGACACCCAACGTTTATGCCAAGATAGTCTCATCCCGTGTACTACAAACTGGAGCAAATGGGCACTACATGTGAGGGTAGGCTGGAGTCTAGCGAAATCAGGGAGGGCAGCTTTTATATGGATAGTGTGATGAATAGCAGGCAAGAGGAATTACGGTTTCTGAAAGCTGTTCTGAATATCATGGCAAGCAAAGTGTGAAGAGAAATAGACAGAACCACCAGTCACAGAAACTATGTTTCAACTAAATACTTTGGTTACAGGAACAGCAGCTCCCAAGGCTGGGCTTTAAGTGGTAGTATGATCAGGCCAGGACTTTGCAGGCAGTGGACTAGGAGTCCACTCAACAGATTGGGCTGGTGCTCCTCCTCCCAAACACAGCAGGACTGGCTCATCACATTCTGAAGTAAGAGATTTAATACATAATACAATGTAAAGCAGAGAGGGGGCCGCCTCCTGTAAAACCCTTGGAGCCCACAGACTAACATTCCTGAACTGCACCACTGACACTAATCAGGGCCAGATCAACACATTTTCCTGCTGTAGACAAAGGACAAAATGCTTGCTCACCACCTTTTTGCAAAAAGCAGTTCATTGGATTAGCAGCTGAATCTTATTTCAGCACTGGTGATGGGACAAGCTAGTTTAGGGGCACAGGATAGCCTGAAGGGCTCACAAAGCACTATATTTCTTCACTGTGTCCCCCCCCCCTTGTTGCCTGAGACGGCTGCCTCACTGCCTAATGGAAGGCTGTACGTCCCTTTGTATTCTAAGATCTGCCATCCAGTAGCCCCTTTGTCTGAAAAGTCATCACTAGGAGGCAGGCTCTCTCGCCCACTGCACGATCCAGATGAACTGCACACCGCCATTTGGAAACTGGAGCAAAGCTGAGCATGTGGTGGGTGACCTGGGAGCCAACCCCACTGGAGTCACTGTGGCCAAGGGAGCTCTCTCGCCAGCATCATTTCTGTCAGTAGCTCCAGAATGTCTGCATTCCCAATGACCGGTTGGAAGAAAAGGGCAGTAAGGAGGGCAGGAGGGATGGATTTCAGGGAGGAGGAGATCAGCAGGACATGGGCAAAACGGCCTTGGTCCTCTGGGTGGAGAAAGGTCATGACTTCTTGGAGTGCTCGCTGAGCTTCTCGCTGAAGGCTTTCGATGTACGGGGAAGCCTTAAGACCAGGCACATCTGGGAGCAGAGAGAGAGGAGAGAGAAGAAGAAACTCAGATTATTCACAGGCTCTGTGAAAATGTCAAATGATTTGAACACTTCAATACTGGGCCCCATCTGCACTACAGATTTGAAGCAGCATCATACCACCTTTAAACAGTCATGCCTTCTTTCTGTGAATCCTGGGAGCTGTAGTTAAGGGTGATGGGAGTTTCGAATCCACTACTTCCCCTCACAGAGCTAAAATCCCCAGAGTTCCCTGGGAAGAGGGATTGACTGTTAAACCACTCTGTGAGGGGATTAGGGGTCTCCTAACAACACTCCTTAACAAACTACACTTCCCAGGATTCTTTGGGGGAAGCTATGACTGATTAAAGTGTTGTGATACAGTGCATTGGGCCCTAGAAGCAGGGGGGAAATGCAGAAGAAACAAAGGGCACTCAAGTGGACTCACTTGGATGATTTCATCAGAACATTGTTACTGGATGACGGGGCTCTTGTTTTCACCACCAAGCCAATCCAGAATTAACATTCTCTAGAATGCTTTCTCTACCTTGAAACTCAGAACCTAATCTCTACCAGCTGTCAGTAACTCAGGAGCTTAGAGTGGAGGGTTTCATGAAGGCTACAAGCCTAGCTATCATTTTTTGGAGAAAAAATGAAGTGGTGTGCTATAGTGTTTAGAGCAGGAATGGGGAATGTGTGCCAGCCATTTCAAGAAACAGAATTCAGGCACTCTTAAGAAGCAACAAATTGTCACCCTTAATTTTTTAAAAACCACACTGGGGCAGGGTAATTTGGTCCAGTAAAACTTCATGGACACAACCCTGTGTCCTAAGCCAAGCAGCAGTGGTTAAAATGCCAGATTAGAACCTGGGAGACTAGGGTTCAAAACACCTCTCATCTCTGAAGCTCACTGGGTGATCTGGGACCAGTCAGTCACTATACAATCTACCTCTCAGGGTTGTTGTGAGAATAAGGTGGGAAGAACCATATATACAACCCTAAACTTTCTAAAGGAAGGACAGGATGTCAATGCAATATCCAGTGTTTGGCATACTTATAGCATTTACTGACATAATTGGGCATGACAAATTTAGCACCATTAATTTCAGTGAATCTACTCTGGGCAATTTTTCTCTCTCTCTGAGCAAAACTCTGGCTTCAACCCCAGGTTCTTGAAGCAGGTAAATTGGGTGCAATCTAGTTTCATCTTACCTCATACTCAGAAGAGGAGCATTGAAATCAATAGACACGATTAACTTAAATCCATTTATTCCAACAGGTGTGCTCTATGGCATAGTTGGACACAAGCCAGCTGTGTGATTTTCCCTCTCCCTCTCCCTCCCCCATGCCCGTGACTGCGCAATTGTACATCGGTAAACAACAGGATTTTAAAAACAAGCACTCTGTGTATCTGCTACTCTCCTTTTCAAAGGAAACCAACTCAGCAAAACCAGCCTGGAGCTCTTCACCACTTTGTAGCAGAAAGGTGTCTTTTGCCAGTGAGGATTCATCCAGACCCTAGGAAAATGCTCTTGCTTAGACTATGAACTACTTGTTCATTTCTAGCATGAAAACCTAAGGTTGCACTGGTTTCTTGATAAAAAGAAAGTTAGGATCAACTAAAAAGGTGGATCCATTTAATTAACCAAAAGATTTTATTTTCAAAAAGCCACCAGAAACAGGCATGTGTGAAGACTGCATTTTGCAAGCACCATCTTAAATGAAGCAGTCTCCCTTCTCTCATAGATGGAAGAAGTTCTCCTTTAAGATTATGCTTCTTTTGATGCATGGATATTATCACCTAAAGGAAGAACAAGTGGGACACGCAACCAAATGCTGCAGCATGGGTTCCCACCAGCCATGGGCTCTTAAAAACCAACCAAGCAAGCAAACAACCTACCTCAATTCTATTATTTATTTCATTTATATCCCACCTTTTTCTCCAAGGAGCTCAAGTTAGCACACATGGTTCTCCCCCTCTTCATTTAATCCCCCACAATAACCCTGTAAGGGCAGTGACTGGCCCAAGGTCACCCAGTGAGCTTCATGGCCAACTGGGGATTTGACCCCTGGTCCCCCAGGTGCTAG